>NW_017306495.1:699901-721102 GCF_000935625.1 Nanorana parkeri
GTGCTTGGCTAAACTTTAGCTGTAAAATACATATTGATATTTCAATATTTTGTTAATAGAATTTGTGATTCTGCGCAGCCAATATTATGATGCAAGCACCCATGCCAGACAGAACATAACAGACCTCCTTTATTAGAGTATCCTTCCTATAGTGAAACTGTGATGATAGACATATGGGATCTGCTAATGTTGACTGCATTGGTTGCAATGCCAAATGATGCCTCTGACTCTGGGTGTCATGCCTGCAGCTGTCAGAGCCTTGCAGTGCTTCATGGGATTTGTAGTTCCACAACAGCCCATGTGCCAAGGTTGCCTACCCCGTGCTAGCGTGATAATACTAATTCATCGTCCAGTGTGAAGACTGGAGACAAAGAGGTGGCACAGAAAGCTGCATAACTGAAAGAGAAACTAGTGGTGTTACCTTCCTTGATTTTGCAATTTGACAGGGAGGTTTAAATCACAACTTTGGCTGAACAGAAATAAGGCTGAACTCCAGGCATATAAACTTTCATATTAATATATTCCTCAATAGCCAAAAAGGATATAAATCCACTTGGTGTGCACCAATTGCCTTTGAAAACCCAGTTATAACCTTGTAAAGGCAGCAGTGACATCATCACTGTGCTGTACATAGCCTGTGCAAAGAGCAGAGCTGAATACACAAAGCTCACCAAGATTGAAGTAAGAATACACATCTGTTGTCTCTTTTATTTTAGATGTTTGTTTAGCACGGAGTTCAGCTTTAAAAAACCTTTGACGAATCAGCATGTTTGTCTGGAGTACCACCTTATGATATAAGGTCATATAATTAATTGCCAATGTTTTTTAATACAGCACATAGACACCAACAGAGCACCCATCACACCTTTGCTTTATCTTTTATTACGGGGTGATGAAACGTGCCAATGTAAATAAACTCTCTCTATGCTTGGGATATCTAGAGTAATTATATTTTCCCTTCGGGATGAAAAGGGTTAATCAGAGCACCAAAGGACCTCTGGATGCCACAGAGTTAATTTTTTTTTTTTTCATGGATGGCAGCAAACCGCTCCAGGGCAATATCTCAGCATTAATTCCTCCCCTCCCCCATCCCAAATAAATTCCCTTTGGTTACACTCCTTTTTTTAATGTTTCTTTTAATTAGGTACAATTACTTCCCAAGAATTGCTTTTTATTTGCCAGCCTGGGATTGAGATGATAAAGTTGCTATCGGGCCAAACAGTAATGTGTGACATGCCTCATTTAGTGGGTATACGAACGTATATTGAACTAGAAAATTATGCAGAGTGAGAGCTATTCATTCATTTTATGATGCCCTCACTTCTCGCTGAACTCCTCGGCTCGGTGCCGCGTGCGTGGAATGGGGTGCTTTTAAACCTTGCTAAGGCCCCCTTGTCGTAACTTATTTACAATTACAGGACTTTATTCATGGGGGGAATTACACACAAAAAAAAAGAAATAAAAAGTTGGAAACAAAAGTAATCTTCGATCAATGATAGAATTTGGATTTAAAAGTAATTCCCTCTGAAGCACCAGTGGCTAAAAAAAGAACATAACTTCAACTAGATGTTTAAATGTAAGATCGGACCAGAAGCTTCGCTTTTCAATAGCTAGTTATAAAACGCGTCTCTGTTGATGTCCACGTGTCTCTGAAAACAGAAAAAGTAATGCTGGACCATGCGGACGGGCCCCTAATAGAAACAGAAGCTTGCTTGTGACACCACGTCCGTGTTGTAAGGGCAGTTTAGCAATTACAGGCAAAGTAACTTCATCCAGCAATGGATTCCCTTCTGTCCAAAATGACATAATGACACATCTGTACTTAGCTGCTGGGAACTGATTAGTGAAATTCAGTGTAAGTAGCTCTGATGTATGGCAGATACTCGGGCAATGGTACTTTACTGCTCTCTGCAAGCTACTGCAAGAGCAGGCGCGACTACATAATAAGACATAATGCAGGGTGGGAATCGCTTATTGGTGCCTCCCATTGCATTGTAAGATGGAGGATGTGCCTAAGCATACCATCCAATTTCTTAGATAAGAAGAGGGACACCTTCCAGCACAATGTAATTGGGCAATGTATACATCCCTGCCACGTCCCCAGTTTTATACAGGCAATGGTCAAACTCCTGTCACGCCCCCAGTTATATGCAGGCAATGGACACACTCCTGCCATGTCCCCAGTTATATACAAGCAATGGACACAGTCCTTCCATGTCCCCGGTTATATAGAGGCAATGGACATACTCCTTCCGTGTCACCAGTTATATACAGGCAATAGACACACTCCTTACACATCCCCAGTTACATACAGGCAATAGACACACCCCTGCCACGTCCCCAGTTATATACAAGCAATGGACACACTCCTGTCACATTCCCAGTTATATACAGGCAATAGACACACTCCTGCCACGTCCCTAGTTATAGACAGGCAATGGAGACACCCCTGCCATGTCCCCAGTTATATACAAGCAATGGACACACCCCCTGCCAAGGCCCCAAGTTATATACAGGCAATGGACATACTCTTGTCGTGTCACCAGTTAAATACATCCTGCCATGTCCCTAGTTATATACAGGCAATGGAGGCACCCCTGCCATGTCCCCAGTTATTATAGGCAATGGACACACTTCTGACACGTCCCCAGTTATATATAGGCAATGGACACACTCCTGCCACGTCCCCAGTTACTGTATATATAGGCAATGGACACACCCCTGCCATGTCCCCAGTTCTATGCAGGTAAAGGACACACCCCTGCCACATCCCCAGTTATGTGGACCATTAAGAATTTATATGGCAAAAATGATTGGTTAAAGCCAGAAATGTTTTTTTTTCACCATTACCTTTCCTTTATACTTGCGTTTTAAACAAGATAATTAAGAGAAAAGATAAAGGTTTTAGTGCAGAATAACACTTTTGGTGGTTAAATACAACGTTATCTTTAATGTCTACACATCAGACCAAAAAGAAAAGACAATTGAGGGGGAAAGAGGGATTTGGTTCCAAATGAGGGACAGTTGGTAGGTATGCCTCAGTAGCAAGTTTCTGAAAAGTCAGTATTTGTATATGGATTTGTGGACAGGGGTGACTCTTTAAGTATCGTGGTGCTGGGCTGTAATCAGCTGAAGCTTGGATTGATAGATCAGTTTCCTGCAAGCTTTCCCTAAGGATATAAAAGGTATAAATATTTGGGAGAATCGCTTTGAGGCTCTCTTCCCCCAGGCCCGCTGCCTGGAAAGGATGTGTGCTGTGTCTACCTCACAGGCCTACTGCCTGGAGAGGATAGATCTGCTTTCTGAAGAAAGGCCTGGCTCACACCGCCTTGCTGGAGGTAGTTTCCCAGAAGGAGGGGAGCAGATCCTAGGAGGGAGCACCAGGAAGGAACTTGCTTGCAGTTGCTGGAGGTACCAGAGAAGCTGAAATTTGGCTTGGACCTCTCAGGAAGTCCAGTGTCTCGTCTGGAGGGTTATATGCTGTGGCTGCTTATAGTCTAAGGTCCACCAAACACAGGGTGCCAGTCTTGGCTTAAAGTCTCTTTTACATGTGAAGAAGTGGAAGCAGACTTTTGGAGTCTGCCATGTTTTGTTGGGTGTCCTCTGCCCTAACCCTCTCTCCCTTGAGTTTATAATGGACAATTAACTCTTTACGTATTTCAAAAATGACTGACCTCCATCCATTCACATCCTCGTTACACCCTGAACTCTACCCTGAAGTGAAATGTCAGCCCACCTGACCACTGGAGGTCCCTAATAGCCTCTAGGGGCTAAGGGGTTGCTACATTAAGATTCTAGAGACCTTCTAAAACCTTGTATTCAGTTTAATCGATTCATGGTTGCAAAAGGCCTACTTTAGGGTGTCATTCAGACTTGTGTATTGTGGAAGCAGGCTTTCTACTATAAACAATCCAACCCGAACACACAACTGTGGTAGCAGGCAGCACATCTGTGCTGCAAAACTCCTCCTGACTGGACCTCATCCACAAAGATAAAAGTCCTGTATACCAGGTCACCAAGATCTAAGGACAGCTAAAATGTGCGATCGTTACATGTACTGAAAAACTAAAACACTGAATCGCCAATGTATGAAACAAATCAATCATTTTCCCTATAATGTATGCTGTGATTAGTTGTTTCGCAAAGTCTGTAGCTATCTCTCTCTCTGCCTCTGTATTGCGTATAGAGATAGAATGAAAAGATGTGATTCCGGCCAACCAAAAGATGTTTGCCCTCTGCCCACCAATGTCATAAATCTGCCTTGTGTACATCATAGCCAGATTGTGAGTCTGGCAGTTCTGTCTTCAGCCACGAGGGAGGTTCCATTCCTGTTATGTGCTGATATGAGCTCCTCTAGGTTGCACTGCATCAGTCAGCATGTTCTCAACAAAATTTGGACACTCACATACTGTAGATGTAAGGCTGCATGCTATATAGGTTAGAGCTGCTACGATTTAAAACATGCATAGAACAGCCTACATGCGTACAAGGTTAAAGAAACATTTCTCAAGAGTCTGCATTGGCATTGATGCCCCTAAATGTCAGGATATATGTTCTGTATATATGGGAGTTGGCTTTGCCTGCCTTTATACTTCATATGTGTATGTTCAGGCTCAAGAGCCATCATCCTTATTCCTACTGCACTACCTACTGAGTCATTGATCAGGAACAAGCAAATATGAACGTTAGATCCAGACAAGTATTTATGAATTTGGATGTCCTGAGCAGTATCTGAATTTTAATAATATTTTTTGTAGTTCGGTTTCCCACAAGGCTTCAGGGAGCTTATGCCCAATGGCTAAGTTACCTTGCCATCACAAGGATACTACCAGGTCCAAATTGAGCAGTATCTTAATATCTCTGGTACACTTTTTTGAATGAGTGGCTCACGATACAAGTGCAGCAATGCCTACTGCTCTAATCATGTTGCCACCCCAAGGCTCTTGCCAATGGATGACAAAAGAGAGACTGCTCATATACCTCAATACAAACCATCTCTTATCTTCCCTATATCTACCACTATTGATGGTCTGGAGCACTTGCCTCAGGAAGAAAGGATGTAAACACATTACATCTAGCATGAACGTCCCCTGTTTGAAAACACCTTTTATCAGCAAAATTATTCCCTCTTGCAATTTACATTTTTGATCGAGATGCAGAGATAAGTTAGAATAAGAAAAAGAGAGAAAGAGAGTGAAGTTGCACAGCAAAATTACTCAAAGATAGGCTGCAATTCTGTCCAAAAGCATAAATGACAGCCATGTAGAATCTAGTTTAATGTGACACTAAACTCAGGAGTTAAATCTTAAAAATGCATTCAAGCCCCTTAAAGGAGAACTATGGGGTTAGGGCTTTTCCCCATAGTTCTCCTAAGGGTAATGGGAGGACACAAACTAGCATCCTCCCATCACCCAAAGCTGAGTGTACCACGAGCTGCAGCTCGCGGTATACTGAGACGCTGCAGCCGGAACGGATCCCGACAATTCTGTCTGGATCCACCCAGCTGCTTGAGTGACAGCTGGCTCTGCCTATCTAGAGGCAGAGCCAGCTGTATCCAGTCCCTTCCCTGTCACGGCTCTCTGCACGGATAGATCGAGAAGTGAGCGAGCGCCAATATGTGTTCGCTCACTTCCTAATCTACTGAGGTGACCTGTGACATTTCATTGTCACAGGTCGGCTCAGATTATGAGATTATGAAAATCTCTCACCTCATAATTCTCCTTTAACTATTAACAAAAATATATCCTATTTGTGTATCACTCGGCTGTAGATCCCCAAATAATCTCTAAATTGGTGCTGACACTGTCCTTCCTTCTGGGGGGTGGCTACATTTGTTCCCCATGGTCCCTGTGTGTGTTGTAAAGTAACCACCACTCCAAGCTCGCTGCCAAAATGGACTACAATCTCATATTTAGTTAACAAATTTGTATTGAAGTTATAGTCTATAATGGGATCAAGCTTGGAGCGGTGTCTACTTTACAAAACACAGAGACCATGGGGAACAAAAGTAGCCCCCCTCCAGAAGGAAGGACAGTGTCAGCACATTTTCAGAGAGGATTTGAGGATCTACAACCAAGTGATGCAAAAATAAACTACATTTTTGTTAGTAGTTAGAGTACTTGAATGTATTTTACGATTTAACTCCTGAGTTAAGTGCAACTTTAAATGGAATACATTAAACTCAGGTTAAAGATTCATTCACACTGTGTTGGATGCTGAAGAGAAGCCATCACGATTGTTTCCTAGGCAGTGTTCTGCCTGTGGCTTGACCACTCTCCTGGTGGACCACCATTAGAAGCCGTAGAAAATAATAGACAGCCAAGGTCTTCATACTGCAAGTAGTGCTCAACCTTCCATGCACTGCTGCCCCTGCCTTCTGCTCAGTACACACTTTTATATCCAGCTTTTGCAGGGCAATTGGCAATGGTTGAAAATGCCTTCAGGATGGCTTCGAACCTATGCTCATGTTTTTTGTGTGGTTTATTGCGGTGCTATTCATATGGAATGTTTTCTCAATCCACAACTACAGCAAGTGGCAGTGCATCCATCCTATGCATTGGGGAGTGCTGCGTTAAAATACTCTGTAGGGGCATGGTTTTATCTACTGTTGTGCATTGGCAGCCTGTTCTAAAGAATGTTGTTATTTAACACAATGCACTTTAATGCATGTGCTGTAATGCAACTGATTGGTATAGTGTGGAGTTCCCCTAATGTAAACTGAGTGAACATTCTGACTTCGGCACAGCTGTAATTTACCGTGGATAGCATTAGCTGGTTACAGATTGGTTTCACTTGTTGCCTTATGTTGCTCTTTAGCAGCTGAAATTCTTTATTAACTGATTAGTGTAATTAGGAATAGATAATCCCACTGGGTATTCTTCATTAGGCCTGATTAATATGGCACATGGATTATTGATGTCAATTAAACATTTTTTTCCACAGCGCAATATGCATTAATAACCTTCTTGCTCAGAAAAATTATAGCTACAAAATTAGGAAAAAAATGATTTTGATTGTAGTGGGGAAACTTTGTCATGAGAAAGAATACATGAAATGAAGGAAATGGTTTACTTTTATCACAGCTTGTCACATATGTCCTCCATCTGCCATTGAAGTAGCAGCCCATCCGTAGAGTCAAACAACCATGTTAATGGGATTGTGTGCTATTGTGCGCAGTATCTATAGCTGTGGCAGGTACATGGCAGCTCTGTGATATCTTTATGTACTAGTCAGCAATCCGATTCACTGGTTGCTGGTTAATATTTTATCTGCTTCTCCATAGAATGATTGGCAAGTGATGAGCAGGACAGGAAGACGGCTTGCCGCTCTCCATAAAAAGGGATATCGACAGTGACATCAAAGGAGGACAATGGCCATTGCTAATGCTTGACGGATTAAAGGGGTTTCTGTAACTCTTGCTTTGCCGCTGGCTTTGTGAAACCCACACATAGGTATTTTCCCAAAGATATCAGTATATATGAAACAAATGTTCGCTCCCACACGCATTATTGTTGGCACGTGTGTTTCGTTCTGCATTTTGTTATATAGCCAGAGTTAAACCACTGGAGCTCACAGTGGGTACTTATTGTATAACAGCACATGCCAAGATGCTGATTGATGTCTGATAAGGAGCATGATGCTGTGGCATCCATAAGAGCCTCTTTCCATCTTCTCGCTGGATACAGACCATCATACACAGGCAACTCATATACATATTGAAGTGCGTTTCAGCAGACACCATCTGAATTGAGATGCATCCCTGCATCTGCTATAGGTAAACAGATATAAATCTGCCATGTACCGATTCCCCAGATATGTTGTGACAGCAATGTGAGTTGTCGATAATACAAAATTGTATGATGTACCAGGGCTTGGGCCCGAAAGCCCAGTGTCCCAACAGATAACTCTCCACCCCGAAGCAGATACAATGATCCCTATAGAAGTGAGTACGGGTGGAAAGTTGGAGCCACCCTAAGACAAAAAGTGTGTTACTGGCTGGATCACCAGGTAAAAATAAAGGAAAAAGCTTAAAAAATTAAACTGAAATCAAGTGCAACCACCACGTTTAAGCATCGGTAAGCTGCAGTATATTACATTTTTGCTTTGGGGCGTAGATATAAAAAATTGGTAGAGCCAGGAATTGGGGGGAGGTATCCCTTTGAGGTCCTGGATACAGATAAATATCATGACTGGGATTGTAATTCATACTGATCCATAATTTATATTTACATTCATACATATGTTTTATTTATAATTCTAGCCCTGATAAAGGGGGTTTGTAGTTGTCCCTGAAACACATTAGCACTTTGATGTTTTTATCTCTACCAGTAAAACTCTTTTGGACTCCTTTGTTCTTTGTTTCAACTGGAGATATAGAGTATACTGGATGATTAAATTCACTGGCATCTATCCAAAATAGGATTTCAAGGAGTTTTACCATATTTAATAAAGCTGTGCATATGCTAATTATTCCTCTTTCTGATGTCGATTAAGGTATCATCTGATTCAGGATATCTTAAAAAGCCTATAACTTCCCATGCTGCAATATGCTGCATGGAGGAAATAAATATGCTATTGCAAAAATTCTATATGTGTATGGATATACACATTGCAAACCTATTGCAAAAATCCTCAGCTGCAACTTTATAGTTATGAATGAAAATAATAAATACAGTGAAGTCTATGAGGAGGGGATAATAAAACATAGGCCAGAGACTTTGAAAAATGATCTGTGTGAAGGGCTGGTGTGAGTGATGAAGGAAGTCATAGGGAATGATGGATAGAGACCAGTGTGCCTGTACTCAGATCCTGTATGGATGTGATGCAGTTACTGTATAACCGCACAGAGAATGTCTCTACATGTTTAGGAAGTCATCTCTTGTCTCGAATGTCACTGTCCGTCCTGCACCCACGAAGCCATACCACCTGCCTCTATTGTCCACTCACTTCTCTCTTACAATCCATTTCCTCATTCTACTGTTTTCAGATTTCCTCTTTAACATTTTTATTGCTGCTTGTGGTCCTTACCGTGTAAAATTTAACAGAGCTGTTTCTGTAAGATGGATTAGAGGATGTGCACTGTCCCTACTGTTCGGGGAAGCATCTTCACTGGATTACACAGTGACAAGCTCTTCAGACTGTTTGTTCTAACCAGAAATATTTCAATGCTCTTTACTACATTCCTAGGTCCTCGTTTTGGCATAATTCTTATTCTTATTTTACCATTTAATAAGGCACAATTATTAGGCAATGTGCAGTAATCCAAATTAACCAATTAACAATTAATTTAAATGTTTCTGATAAAAGGTAAAATAATATTGGCTGCTATGGTTAATTGTATTTAGGTAATATTATTAAGTACTCTTCACAGATAGATTGATCTTCGTAGATAGATAGATAGATAGATAGATAGATAGATAGATAGATAAGCATTTCACAACCTTTTTTCAGTCACTGCACCTTATAAAAGTATGCAAAATCTTGAGGCACCTGAGTGTAAAATGTATAAACAAAATTTATTGGATTGGATGGATTTTAAAGGGGGTGGGGGGGAAGCCAAAAAAAAAAAGAAACGTTAGGAAGATTTGGAGTCCGCCCTTTCACATCAGAAGCTTCCCTATACATCAGAAGCTCCACTATACATCAGAAGCTCCACTATACATCAGAAGCCTTCCCTTCACATCAGATGCTTCCCTATAAATCAGAAGCTCCCCTATACATGAGAAGCTCCCCTATACATCAGACACCTCTCCTTCACATCAGACGCTCCCCTATACATCAGAAGCCTCCACTTCACATCAAAAGCCTCCACTTCACATCAGACGCTCCCCTATACATCAGAAGCCTTCCCTTCGCATCAGAAGCTCCCCTATATTTCAGAAGCCTCCCCTTCACATCAGACGCCTCCCATTCACATCAGAAGTTCCCCTATACATCCGAAACTTCCTCTTCACATCAAAAGCCTTCCCTTCACATCAGAGTCCCCCCTTTAGCAAAGATTTAAAAGGCACCCCTGACAAAATCAGAAGGCACCTCAGGGTGCCATGGCACCTTGGTTGAGAAAGGCTGAGATAGGCAGACAGACAGACAAATAGACAGATAGATGTCGGTGTTGGTTTACTAGAAACTTAAAACTTTGTTAAGTGAATTAGGAGAAGCTCTACTGACTTCCATCATCCAATCATGTGCAAGCAAAAATACTGTTTTTTTTTTCTTTTTCCCTGCACGTGATTGGGTATTCTTTTTAAAGTGAATTTGTATCACATTTACTACGCTTAGGGAAAATTCCCTTGCAAAGTGAACAGCCTATTCACCTTTAGTAAATGTATACAGCACTGCGTAATGAGAAAATTGTTGGGCCACTGGAAAATTAGGCTAACAAGTTTTCAGCGGTCCCTCAGAAAGTATTAAAGCCATTGGATCAAAATGATAGCCAGGCAACTAGCATTTTCAGAAGAGATCCACAATGGCAAGTTCGTATTCTCTTAAGAGTACATTGAAGATCGGCAGTATGATGGTACTGCTGCTTTAAAAAAAAAAGAAAAAGGAGGTCCGCACCTTTACATAGCACAATGAAGTGCTTCACAAATGTGAATTGCACTCCACAGGCTTTAGGAGCCTAAAGTTGGTAAAGGGTAATAAAAATAAACTGAACATGTTAAAGTCACATGACCAAACCTCCACCGATCACAGAGTTCTCTCTGATGCGCAGAGCAAAGAAAATTCTACAAACTATTATCAGCTCAATACCACGGCATGCATTACATGACTGTGAAACAAAATGCAGGCCGTGGCATTGAGTAATACTGCTGAGTATAACTGGGAGCAGATAGCAATATCTGTTCTTCGTTAAAAATTGGTCCCATAGGTTTTTTTTTTTTTTTAAAGAAATGACATGAGCACTTTCATTGTTTTAATAACAGAAGCAGTAATTCCGGCATTCCTTTAGGCATAGACAAGCCTTAGAAAAAAAAAAATGTAATCTAAAATGAATCTTACTGCAGGGTATTCCTGTCATTTGACCTGCAGCTCAGTGCAGCCAATGATACCACCAGGAAATGTATACAGTGTACAAAATGCCCCCCCCCCCTTCCTTAGACTGCCATATTGCAATAAAGCAACACTTCCAAAATCATAAAAAATATACTAAAAGCTAATTGCAAAGATAGTTTCTAATAACACTGAATTGTAAAATGGCAAATGTAAATATTGTATCCTTTTGTGAACAAAAATAGAGTTTTCCTAAGTAGTAATATTTACATGCGTGCCTGAAAATCTCTTATCAGACCAACATCCTGCTCTGCTTTCACTGCCTGCTACAAAGGGTTAACTACTCCTTTGTTTCAATGCCTATGTGATGCTTTATTTGCGTACATGGCAGGGTTATTCTGAAAGCACCTGGCCCTCTCTTCCCATTGTATTATTTTGGAAATAGAAAGTACAAGCACAGCACTTTCTCAAGCCTTATCCCGAAATGCTCCATGCACAAGTTCTGTGATGTTTCCCCCCAAATTCTTCACATTTCTCTAATGATTAACCTGCTGAATCTAAACTCGTTCTGCCAATTCCACACATCGATATATCATTGTTAATTCATGGCATATTGGATTGGGAATGGGGACAATTAACATTACCCATACGCAACTCATTTGTGCTGACGTTGACTTGCTTGTGCTAGGAACCAGCTCTCATGGTAACTGCTACACCAAACTTATTGTTTTAAACTGACTTTGCCTCTGTATCCTCCTTCTTTATCATGATATCATATTATGTTTGATGCATGTTCCTTCACGCTGGAAAGCAGAGATCGACTTACCTGGGAACCAGACAAAAGAAGTTTGGGATATTATCATCCCTCGCCCACCCCATTAACCTTCATCTTGTGATTGCTCTCCTTCTGGCTTCCAATGTCCGACTGCAGGGCATTGCAAGAGGCAGACAAGGATCAGATATTAATTGTATTTGCGCAAAAAAAAATTGCTTTAAACAATACTTAACTGAATAAAATAGCGTTTTTTCAAATCTGAGTGGAGTTCATTTATGATGTTTCTATTTGATGCATTACTCTGTGTTACACTATTTGGTTTATGCAACATGGGTCCAGTAAGGGCCACTGTACTGTACATACCTCTCCAGGAGCAAAATGTTTCACCCCTACACACAGGGGCTTCCTCAGAGGGACGTGTGGTAGACATCTTGCAGAGGTGAATCATATAGCTCCTGGATCAGAGCTTAATGAAGTTCAGGTGTACTTGAACAATTAGTAAACCGATCATCGGTTTAAGCATTCATTTTCAAGGGCAGCCTGTAAAGCCCTATATATTTTGCCTCAAAACATTCCGTGGTCATCGTGATTACACTATAAAATCGTTTTACAGGCTGCCCTACAATAACTTAAAAATATTTACTTTACACCGTAGCTTCTGGACCCTTCCTGTAGGTAAGAGTGACATCACTGGGCTTTCTCTGGGGACACAAGCAAAGCTGGGAATCCCAAATCCCACTAGATTATGATCCTGCACAGCCCTGGATCATCTTTTCAGAAGCTTTAAAACTCCCCAGCTTTCTCAGGATCCTACAAGAAGACCCAGTGAAGTTACCAGTAGCAGCACCAGGTACCATACAGAAGCAGGTTGTAAGTATGTTTACATTTTTCTTTTAATGTTTTCTTTTATGATTCGCACCTAGCAATTTAAAACAGGGATTAGGAACTCCCAGATACATTTTTATATTGCATCAATGATTTTTTAAGACGTAACATTTTTGTGTCAGAGCATAGATCGTTCCATTGGGAACACTTCACATATGTGTTGAATACTTTTGGGTTGAGACAAGAATGCCCCCAAAAAATGTATGTGCAAGCCAGCAGAGGTGCCCAGGTGGAAGAGATTAAATGATCGTGTTTCTTCAATTTAGACTTTTATTCCATGAAACACACGAAACACACACAAAGCTATCACAGTCTCAAAGTGTTTTGTGGCTCTAAGATGGCCACTTCTTCACAAGGGTGTGATTAAACATTTTAATCACAGTGGTAGCATCTCCTGGCGTATCCTCAATTTTGTTGCTCCTACTGTTTGGTGTGGTATACTTTTGTTGGTCCAATTGGGGAAAGCATCACAGTTTTGGTGGTGCAGAAATTCAAGTAAGGTCAGAAAGGTTGCTCACTTCCTGTTTGCTATTTTTGGTGAAGATGTACCTGTTTGTGATCACATTAAGACCCCCCAAGCACAGAGTGTTGGCTACTTTTTTGTCTTTGTTCAAATTTGCTATAGCAATCTGAACTGAAGGGAGTCGTTGCTGACATTATTATGGGATTATTCTAACTTTCTGAGATAAAAAAGAATTAAACTTTCTAGAACAAAGTATGTAGACAAAGGGCACATTCTCTGCCAGTGTCACAGTTAAGCGGACCATGAATACTAAATGTGCAAAAAACGACTGGTTAAACCTGCCAGTGCTTTTTTTACTATTGCTTTTCTTTTATACTGGCTTTTCAAAATTAGAGGCTGGATGAAAGATTTAGTGTAGTATAACAGTTTTGGTAGATGCAGTAAGTAGTACATTTTTATACAGAGGTTTATATAACAGACCAACAAAGGGAACAACAGTACGAAAGACAAAGACATGTGGTTCTAAAAGAGTGACAGTGCCTTCAAATGAGGGACAGTTGGGAATTCTGGACAATCTTATAAGGTTTTTTTAGAGCAAGTTTCTTTATTTCTAAGTAATATTTCATAGATCAAAGAGGGGAAAAAAACATAATAATAATGAATACAAGTAAATTATAATATATAGGAAAATGTTTACCTCTAAAATATTTTTTTTTCCAACTCACTCTTCTTCAGGACCACCATCAAATCCTCCTTATAAGCAGAACATTGACACAGCTAGCTTATAAAATATACATTTGTATTTCTATGCATCTGTCATGTTACTTTGAAGACCGTGTTCATGTTTTTTTACAATAATCCTAAAATAATTTATTTAGTTTTATCTTCTAAATGTGCTCGATCATTGTGTGATCTCCGTTTTCTAAATGTCTACACCACCTAAAGCCAGTAAATGAAACATGACTCACAGAGAGCTAAAGATATATGTCACCCTTGTCCTGCTTCTTGACTATGATTGTATTATCCAGTGAAGACAATTCCACGTTTAACCCAATCCAATCCAACATTTTTTTGCATCTCAGTGTTGCTGATCTTTTCCAGTCTCTTTAATTTAATGCCTGTCTATAAGGACTTACTCTGGTGTCAGCTGTACATCATTGCCCTGGAGAGGCTTCCCTAATAGTGGCAATGGTGTACCATGCCTATGCAATGTTTGTCTCCACCACGGACAAAGCGCTGCCAGTCTATAAGAGAAAGTGCCAAAACATGGGCCTTAATGACAAGATTACCAGGTACTGTATTTTGTTAATGAAAGATTCAGATTCTAAAATATCTAAGAAGACGTTTTAAAATTACATTAATCATCAATTTTCCAGGATGCTGAGAAATACCTATGGCCAGTGCTTCAGGTTTTCCGAATGCTCAGCCTTGGTCAAAAGTGATCCTCTACTCAGATATGACTAGCAGTCCATGAATCAGTATTATTGTTAGTGAAAGGTAGCGTATGGCTGGTCTACTGATGGAAGCCCCTATTATTAGGAGGTAAAATAATCAGATGGAAGATGTCCCTAAACAAATGGATAGCCTATCTTACATATTTGACAGTTTAATTTATCTGCATGCATCTCTGACCTAATTATCAGCATGCGTTGTACCGAGTGGTATACACGTAGCGATGGCTGCTTTGCAGGCTCACATACACACTGCTCCTTCCCTTGGTAATAGAAACTTTTTGGAAGGGGTGTTAAGTGGAGGAAACATCAGTCTTCATCCAGCACCACTCAGCAGCCACCTTCCCTCCAATCAATCACCAGGGGACGAGGGGGGAGAGTGAAGCACGAACTCTGGGGGCCGAGCCCACTGGTCTCTCCAGGGCCATTTATCACGTTCTGGGGGAAATAATGGAGCGTTAATAGACTGCACATCATAGAACCTTCTTTTAATTTCTTTCTTTTTTCCCATTTCCCAACTAATTTTTACGAAATGAACCTGATCTGCAGAGAAGGGAATGCTGGGAGATTCCTGGCAGACTTGACTATTTGTCAATGTCTTCGGAGCAAACAGCACCAGATTTATAGCAAGGGGGAAAAAAGAATCATGTGAGGCTGAAATTTACCATATCTACACTTTATCAAGACTACCTTTATGTTATACGTTATCAGTATTTTTTACTAATCTTCAAAGGCATTGTCAGTGGGAGCTTCATCAGAAAACAAGAAGAGCATGGAAAGAAAAAGATTACATTGGGGTTAATATTAGTGCTTATAGCATGGCAGGTTTTAAAAAGACGGGATGCTATAATAAGGTGTGAGTGTAAAAGCACTTTTGTATAAAAAGCTATCAGAGTATAATGCATGTGTGAATACAAACTCATTTGTAAGTAGGGAAATATTGGACTTGCTTGGTCAGTCCAGCCAAAAAATATATTTTAGTTATAGATGGAGACTAGTGGGCTGAGGAGGAATCTCTGACTTTTTATATGTTTTGAATAGCTATAGTGAGGTGTCCCTGACATACTTTTGACACTTTTTTGACCATATAGAAGCTGTGGCTGTCCTTGTGCAACTTTCACTTTCCATAATATAAAAATAAATTAAAAAATCAACAGGGAGAGTGGAACCCCTTATAATGGCCATAGCAGTTGTACAGGCCAGGGAACTCGAGTGTAGAGCTTTTACCAAATTAGGCCTTCTGGCGCTGTCCCTCCTTTTCATTTCTTTCTGCCACCAGATGTCATCAGTCTTCAGGGTGGAATAATGTGGGCACGTTTGAGGACATCCTGTGATCAGCACGGCATTTTGTACATACAATGATGTAGAGAACAGCTGTCATTACGTGAACATGATGTCATTACGTCAGCACTGTCAGCACTGGCTTTTCTGTCATTGAGGGCCACCCAGCACCAAAATGGTGAAGAGGACACTGCACGTCATGTGACTGGTCTGAAGACTCCTGGAAAAGGTCATTATAAAAAAATTTATAAAATACAGCCTGGGGGCCCGTCGGCCACTTTTTGAACTCAACAAGTGAAGATTTGCTATCTTATAGAGAACATCTAGAAATGGTAACTGTGCTTACACAGCAACCTTAAAAATGTACTTTTGCCTTGAATTCCTCCTGAAGAAAAGCAATGCACATGCTGACATAGGACTGTAGCTGTATATCTGCAGTGTGACATCATCTAAGGTAGTGGTGCCTCTGACTGCTAGTCACATGAGATTTGGAGTGAGATTTGGTGATGTCACTACTGTGCTGCTCACTTTTGTACTTGCTAGAGAGTACTCAGCTGGACCTGCAGTGCAATCATCTCTCTGCTTCATTCTTTCTATGGATCTGTGCTTTCTGCACCTCTCCAGCTGCTTTTTTCATTGAACCCCCCAGCTGTCAGATCACCAGATGGGGGAGCACCTCTGACTGAGGAAGCAAAGGCAGAGACACAGTGCAGAACTGTATATACACTTTGTAACATTGTACTAACAGGGATCCAACCTGAAAAAAGCAATGTCAGGGAGGTGCCCTCTGCCCCCACCCCAATCTGAAATGATGGCAGATAGCACAGGAAGCAATACCTTCTTTGCTATCTGCAGGTTTTTTTTTCAATATTCTGACAGCAAAAAAAAAAAAAAACAGCAAAGGAATGCATAGCCAGTTTCCTATTGGCTATTTCAATTTGCAATATCCAATAGCAAGCTAGCTATTGCACCCGCCCTCTGCTGCTGTCAATCACTAGAAGGGGACCTGATGGAGAACTTCAGGTCCCCCGCTGCTGATTGACAGCAACAGTGGGTGGGTGCAATAGCCAAATTGCTATTGGCTATTGCAAAGTGAAATAGCCAATAGGAATCTAGCTATGCATTCCTATGCTTTTTTTTTTCTGACGGGGGCCACGATGTTAGGAAAAAAAAACAGCAGCGAAAGGTTTCTATCTAATAGCAGGAGACTCGGGAGCGTCTGGGAGAGTTGGGATGTCTGCAATATGGCAGGTGGCACCTCAAATGCACCTCCTAGCTGCAATGTGATCAACTGCCAGGCAACACGTAGTACTGTAATACTGTGTGTTGCAAAGCAGTTGAAAAAAGTAGTGCAGACAGCGGAATGCACTTGCTGCACTGTGTAACGCATGGTAGGTGCGTTGCATGGGATCGTGCATTAGTTGCCGGTGGGCGGGAAAATGCACATGCCAAACCCCAACCCCCCACACCCCGACATACAATTTTAAGACTTTTTTTGCTTGAAGTCCTCAGGTGGGAGCTGCAGGCGAGAAGACAGAGGAGGACCACTAACGTCATTGGTTGCTAGGGCACTCCCAAGGTCCTAGCAACCAATGACTGCAGAGGAAGACCCTGACGTCATTGGTTGCTAGGACCACCCAGCAGTCCTAGCAACCAGTGACTGCAAAGAAGGACCTCTGATTTCATTGGTTGTTAAGACACCAGCAGTCCTAACAACCCAGGATGAAAGAGAAACGCAGTCCGAACACCAATTGCTGACCTGCGCTGGGCTATGGAATACAGTGAATGAACCGGCCTTGGCGGCAGTGCATCCACTGTCAGCCAGGAATAATGGAGCACAGGTCAGCAGGCTGGGCAGCTGCAGGGTAAGGACCGGCTATGGCCCGTGGGCCATACAATTCCCAGGTCTGCTATAGAGTGTCACTTGAGTCATTTAGTCTGCTGTGGCTGCTCACATCACATCCAAGATGGTGGCACTCAGCAGCAATCTAAGGGATTTTAACTATCTACACAAGAGAGGCTTTTACAGCTAAGATACATATCACATCTAAAATGCACATACAGTACAATCTTATGAGAAGATTGTTGTTAAAATGAATGGTCTGGCGACAGGGTCTCTTCTAGGAATGCATAGTAGTAATTGCAACGGTACCCTATTAACAGACACCTTGGCGAGAGCCTCTTGGTTACATAACAGTTAATTTTAGGACTCCCTTTGACAGCCCTGAACATTAATTAGCCATCTCAGAAAGAGTAGCACAGCTAATTATTCCTTTTTCTTCCCGGGCATCCTAGCCAATTCCTGGCATTTAGTGTGACAGTGAAACTGGGTAACATTTTGAGAGCTGACATCTCAAAAGATAAATGATGCTGTTTGGGCCTTAAACAAACTATATTTATGTCACATCACAAGTTCCACTCATTTCGTTAGAAAAGGAATAGCAAATTAAACGCTTATACCTTATTTTTATGGCTTTTCTACTACAGTACCTGTAACACTCTAAGAGTTTTACATTTCTGTGTTACAATTTTAATATACCTGCAGGTTGCCAGCCACAAAAAGGAATTCAATTGTCTGTTTTTTGTTTTTTTCTAAATCCAATTTACAGTTTTCTTAATTTAAGAAAATGCAGTAAAAAGAGAGCTAAATATTGTTTACTTATTTATTGTTAAGTACATCTATATTTTGTGTGGCTTTAATCAGCACGTTGTGATGTCATCACTTATAACTAGAAGGATGCAATGTCATCATTCTATCTACGGAAAGCATTGTTAAAATGAGAATACCATTCTGTAATATTATATGCAACTATCTATATGGTTAAAGAAAAACTCCGGGCAACATTTTCATTAACCCCTGCCGTGGGGCTGCCCCTGCACTGCAAGGGTTAACTGCTCGCTTGTGTCTAGGGACCAGGTTATACTCACCTGATCCTCAGCGCTGGTCACCTAGGGTTGCCACCTGTCCGGGATTCACTTGGACAGTCCGGGTTTTGAATGCTGTGTCCGGGTTTCATGGCAGCTGAAACCCGGACACAAGATGTTAGGCAGACAGGGGTAACCAAAATTAAGATAGGGGCTACTGGCACCCCACTGAAAATAGCCTTGACTGTGATATTTACATATTAATGGTGGCGCTATTTACATATGAATAAAGCCGCTACTCATTCTCCCCCCAAAAATACCATGCATCGCTAGAGTGCTTGGGTTTCACTGGAAGAAAAGGTTGCAACCCTATGGTCACCTCTTAGCCTCACTCCACCTCCACTGCAGCAGCCTGAGGATCCCCTAGTCATGACATCCAATACACAGTGTATAGAACGTGAGGATGCAGAGGGACATACATCACTGCAGCATAGGAGGAGAAAGGCTGGAGGGTGCGCTGTGACAGCTGGCCAGCTCCCAGGATCAGGTGAGTATAACTTTTTAATTTAGTCCACGTGTAATCAGGCCAATCATGTGATGTGCAGGCTCCTTTCCATCTTCAGCTCAATCACTGGGTGACCCTCGATGTAGAGGTCGCTGATATCATCACTCCAGTGTGGGGGCCATAGTGATACCCCCTCAGTGGATGGGTCTTTGACACCCTACACTCACAGAATGTCCTCAGTCTTCCAGGTTTAGTGACTGGGCATCATCAACCCTAAAGACTAAGTACATTTGCTGGCAGCAAGGAATTGCTGTGGGGGACAGAGGGAAAGTGACTATAAAGAGGACAGTTGCTTTTTTAACATCTCCTGGAACACTGTTAACTAAAAAAAAACAAAAACATTTTGCATGGAGTTGAGCTTTAACACAACTGTTGCTCTCCCCATCTGCACATACTCTCCTTCACATTGCTCCCCCACTGCTTTGTTTGGTATTTCTCTTCCCCGGGTAAAGAGAAATACCCAGTACTTCCAGACCTGCTGGGTCCCACCTACAACTCCCACCTACAACTTCTTTACGGGCTTTGTGCATCACATTGATGATGTCACTACTAGACCACTAGGAACTAAATACCAGTAAGTGTTAAGCTTACACATTACCTAGGGGTCAATTTATAAACAATTTGCAGAGCCTTGTGCCGTGTGAATCACTGTGAGCTTTCTCTGTGCAACAAGAAGCAAAAAGAATGTTTTCAGGTCGATTGTAACAACCGGAAAATACTGCATCATGGCCACTAGATGGAGCTGATGAGCATAAACACTTCTTTCCTGTGCTCCTGAGCTCTATCTAGTGGCCTTAATGTATTTTCCAAATATTACATTTGACCTCAAAAGAAAATACACTAAAAGCGTTCACTTCTGCCTCTGTTTGCACAAAATGAAGTGATTTGGAGGGCGAATTGCTCTGTGAATTGTTTGCAAATTGCCCTTTAGCATGAATACACTTAAAGCTGAACTCTGGTCAGCCTATAACAATAGGTATTGCGTGGCTGCCTTCCTATACGCATTTGCATTGTATGTTATAAGGGCAGTGAAGGGGGTGGGCGCATGAACAGTGAAGAGGAGTATCTATAAAATAAATCAAGACAACTGTACTTGCTGTATTTTTTCTTGCAGATGTTTCGCTGGTCATCCAACTAGCTTTCTCAATTTACAATGAATGAACGGTGTTAAAACAGCATTCTCTAGTGACGTCCCAGGTTAACTCGGGCGGGTGATAAGGGGGGGTGTTAGTGACGTCCCAGACCAGCGAAATGTCTTCAAGAAAAAATACAGGAAGTCCAGTTGCCTTGATTTATTTTTACAGATATATAATGACATGAAAACCTTTCCAGACATAGTGTAGAGAAGTGGCTTTATGGGATCGATCATCTGGCAGGAAGTAAGCCTGCAGGAGCAAGGAATACAGAGTTTTATTTGTATAGGATGACTGGAGTATAGCTTCAACATTAAAAAAAAATCTGATGCTAGATCAGCTTTAGTCCTTTAAGCAGCGTCCAAAAATTGAAATATTCATTTAGGGTGGACTGACCCTTTAATGAGAAACCGTGAACGTTTGCATCTGTTGCCCAGAAACGTCTGCTTATGACAGTGCACCTTGTCACACATTTTGACAGGAAATTCCAAAAGATTGACTACTCTTACTGTAAAAAGCAGCACTTGAAATGATTCAGCTCTAGTTGCCTCCCGCTTGTTAGCTGGCATTCATCTCTTTGTGAGACGTCCTTCCTGTAAATCTTTTGTTTTACAAAAGTTAAATATTGTAATAAAGAAGTATCACCCTCCCCTCTCCTTACATGTATACACTGCAGCAGTCAAGGTAAGTCCTGCAATTAGTACAGGTACCATTTTATATTACTGAAGAACAGCAATGGAATAAGGCGATGGGGGTATTAGAATTATAATATATCACAATACAAGGGGGGGGGG
>NW_017306495.1:721253-846166 GCF_000935625.1 Nanorana parkeri
GGGTGGATAATGCATGGAAGGGGAGAGATAAAATATTTAGGGAAAGGAAAGACAAAGCGAATGAGAAAGTGACAAAAAAAGTGACAGAGAGATAGAAAATGCAAATTTCTTTTTGTAATTAAATAAGACAAGATTGTGCGGAGATGACAGAAAGCGACATGAGCTCTTTAAAATGCAAGGCCTTAGATAAATCACAGTTAGGTTCTGGTGTCTATAAAGAATGCTTAATTGAAAATAAAAGGTTTACGTTTTGGTGGCTATCTTAAAACAGAAATCCGGGCAAATCAAATCTTAACCCTTGCACTGGAGCTACGCCTGTACTGCAAGGGTTAAGTGCTCATCTTGTCTAGGGAGCTAAAATAACAAAGTTATACTTACCCGAATTGCGATCCCAGCTGGCTGTTGAAATTCAACCATTATGACGTTAGATCGCTTGTACTGTGCGGCGCTGTGTGCCCCCCCTCTGCCGCTGCCACCGTCACCGGCTCCGCTGTCACTTGTGTGGGTCCGGGACCGGCACGGCGGGTCTCCCCTGACTGATTGGAGGAGGATCAGCAGGCTTCTCCCGCCCCCACGTGCATACACATATAAACACGCGTCGGATGCTCCTACGTGCAAAAATGAAAATTGCACCACACATGTTGCATATTGTCGTGCACGCCGGAGTCAGAGCAATAATTCTAGGGCCATTAATCACTGGTAACACTAAACTGATCAGCAGTAAAAGCTTTTAAAGCGTTGACTATGGGACATTTTGGGTTTCATGGATGCACACAATTTTAAGTCTTGACATGTTTGGTATTTATTTACCCAGCGTGACCCTGTCTTTTCACCAAAAAATTGGGTATTATATTTGGTTTCTGTGCACTAAATTTCATTTAAGTACATTTTATCCTAAAAATACTGTTTTGATAAACATTTGCGCATATACCCTGCGACATAAAAAATTGCAACTAGCATTTTTTTTTTATTTCTACAGGGCCTCGGCTTTCAGAAAACATATAATTGTTTGGGGGGTCTGAAGCTGTTTTCTAGCCCAAAATTCACATTTTATCACGTGTGTGCAAATAGTAAGAAATTGCTCCGGACAGCAAGTGGTTAAATAAAAATTCCATCTACTATAGAAATGTATCAGTAAACTTAGAGACAACCCCTTGCAATTGGGTTTATGCACCGCTGTGGCTATTTTAAATGAAAACTCCATCTAGGATGCAAAATTTCCCAGTAAACGTCAAGGATCTGCCCAGCTGGGGGAGCTGGGGGATCCACCCAGCTGCGTGACTGACAGCTGGCTCTGCCTATCTAAAGGCAGAGCCAGCTGTACCCGCCCCTCCCCCATCCGTTCCGCCAGTCAGCGCTGGCGGATCGGAGCGGGGAGGGGGGAATCCAGCCCCTCCCCTGTCACGGAAGAGAGCCGTGACAGGATCGAGAGGCGAACACCGGTATGTGTCCGCTCACCTCCCGATCTACTGAGCCGACCTGTGACAGTCTCATTGTCACAGGTCGGCTAGAACTATGAGGTGAGTGAAAAGCACTCACCTCATAGTTCTCCTTTAAAGGCAAAAATGTTTTTCCCTCCCCCCAATGTTAGTGTCAGCACTTACCTTTAATGATGTTTCTTAATCCGATCTTCTTCTTCTTTCTTGTCCTTTTTAGCTGTCCCTCCAGCACTGCGGCGGGTCTCCGATCCAGCGCTGACTCCTCTGGGCTTGCTGGCACTTCCTGTCCCACGGTGTCTGCATGCGGGTGCACGCGTCCATAGACTTACCTTGTGTCTCTCCTCGCGTCCCGGCCGAAAATGTGATCTGCGCATGCGTCCGCCCCAAGATGCTTTGCGGCCGCCCGAGAATGTTCACATTTTCAGAAGGGAGCGCGCGGGGAAGACAAGGGGAAATATTAACCCTTTTAAAGCGTTTTTTAAAAACACTTTTTGCATATATCTACTGCTTGCTATGAATGGACGCAGCCTGGCAGCCACGAGTGCGCACGCCGGACAGACACTATAGGACACGAGGAGTCTGCGCTGGATCAGAGACTGGCACCAGCGCTAGAAGGTCTTTGGGAAACCAGTGGAATGAAGAAGACGATCGGATCAAGAGGCATAAAATAAGGTAAGTGTTTCACCAAATTTTGGGACTTAACGTGGCATTAAAGGCCCCCCCCCCCCTAGCAGCATTGGGGAGGGGAGTCTTTAATGCCACTTTAAGTCCCAAAATTTGGTGAAACACTTTTTCTTCCAATGGGGCATAAAAACAAATAAACATTCAAGCAGACACCAATGCAGAGCAATTTACATTTTGCCTAAAGCTAACTTAACTCATGGAATGCCATACCAACCTTTTTTAGGCACTGGTGCCAAAATTACAAAGCCCTACACAGACATCTCACAGTGCCGAGATCAGTGTGCCAGAGATATAGTGCTCCCAACTACAACACCATTTAAATAGTTTCTGCTGTATTTAAAAAAAAAAAACATTCTACATGATCAGCCATGATATTCAGCATAACCTATATTTCTAGATTCAACATTATGACTAAGAAATTTACAGTGTAAACCCCCCACCCCTGTTCAAGATAAAGCATTTCATTGTCAGCAATAAGGTAGCATCACGGGCTCGTGAATGACACATTTATTCTGGTGAACATACAAAAGAACAGTTGATTTAATCTGAATCACATTATTCTAAAGAACTCGTGTTGGTTGTGAAAAACTCAAACTAAACATTCACACAGCCAGCTGTGATTAACCTCCCTGTTTGAAAGCAGAAGTGATTGCTCTGGGGAAGGGAAAGGGTGACTTTTGCACAATTGTAAAGTTTTTGGTAGTATGCATGAGTGTTTGAGAGGTCACCAATGTAGACAATATAGTCCATCCAAAACCGATCATATTGTAGCTGGTGGATCCCAATATACTGAATTGTACAGCAGTTGCTCACATACCTATTGTGCCTGAATCAGCAAATTCTTTCTATATAGCTGAAGTCAGGGGTGTAACTAGAAATCACAGGGCCCCATAGCAACATTTTGTAAGGCCCCCCCGCAACCCAACACCACATCTCCCCCGACCGCCAACCCCAAAAAGAAGAAAATGCAAGGAATCGCATACACAAAGTCTCCTTGCGTTCTGGGGTGGGAGGGGGCATGGCAGTGCCATTCATGCTAATTTAATTCCAGACACACAACCTGCCCGCAAAAAATAGTGCATGCAGAATTTTTTGAGATTTAACCACGACAACACTATTTTTTGTCACTTTGTTGCCCAGAAGAAAGGACCCTGCATGGCCCCCGAACCGTTGGCTGTATGACGCATGTGACAATTTAATAAAAAGTACTTTACTTATTGCACATTTCATCGAGTGCTGGTAACTTCTATTTTAGGGGTTCACAGGAAGGCTGCCAAGGTCCCCAGCAAGGTCCCTGCAGCCTCCCTATGTATTGCGGCATCTGTTTACAGTACCAGCCCAATATGTCCTCCTCCTTCTGTGGATTCACACCACCCTTTCCCGCCATCTGACCGCGCAGGACCCCTGGTAAAACTGCACAGCCCACCATAGACCTTGCACAGCCACCTGAGAGTCTGTACAGCCCACCATAGAACCTGCACAGCCACCCGAGATTCTGCACAGCCCACCATAGACCCCGCATAGCCCACCTGAGGGTCCGCACAGCCCAGCATACAACCATAATGCTGATGTGGCAACAAATCCCCCCTACAGGCAGGGCCGGATTTACTCTCCCTGCCGCCCCAAGGCCAGGTCCTGTGATGCGCCCCACCCGGGAAGAGATCCATGGAGGTTCAGCAAACAGAGATCCCCCACCACCTGAAAGACGGGCATTCTTACAGTTCTTCGGTACACCTCTGATCAGGTGGCTGCTCTGTGGATCCTCACGGCCGAGACCCCAGCTGTGCTGCTCTGTTCACTGGCCGCTGTCCAGCGGCAAATCGTGCACGATTCCGCACGGATTGCCGCGCGCTCAGGAGTTACCCAGGTGTGCACCGATCGCGTTGTGGGAGCCATTATTTTCCAATGGGACCCCAGTCGCGCTGGGCGGATTGCGTGGTGCTAAAACAGCAGCGCGTCGTGTATGGCAGAAAAAAGGTACGTTTGGGCGACTCCTGACTACGTGGCAATCCACGCGGAATCGTGCACGATTGTCGCGCGGTGGGGTGTTGCCTAGGTGTGCACCGGTCCTCAAGGCAGTCATAATAGGAGATAGCTGGACAGGCTGGGGTAGGGATTTCCAAAAGTTGAAGAGAGTGCTAGACAGCAGGGGGTCTTGAGAGGAACCGAGGGGATGGTTAGGGTGATACTTTGACATGAAGTTGGAGATATAGCCGGGGGCAGAGTAGTGGATGACTTTATAAGTGGTTAATATTTTTTATTTTATCTTTTGGGTGATAGGAAGCCAGTGGAGGGATTGACACAGGTGGTTGCAGACACTGAGCGGTTGGTTAGGTGGATGAGTCTAGCAGCAGCATTCATGAATGGGGGATAGCCTGTATAGAGGTAGGCCAATGAGGAGGGAGTTGCAATAGTTGAGACGAGAGATAACAAGGGAGTGGATGAGTAGTTTTGCGGTTTCATTGGTGAGGAAGGGGCGAATTTTGGAGATGTTACGAAGGTGAAGGCGGCAGGATTTGGATAATGATTGGATGTGGGGCAGAAAGGTGAGGTCAAGGATCACACATAGCACCTTGGCATGGGGGAGGGATGGATAGTTGTGATATCTATCTCAATGGAAAAGTTGGGGAAAATTGCTTGAGGGGAAGAAATATCATGAGGTCAGTTTTTGAATGACTGAGTTTCAGGGCCTGTTCACACGACGTCCGTTTTCTGTGCTGACCTGATCCGTTTGCTCCTGCACTAAAAATGCATCCCAATGTATCCCTATGTGTTTCATGGGCTACAGTTCTCACGTGCGCAGTCCGTTCAGGTTACGACTGGATACTGCATGTCACATTTTGTCCGGTCAGGAAACGCACAAACGCAGCAAAAACGCAACGAAAACGGAACGGAAACTGAACGCAATGCAGCTAACCAAAAAAAAAAAGATAGACAGACAAGTTGAGGTAGAGGTAAAGACATGAACTGCAAACATTTTGAACATGCCCATTACCTTTCCATGGATATACGAGTAAAGGAAAATAATTTATCCGGGTGAGCTCGCAAATGCTCATATAAACTCCAGAACTGACCCTTGGAGTCCCGGAGCCTCAAGATCGGGTGCACCCAATAACGACGTCTCCTGCGTGCTCGTTCTCTGCAGATTGCTGTAGCCATCACCATCAACATGCCTGCAAACATGTGATACATGTCTGATCACCAGCTATACATACACAGAGGGAAGTAGATGTTACAAGAGGGCGGAAGTGACCTCAGAGGAATAATCTGCATACTGACGGCTTGAAAAAAAAAACTGTCAGCATCCGGACCGAAAACGCATAAAAAATGCGTCAAACGCAAAAACGCACTGCATGAGTAGCACCGCCCCTGCAGATCCGCACATGATCCGGACCTGATCAGGACCTGAAAATCATGTGAACAGGCCCTCAAGTAGTGTTGTGACATCCAGACTGATATGTCAGTTAGTAAATTAGTGATGCACAACTCTATACAAATGAATATAAAAATGAACACGTGCCTGTATGAAGTGGGTGTTTTTTAGTTTTATTTTTTTGGCCACTTCAAACAATAATAGGTCTCCTGTAGCCATTTTATAGGGGGCTACATCTGCCTGGATGGTGGCAGTGTAGGTTAATGGTAAATGTACATTTTGTTAGTGTGAATGGAATACAGAACACAACTGACAAAACTTTTGGAAGCACTGTGCTTTGAGGGACAAAATGGAACCCCACTTTTCTCCCCTAGAAAGGAGGACTGTAGCATTGGATGCATGCAGAGCACGTTAAATGTGCTTTCTTTTAATATATTTGATGTATATATACTGTAAATATATATTTTTTCGCCATTATTTGTTCACCATAATTTACTCTTTATTGGACTGAGCACTTCAATACTCAACTCCCTTTGGAAAAAGAAGGCACATTTAGCTGAAAATAATGCTCATGACAACAAATTAACATCACTGAATCATTAAATCATTGCTCTTTATCTATACATTTTAAAAGGGAACATCTGACCTGCACATTGATCCATACAGCTGAAGGGGAGAAGAAAATTAATTATGCAGTGTGGTGGGTTCATTATCAGTGCCTGCATAAATACTCAGTGCTAATAAACAGCATAGGCATAGCATGTTTACAGTCTGTAAATACTCTCAGCACAGTGTTCATTATCAGCAGAGGAACTTAAGTTAATACCACAATTTAATCCATGATGTGGTGTGATGGCATCAAAATCATATATCAATTGAGCCAGGTGGCGCTCCGCCTGTCTGCTGTAGTGGTCTGCATACTACTGTCTATATGCACATTTGTATCATAAATAATAAAACAAAATGTGATTCCTTGGTCCTGTCTTTTCTCGGTCCACACTTTACTACTTATTAGAATCCAGAGTGTTGCAGGGCTGTGGTGTGACCAAGGGTATGCATAGGGGTAAGCATGGAGAAGTGTTGCTGATGTGCACTTAGCTACTTTGTATAGCACCTCTCTGTTCATGTCGTCCCCATACTAGTGACTGTAATAAAATAGAGGCTGCGTATGTATGGAGGGGGGTTAGTATAGTTGGCTCTGGTCCAATGTCTGCACCTCGAATCGTATAGCAGTGCCACTATGCAGGTTATCATAAAATGGGTCCTATGCCTGCTCTGGGCCCAATCACACGAAGAGATGCTAATATGAAGAATACTTTGGAAGGATACAACCTACAGCTTCTTTTCCAGAAGATCCACAGACATGTTATCTGACATTGTGTTGGTATATTCTATTTTGTAAATTTTTTTACAAAGTTGCTTTTAAAAAGATAATAGAAAATAGATTTACTGAACTGCTACTGATCAAATGTATGCTACGTAGGCAGGGCTGTCCCTATAATGGGGCAGTTTGAGGCAGTTACCTTAGGCAGCATCTCATTGGGTTGCGTGAGGGGCGGCCAGAGCGTAGCAAGAGCTCTTAGCAACCTGTGACGCTGGGATCGTCATCCTGCCCTGCTCACTGACACCAATGGTTGACAGGAGCTGAGTGGGACGCTCTGCCTAGTGTCCCACCCAGCTCCTTGTACTAGTGAGGTCAATGAGCTGGGCAGGATGCCAGACAGAGGTACTGTGCACAACCCCACCCCCTCCTTTCCACTAATGTGCACCACCAGCAACCCAAGACCCCCGCTCTAGCCTCAGGTGGTGAAAAAGTATAGGGACGTCCCTATAAGTAGGAAAACAAACCATACAAGGTATCATTGTCCATGGTTGTTGGCTCTGGCCTGACACCTGTACATTCATGCGCTTTACTATATATTGGCTACTGAGGGCTCCCGCAATGATGAGCCAAAGATAAGGTCGCTATCTGTATTACCCCAGAAGTCGGTTGGAATTTAAACTACTGAGCACCCCAAATTGTGAGAGTAGCAGGGCCTTATACTATAAACTTCAGAGGTGGTGTGCAGGCAGGCAACCAAAGGTGCCAGCTATCTACATTATACAGTTGCTTATTTTAGATTTAAACCAGCCCTTCTCAACCAGGGTTCTCTGGAATCCCTATGGTTCCTCCAGAGCTGGCTAGGGGTTCCTTAAACAATGACCAGCCTTTCAGATAAACAAACACTGACACCAATGATCTTTTAGCTATCGGTAAATAGGGCATTCTTCCCAATGACCACAAATGTATGTGACCAACCACTCTAATGTACCCATGAGCTGTAGATATAGTCATTATTGTCAGGGGTTTCCTGAAATGGGAAATTATTTCAAGGGTTTATCCATGTTAAAAAGTTTGAGAAAGGCTGATCTAAACCCTTGCTAGGTTTAGTTTGCTAAAGCACTACGTATCAAACAACTGCCATGGTTTTGCTTTTAAAAAATACTATTTAAAATGTTCCATTCTTCTTGGTTTCTCAGCACTGTTGATCTCCTCCAGCCTCTCTGCAGTCACTTCCTATCTATATTCGTGTACTCACAACAAACAAATGTCTGTACAATGAACGTTGACATGGCCACTTACAGTCCCCAATGAAAGCACATTGGACAGGGTGACAAGGCAGGAGCTCCGCTGGGAGACAGGGGCAGAGCATCGATTGTACAAAAAGGCGCCTGAATTAGGATTTGTGTTGCAAAATTTTATTTTAACAATAGATGCAAATTCTTAAAGGGTTGTAAATACTTTGAAAATGACATTGATATCTTAGAGATTATATGGGATTTTAGTGACTAAGTTTAAATATACTTTATGGACTGATTTTTTTTGTGCACGTCTGCTGTAACTTTTATCGGGTTCCATAAAGGTCAGTTATGTACCAGTCAGTAACTTAAGAGTATGCTGACACATTGATCTGCAGTAACCTCACCTAATAGCAAGGTAACCTTCAATGATATCTGTATCATGCCATTATATATCTACACAGGTTATTAAAGAAATACCTGCAGTATATTAAATGATTTCTATATCTACTCTATATTACTATTATGATTGATAGTGTTATTATTATACAGTCCGGCGTGTTTAATAGGAGTTTGTCGATTCTTTGATTTATTAGACAAGTGTAATCATGCAGTACCAATATCTTTGCTATGTCCATCATTCAATGTATAGATGTCTTCATAGGGTTGTTGATCACGTCTAAATCACTGTAAAAAAAAATGCTCAAGGGGGTGAGTGATCAAGAGCACATTAATTCCTGACCCTTGAAGAGCTGATGAGCGCTGGTGACAGCTCTGTGGGTGTATGAGTGGGAGGACTGCACAATGTCACCTGCTTCTCAACTTCAGCATTCATGTACTCCACACAGGGGCCAATCTGTCCAGTGACTAAAACACAGGGTCCAGCCAACACATCAATAACAAGCTAGTTAAACTTCTACTGGCCCCTGTGTGAGGCATTAACAGGGCTCTCCAGACTGAGCAGGACCCAAACATCTTGTCCCCATCTGTTTCTTGGTGACAGCTACATTGAAAGGAGAAAGAATGGACAGAGGAACGAGAGTGTGGGTGGATTAAAAGAGGAGGACAGAGGCTAAATGAGCAAGACAGCATTGTTTGAATCAGGGCAATTATGTTGTTCAACAGAAAAAAAACGGCATTTGTATCTTGCATGTTATAAACAAATGCTGATTGGCATAAGGAGTGCCCGGGTGCTCATCCACAAAAATATCCATGCAAATCCAAAGTAGGTATAGAGGCACTCATGGGTCTTGCAGCAGAGGTAAGTTATTTATCTCCCCTGCAAGACCCATGAGTGCCTAAATACAGGGCCGGCCTTAGGCCTTTAGGCGCCCTGTGCGAGAAAGCTTTACAGTGCCCCTACTAAATATATATACAGTCCTTTACCATCAATAACATATTATGCAACTCTTTACATAAGATGATTATCACCCTTGTAGCCCAATGGTACTTCCAGCTCTATATATAGAATATGGGTGCAAAATGTGACTCTTCTATCACTTCACATCTACTTGCAGGGAAGATTTACCTACATAGAGCTGACTGCATGTACAAAACTGTTAAAAAGGACCATGATGAGACTATACCAAGTATGATAACAGGGAAGAGGGCAAAAACGTATATTGCTAGGGTGTGTGTGCTATAGGGGTTATGCAAATGGTCAATGCTACATTCACTTTGCTTGAATAAATACTTTGCCCACAGGAACACCCTAAGACTAAGACCCTAAGACCCTAAGACTCTTACCCCCCCAAAAAAAATCTTATTCAAGCCCCAACTTTGGTATACTTGCATAGAGATATATAGACATCCCATGTGACAGTGGTTGGGGCATCTTAAAGAGAAACTTTACCCATATCTTTAAAATAACAACAAACACACCTTTAGAAATGTTTAGTGATGACAATCTACAAACACATACTTCTAGATAATTACCGACTTTGTATTCTTTGCATATCTTATTTTTATTTCCCAGTCTGCTGACAGTCGCCATGTTAACTAAGGGCAGGTTACTAGCTCTCCCTTTACTTCCTGGAACTCTGGCACATGTAACTAGGACATGTGACCATTTACATCATCTAAGAGGAGGAAAATGCCTTTCCCTGAGATCTCATGAGATTACAGGTGAGATTTCCCAGCAATGCTCTGCTGATCTAACCTTCCCAGGATGCAATGCTTGGGCATTATTACATTATTTGTGCCAGAACTGGACCAGGAAATAGATGAACTCTATTTGTAAGTAAATTCAAAACAAGTTTGTTTAACTAATGAATGTAGGATGATTTTAAATCAGCATGCGGATCTGCATGCTGCTGTGATTTTTTGTGAAAGGGGGTAAAGGTCCATTTTAAGTCACTCCAGCACCAAATGCTGAGTTATGGGAATTTAGAGGGGTGATTACCCCATACCTGAAAGTAAATTATAGTTTGTGGATGGTACCTAATGTTGTGGGCAATATACAACGCTACTGCAAAGCCAAAGTGCACTTTTAGTGGCCTGTCCAGTGCCACGCAGCATAGTTTTTTATTTATTTATTACAAATATTTATATAGAGCCGACAATTTATGCAGCTCTTTACATACTGCATATTCACATCAGTCCCTGCCCTCAAGGAGTTACAATCTAATGTCCGTATCACACACACACACACACACACACACACACATAGAAGCTAATTTCGACAGAAGCCAATTAAAATTCTAGCATGTCTTTGGAGTGTGGGAGGAAACTGGAGTACCTAGAGCAGTGGTGGCGAACCTTGGCACTCCAGCTGTTTTGGAACTACAAGTCCCATGAGGCATTGCAAGGCTCTGACAGCCACATACATAACTCCCTGAGGCAGATGCATGTTGGGATTTGTAGTTTTGGCACAGCTGCAGGTTCGCCACCACTGACCTAGAGGAAACCCACCTAAGCACAGGGAGGACATGCAAACTCCTTGCAGATAATATCCTGACCAGGATTCGAACCAGGGACCCCCAGTGGATCCAATGTGCAGCCCATAGTTTCAAAACCTTCTTAGTTGTCCAGTGTTTCAGTGGCACATGTTCAGACACAAAACTCCACTGAATTGAAAGGTCTGTCAAGACGTTGGATGGGCAATGGATGGGCTTTCTGTTGAAGTCAGTGGAGTTCAGGTTGCACTTGCGCTGAGCACACTTTGCTAACATAGAAAACTTTAAAGCTTAAGCTCTGCAATAAAGATTTATTAGCTTAGAATCACCTAAGCCGTGATAACCCAATGAATCTACATGTCAGTTGTCATATGTTTAACACTCTTGTGGCTGTAAGCGAGGGGAAGAAAAAAAATCCTTATTTTAAATGTACCCCCCAGGCAAACAGAGATTATATGAAGGATCTGCTGTAATGTTGCTACTTCTCTAACATTTACGTAGCTGGCAGTGTTAAACATCACAGAACCACACAAGTAAAGTGTCACTTTTATGAGCACTGGTGGATGATCAGCATTTCCTGTTCATGTGATAAAATATTCTAAGGCATCTGCTGTACATTCCGGCAATGTATGCTATCTTTATGTTGTAGGCGAAGTTGCTCTAAGGAATTAATGACCATCTACTTTACAGCTATCAGACATGTTTTTCTCAAATTACCATAATACACGAGCAAGTGCAGCTTTAATTTATTATGATGGTACCCTGGCTGCCCTTCCCCTTATATATAAGAGACATCAAGACATGCACAACCCAGCTACTACTGAAATATCTGCCTCTCATATTTGGTAAAATTATGTCAAAATATGGGCCGCGTATGTTTGTACTTATATGCAGACATCTCTCACTTCTCTCACCCCTCCTAATAAACATACCTCAGAATATGCTTCCCAAACTTCACCTCCTCCCAATTAATAAAAATCAGGAAATTATTCTCACCTCTTCTAAATACATAAACATCAGGGAACATACCCCACCCTCACCTCCTTCCAACACCCAAACGTCAGGACATGTACCCTACCCTACCCTCCATTCAATACATAGACATCAGGGAACATACCCCACCCTCACTTCCTCCAATCACATAAACATCAGGAAGGACATGTACCCTACCCTAACCTCCTTTCAGTACATAGACATCAGGGAACATACCCCACCCTCACTTCCTCCAATCACATAAACATCAGGAAGGACATGTACCCTACCCTAACCTCCTTTCAGTACATAGACATCAGGGAACATACCCTACCTTCACTTACTCCAATCACATAAACATCAGGAAGGACATGTAACCTACCCTAACCTCCTTTCAGTACATAGACATCAGGAAACATACTCTACCTTCACTTACTCCAATCACATAAACATCAGGAAGGACATGTACCCTACCCTATCCTTCTTTCAATTCCTAGACATCAAGACACATACTCTACCTTTACCCCTACCCAATACACAGACATCAACTCACATATCCTACTCTCACTTACTCCTGATGCACAGAATTTGGGACATGTACCCCACCCTCACCTCCTACTAATATGTAAAGTTCAGAAAATGTACCCCACCGTCACCTCCTTAAGGAAGGAAATATTTCCAATACTCACCTCGTAAACGTCTTGGGACATACTCCGCCCTCATCTTTTCTCAATATAAAAAAACAACAAACCTGCTCAGAAATTATTTTCACAGCTAGTTAACTTTCCCTCTGATAAGCTTTGGGCAAGAAACTCCGACCAGGGTGATGGAAAGGCCTAAAAACATACTAACTTTGCCCATCCAAAATGGATGGGTATGGTGAACATTCTCTAACATAGGTACCTTTTGCCCCGCCTCCACCCAATACCCAGATATCAAGTCATATTTCTTACTCTAAAACCTCTCCAATAAAACAACTAATACATAGCTTTCTTCAGTGCCCAAGTCTCAGAAATCAGGAGCTATACCTCACACTCATACCCTTTACAAACATGGAGATCAAGCCAAGTATCGCATTACCACTTCGTCCTTATTGAATGATTGCACTGAAAAGATTTTTTAATATTAATGAAATTCTGCTGGTGTATGGCCAACTATTAGAATCAGAAGTCCTAAGTTCATTGTAAACTCTAATCAGAGTTAAAATAGGTCTTCTTCTCCTTGCTCCCACAGGTGAACAGAGCAGCAAAAGGAGGAAAGGGAAGATAAGGCTAGCCATACATGGCACAATTTTTATCTAAATTAACAGGAATATGACAAAATCTGAGCCCTGTCGTCACTTTTATCAAGCCAGGTAGAAAATTGTTGGCTGAACAGTGACCATATCTTATCAGATGCAGTTGCTCTTTGGGTATTCAGGCAGTCGCAGGTGTCTGAAGATTCCTCTGTCCACACCCGCGGCTGTCAGATTACTTGAACAATGTCTCCAGCTGATTGGTGCAGTCATTGCTTAGCTGACAATATTCTATCGGGATCCTTTGACCAAAATCTATTGGATAATTTACTTTTGTGGAGCTGGCTGGTGCTAACAGGGCCTGAATTGTGGCCGAGCTAGCAATATTTCAGAAATCGTGGCTAGCATGGCAAGCTTTAGCATAAGCAACTGGGGGGATGGCAGCATGTACATGAACCTGTTGCTTTGCTGTGCAATAATTAATTCAAGTCAAACAAATATACATTGTCCAGCAAAGTATTTCTTTAAATGTTTGTCCAAACAATGACAGTCATCATGTTTCCAAACAGCTCCATCTCTCTCAGCTCAGCTTCCTTGAACTTCCTGTCCAGTACAAGATCACAAGGGACAGAGCAGTCTCCAGCAGCTGTGAATCTACAAGCTTGAGTAGAGAGGAAGGAGGAGTGGGGATCAAAGGAAAGACTTGCCTTGCTATCCCTATGTGTTTGTGAAAACACACACAGCTTACTATCACAAACAAGGGTGACTCCGTAGGACCCTGCAGGGGAAAGTAGCTACCCTAAAACAGGATATCAGGACCAGTGCTCAGGGGACCAGTTGATTTTACAGGAAACTACAACTTTTAAACATCAAGGAGCAGCATTCATTGTAAGTAATTTAATAGGCATTTGAAATAGCTTAAAAAGATTTTGACTTTAATATCACTTTAAAATAAACAGCAATCAGACTATGTATAAAATGTAAAACCAAACTATGCTTTTTTGCTGTCTCTACCAGAAGAAAATACAAAAGGCAAAAAAAAAAAACAGAAAAAAAAATCACAAGCTAAAGTAATAAATTGTAGTTGTTTTCTATTACTGCTCTATTCACTTTAACTTAGATACTATTATTTAAAGTTATTGTCCACTGTGAGGTTCGGCGGGACTCCACCTTTCTCCAGTACTTCACAAATAACAGCAATCCTACTGCTGTCTCTTCTGGCCTCCTCGCAGATAAGTCAAGAGCCGCTCTGAAATGCAACCTCCCTGCCCTCCGTTACTGTCTTCCCCAGGGGCTCTGAGCGCCTCTATAACTCTGAATTAGGGAGACAGTTCTCGCTGCTTGATACATGAGGCTCATGGGGACAGAAAAATGAAGGTTATGCACTCAGCGCCATATCAAATAGAGCTGAGAATTAACGGTGGTCATTTAGCCGCAGAAAAGAGTGAGGCAATGATTAACCCCTGCGATGACCTGTATACGCCATGCTTTATGCGCGATACAGATACATTCCTTCAGCAATACATGACATGTACTCTGTATTGACCGTAATTCAAATACAGTGCGTATGTTGTTCAGTTTAAAATATATACCGAAAAGTGGATTTAACAAACCTGGGGCACAAGATGCTCATAGCAAGCATGTTCTTTGCCTAAAGCGTATCTATGGTCAAAAGCTAAAAATAAGTCTGTATTTCTATATTGAATCCTACCCCTCTCCTAATAACCATATGGATCTAGACGTTTGTAAACTTACTTATTGAAGATGCTCATAGGATATACTTCCTCAGTGCACTACATAATTTCACTCAGCCCTGTGAATATCCACTTCCTGGTGTCGCCACTCTAACTATGCCTGCCATTTCAACTACAACTCAACGTCTGAACTTCCCACAATGTAACATCATCATTGCTTGCTGGAAGCAATGCATGGTGGGATATGTAGTCTTGAGAAATTGAGATTGGATCACATCAAGCAGCAGGGAAAGAGATGCAAAGCACACTGGGAATCCAGGAAAGTGGTGAAAGTGATGAGCAGACGGAAGGCAGCACTCGCTACATAAAAGGGATTTTTATACATAAGCTTTGATTTTATTATCGAAACCAACTCTAGTATGTATTCCTATTACAATGCTGATGTTATAACAGGGGAGGATACAGGATAATACAACAGGTTCCACTTCTACAGCAGTACATACAGTATATACTGTAGTAGATACAAGTTGTACGCAATACTATATGCACATGTACTGTAACCGAAGAGACAGCAGGAGGATGGGGGTGGTGGTGGTGGGAGGGGGTTGGCGAATGTTATTTAATTTCAGTTCCATTTTAAAACATGACATGATCAATTTTCCTATTCTACAAATGTTATATTTTGCAGGAAGTTGTTACTACTTACTTACCTTTACTAATTGTGGAAAAGAGGGTTACCTGCTGCACACGGAAAAGGTTCTTTACTGTAAGAACTATTTGGAATGACTTTCCTGGGAGCTGGCTCTAATTGAATCAGTAGATGCTTCAACCGCTTCAGGACCGCCCACTGTAAAAAAAACATCTTGTCCTGAAGCGGTCATACCAAGAACACGACTGCTGTTGCATTTTAAACAGCTGGTGATGGCTGTTAAGGTAGAAGTGATCCGGCGGCTATACAACTGCCAGATCATTTGTACTGAACGGCGTAGTGTGCTTCACTGTCCCCCGTGCGGGCCTGGGACCGGCATGGCGGTCTTCCCGCATCGATCGGAGGGAGACCCGGAAGTGATGTACTGAATATTACATCACTTCCGGTGTCACTGTGCACATTCCCCGACTCTGAGAGCTAGGAGAATAAGCTGGCGAAGAAATTGCTCCAGACAGCAAGTGGTTAAAAAGCTGAATGTGTCTCTAAAGGCATAAAATGTAAACTGCTACTAATATTTATAAGAAATAAAATTGTAGACTGTTGGGTGTTGTTCCACTGCCTTTGGGGATCACAAATAATTTTTTTAGGAGCCAATGAGACAATGCTTTAGGCTAGGTTCACACCTAGGCGACACCTCACCGCACGCAATCGTGCACGATTCCGCGCGGATTGCCGCATGGTCAGAAGTCGCCCAGGTGTGAACTGATTTTCTGTGTGGGCCATTATTTTCTAATGGCACCCCAGTCGCGCTGGGCAGACCGCGCGGTTTCCCGCCACGATTCCGCCCATGCTTCCGAACATGATAAACAGCCGCGCGTCGTGTATCGCAAAAAAAAAGGCACTTGTCACCTCCTTGAAATCAATGGGGTTGCGCGGCAATCACTGCCTGCATTGTACAGGACCCCGCAATCCCGGGATGCGCTTCCTGGGTGTCGAGCGGTGTAGTGCAGGTGTGAACCTAGCCTGATACAGAATTTTGCTTTATCTGGACCGATTACAGGTTTAGGGCTCTGAAGATACAAAGGGATGTATTTATATACAATCACAGAGCCATTCATCTTGTGAAATTGCATGTACGTTCAGTCTGTGCAAACGTACATGCTATTATGTATGTTATTAGCATATTTTCTTTCCAGGTCAAATGTAATATCAGGTAAATACTGGAAAATGGCCACTAGATAAAGCAGAGGAGCATAGGAAATACATACTTATTTCCTGTGCTCCTCAGCTCCATCTAGTGGCCATAATGCGGTATTTTTCTGTATTTACATTCGACCTGCAAGAAACTATGCTAATAAAATTAATTTTTGCCTCCATTCACACAGAATGAATCTACATGCACTTTTACAGGATAAGTGGCTCTGTGAGTTGTTTATAAATACATGCCATAGATTTTTTTTTTTCTCTTGAACTCCATGGACTGTGTGTCTCTACAACCTGCAACTTTCCAAATATATTTTTACATCTGTTTTGTTTTGTAGCAATACGCCACACATATGGGCAATGATATCAGTCTGGATTAAACATAAAGCTATATTTACACACACACACACACACACACACACACACACACACACACACACACACACACACACACACATAAATATTAGTAAAGCAGACTAAAACCATATACAAACTAGTTTTACTTTTGGATTCACACATCCATTGGCATGTAATCAGCAGTAGAAAATCAGACATAATTATTTAACATGGCCACATCCACGGTAATTTTTCTTATATTGCAACATTAATCTAGACACTTACAGACTTGGCAAAAAAGTTACTTTGTCTAATTAGTGAACTGCTGCATGTTCAAGGGTTCTTTGATATGTGACAGAATCTATTTAATTCATGCCTTGTACCAGTCTCAGACATCAATGGCTGACTACTATAAGTCTTCAAAGTTGACATGGAAATCATTCATCACCAAGGACCTATTAGGTATGAGAGGGGAAGCATCTTCACCTTTTTGTCCCGCATTCTGCCCCCTGCCGGGCCTGCATCCTGCAGAGAGTTAAACTTTAACTGCTCCCTACCAGCCTTACAGTAGCCTGAGAATCCTGCAGACACTCCAGTCCTCTCACCAGTATCCCCATTATCCACCACCCTGTTAACTATTCTTCTCCTAATCAATAAGATGTGTTCTGAAAAGCCTCACAATCCGTTTTCTTATGTTCTCCACCTTCAAGTTAAGATAGATTAGACAGTGTAATAAGATAAATTACACTTTAGCTACTACGTGGCTCTGTGATTTACAGTGAGTTAACATACTGCTAGCAGGCAGCGTATTCCAATCATGGGCCTAGACAATTATTCACAAGTAAAAATAAAACAGAAAAAAATCCTTCTAAAAATAAAAAAAGATGTTTGGCAAATAGACATAAAATAGAAATACAATTAAACGCTGGATTTACAGGTGAAACTCGAATAATTAGAATATCGTGCAAAAGTAATTGCAGTAAGTGCTGCAAAAGGGGCTCAAACCAAGTACTGAGTACATATGCATGCTTGTACTTTTCAGAGGTCCGATATTGTTCTATGTACAATCCTTGTTTTATTGATTGCATGTAATAATCTACTTTTTTGAGGTTGTGGATTTGGGGTTCTTGGGGTTTTCATGAGCTGTAAGCCATAATCATCACAATTATGACAATTCACGGCTTGAATTATCTTGCTTTGCATGTAATGAGTCTATCTCATATATTAGTTTCACCTTTTAAGTTGCATTAGTGAAATAAATGAACTTTGCACGATATTCTAATTATTCGAGTTTCACCTGTATATTATGATCTGCATTGTTTAGAAAAAGAACAGTATTGGTATCTCAACCCTTAAAGGAGAACTATGGGGTTAAGGCTTTTCCCCATAGTTCTCCTTAGGGTAACGGGAGGACACAAACTAGCATCCTCCCGTCACCCTAGGCTCAGTATACCGCGAGCTGCTGCTCGCGGTATACTGAGACGCCGCAGCTGAAGCGGATCCCGACAATTGTGTCTGGATCCGCCCAGCTGCGTGACTGACAGCTGGCTCTGCCTATCTAGAGGCAGAGCCAGCTGTACCCGCCCCCTCCCCCGTCCGTCCCGCCAGTCTGCACTGGCGGATCGGAGCGGGGAGGGGGGAATCCCCTGTCACGGCAGAGAGCGAACGCCAGTATGTGTTCGCTCACCTCCCGATCTACTGAGCCGACCTGTGACAGTCTCATTGTCACAGGTCGGCTAGAACTATGAGGTGAGTGAAAAGCACTCACCTCATAGTTCTCCTTTAAACATATTAAGTATGTGATATACAAAATGTAAAAATTGAATTGTTAGGGTGGCAGCTTGGCTATAAAGCTGAACTAAAGGGGACAATTCACAAAAAACATAATGTACCTAATTGTTTTTTTTAAATTCACTGACGGATACATTGCATGTATTGTAGTGGTGTAAAGCACGCCGCCACTGGACTCTAGAGAAGTGGAGACATGTTCTCTGGAGTGATGAATCACGCTTCTCTGTCTGGTATTCCGATGGACGTGTCTGGGTTTGCCTGTTGCCAGGAGAACGGCACTTGCCTGACTGCATTGTACCAAGTGTAAAGTCTGGTGGAGGGGGGATTATGGTGTGGGGTTGTTCCTCAGGGATTGGTTCCAGTGAAGGGAACTCTTAAGGCATCAGCATACCAAGACATTTTGGACAATTTCATGCTCCCAACTTTGTGGGAATAGTTTGGGGATGGCCCCTTCCTGTTCCAACATGACTGCGCACCAGTGCACAAAGCAAGGTCCATAAAGACATGGATGAGCAAGTTTGGGGTAAGGGAACTTGACTGGCCTGCACAGAGTCCTGACCTCAACCCGATAGAACACCTTTGGGATGAATTAGAGCGGAGACTACGAGCCCGGCCTTCTCATGCAACATCAGTACCTGACCTCACAAATGCGCTTCTGGAAGAATGGTCAAACATTCCCATAGACACACTCTTAAACCTTGTGGACGCCTTCCCAGAAGAGTTGAAGATGTTATAGTGGCAAAGGGCGGGCCAACTCAATATTGAAACCTACAGACTGAGACTGGGATACCATTAAAGTTTATGTGCGAGTAAAGGTAGGCGTCCCAATACTTTTGGCAACTGTTGACTCACTTGGAATGGATGTGTCTCCTTGATGATTAAAAGCTTCACTTTCCTGCAGAATCAGCTGGTCCCCTGAGCACCGGCCCGGATATCCTGTTTTTGGGAGTCTGCTTTCCCCTGCTGGTTCCTAAGGAGCCACCCTTGTGTGTGCTAGTAAGGAGTCTGCTCTGTCTCTTGTGATCCTGTACTGGACAGGAGGTTCAGGGAAGCTGAACTGAGAGAGTTGGAGCTCTTTGGAAATATGATGACTGTAAGTGTTTGGGCAAAAATGTATAGGAATATATTGCTAGGCAATGTATATTTGTCATTATAAGTCATTATTGATAAAAAGATTGAAAGTAGTATTAAACTCTCAAACCTTTTTTTCAAAAATTAGTTCAGATCAAACACATATACATTATCCAGGCAATATACATTGCCTAAACACTTACAGTCATCTTGGTTCCAAACAGCTGCCTCCAACTCTCTCAGCTCAGCTTCCCTTGACTTGCTGCCCAGTACAAGATCACAAGGGACAGGGCAGACTCCAGCAGACATGCATCTACAAGCTTGGAAAGAGGAAGGGAGTCGTGGGGAGCAGGAAGTAGCGGAATTCCTTGGCTTGATGTGCCTGTGTGTTTGTGGAGACATCTGCAACTTACTATCACGCACAAGGGTGGCTCCATAGCACTCTGCAAGGGAAATAAGCTACTATAAAACAGGATATCAGGGCCAGTGCTCAGGGGACCAACTGATTCTGCAGGAAACTAAAACTTTGAAATGCCAAGAAGCAGCATCCATTGTAGGTGATTTAATAGGCATTTGAAATAGCTTAAAAACATTGTGACTTTAATATCACTTTATTACTAGTTTAACTTACGTCTGTGCACCAAATTTTATCGATCTTATTATCTTCTTCTTATTATCTTATTTTTTTGTAGAATAAGAGGATTTTTGTGCTTTTAGATGCACTGAAATGATCCCTAAACTAAAAAAATATATATATATAGCACGCATTTTGAGCATTTTAAATGTACTTGAGCAATGGAAAAATCCATTTTCTGAATGCCTCTTCATCACATTATGTAATGCATGAACAAAAAAACGCCAAGAGGATGATTAGATCAAATTTGGGAAACAACAAAATCGACTTCTATAAGCTCAGCAGCCTTGACAACGAAGTGCTCTCCCGATGGTACTTAGTTCCAGCCAGGATACACAAGTTTGTCCTCAATTACTTGTCCTCTGGTTTTTCGAGGCTGTGCAGAGCTTGGGTCTCATACACACATGTGGTGGACCTGACCAGTAGTTCAGGCCTCCTGGACTGAGGTCTTTGGCATCATAACTAATGTCTTGGGCACCCATGTACCCCCAGTCCCTACAATGGCCCCCCCGGGTATATCCAATGTGCAGTTCTGACTTTATCTCCAAGTGCTCAAAGCAGCAGATTCTGGACTTGCAGAGACAGAGATGCCATGGGCATCTGCAAGAGACCTGCCAGGGACCCATGGTGTATCTGCACTTGTACAAACAGCCTCCATTGCTTTGTTTTTTATTTTCACTTTAAAAGGAAGCAGGTGCTGAGAGAAACTTGGGGACTGTCATTGCTGTCTTCATTCTACAAATACCAATTCCCGTGCTGTCTCTGGCTTTTATCCTTTATGAGTCATTGGCCTGGGCCAGGTCTGCAGATTAGCAAGTCAAAATGAGCTCCGGAGACCTGCAGATTTGTTCCAGTACAGTGGCTTAGAAAGTACTGAAACCATTGGATCAATAGAGCAGCCAGAAAACTAACCATCCATGTAGGTCAGGTAGGGATGCACTGACACCAATACTGGTATCCCTATCGGTGCGGATACCAAGCATCCGGGCAGGTAATCGTACTTGCCCAAATGCTCAGATACCGGAACTTCCGGTATCAGGAAGCCGGGCGGCGTGTAGTTATTATGCGCTGCCCGGCTTCCTGATTGGCCAGGAAGCCGGCTCCATGCTCCCTTGTCACGAAGGAACTTGGAGCTGGCTTCCCAGCCAATCAGGAAGCCAGATGACATATAATGACTTGCTGCCCGGCCTCCTGATTGGTCGGGAAGCTGGCTAATCAGGAAGCTGGGTGGCGAGTCATTACTCACCCCAGGTTCCTGATTGGCCAGAAAGCCGGCTCTATGCTTCCTCTTTACCTGGTAACGAGGGAGCATGGATCTAGCTTCTTGGCTAATTAGGAAGCTGGGCGGCAAGTAATTACACGCCCCCCCGTCTTCCTTATGGGACTTCCGGTATCGGTAAATATCTTAGGTCATGAATGGCAGCCTACAATTTCTCTCACTATAGGTTTCCATCATGACAGAAATGAAAAGCAGAAAAAACATAACAATGTAAAAACAATAAAAATGTAAGCTGTTTTTAAATAAAATACATTTTGCAGAGTTTTTATTTTATTAATTTAACAATCTTTTATTTTATTAATTGAAACAAAATCATACAAATAGAAACAGGTTCATACGAAAGAAAAATAACATAATATGATATGATCTACCGTACATGTATTACAGTTCATTGGCAGGATACAATGGGAGGTTACATGTGGATTACAGAGCATAAACCTTTTACAAGTAAGTTATATACAAACATTATAAAGAAATCTATGTCTATAACACGACCCACCCTGGTCTATACAGAAAGACACACTTTTGCTAATACTGTACATTAAAAAAATTAGTTCAATCATCATGATCACCATTGCCGTATTTACTCTCTCTGCTCACACACACAATGGAGAATGGTAAACAAATGGCAGAGTTGGTTTTAAAATGTAAAAAAATAAAGAAAAAAAATAATCACTTTTTTTTTTAACTTTTTTAAATTTGTATTCATCTTATTATCTTTTACTTTTTTATATTTTTCAATTTTCATTATTATTTTTTATTATATGTTATTTTTGTTTATATTTGATTATTGTTTTATCAATTTAAATTTTTTAAATTTTTATTTTTTATTTTTTTTCACCTAACTTTTTTGCTATCACACAGGAGCTAACAATCCGCTGTGTGATAGCATTTGGAGGTGACAGGTTCTCTTTATTGAACCATTGAGGGAACCATGAATGCCAACATGTACTGTGACATACTGAAGCAGACCATGATCCCCTCCCTTCGGAGACTGGGCCACAGTGCAGTATTCCAACATTATAACGACCCCAAACACATCTCCAAGACGACCACTGCCTTGATAAAGAAGCTGAAGGTAAAGGTGATGGACTGACCAAGCATGTCTCCAGACCTAAACCCTAATGAGCATCTGTGAGGTATCCTCAAACGGAAGGTGGAGGAGCGCAAGGTCTCTAACATCCACCAGCTCCGTGATATCGTCATGGAGGAGTGGAAGAGGACTCCATTGGCAACCTGTGAAGCTCTGGTGAACTCCATGCCCTAAAGGGATAAGGCAGTGCTGGAAAATAATGGTGGCCACACAAAATATTGACACTTTGGGCCTAATTTGGACATTTTCACTTAGGGGTGTACTCACTTTTGTTGCCAGCGGTTTAGACATTAATGGCTGTGTGTTGAGTTATTTTGAGGGGACAGCAAATGTATACAAGCTGTACACTCACTACTTTACAATGTAGCAAAGTGTCATTTCTTCTGTGTCGTCACATGAAATGATATAATAAAATATTTACAAAAATGTGAGGGGTGTACTCACTTCTTTGAGACTTCCTGCCATCGCTCATTTTGAAATGAATCCGCATTTTTAGTGAATAGACCCTTTGTAAAGTTTTCTTGCCCTGAGTACTCTTGATGGATGTAACACTCATGCTGCATCTTGAAGGAATTCTGACAACTATTGTAGCAAGTGATAGGTTGGAATGCAAGTGAACCTACGGCTACTGTGGTTTTCCAGCAGTGCAAAGTGTTTGCTTGTATTGCACTATCCATCATAAAGGCTAATTCTACCATTTGCCAAAAATCAATAATTGCATCCACATTGACGAAATGGAACCTGCAAAGCAATACCCAAGCTCCTGCAGACTGTTCCTTCATCCACTATCTGTACCAAGGTATAGAATTTTGGTTACGGGGATGGAGATAGTCATCAATAGATTGACACCACCATATTTGTAGTCCATTGAGACTGAGCCATGCACAGTTGCCCCACATTCAAATATAGACAAGATGCTGTGGAGAGAACTGCATAATACAGTAAAAGGGGGGTGGTTTGGAGGTGTGGGGTTGTGGACTGTGACCGTGTTGTAAGATGAATCATGGTCTGAAAGGTAGAATAAGCCTTTGACCAAAAGCTGCTAAGGTGAGGAACCTGCCTTCTCACTTAGTGCCCATTCACACTAAACGGATTGCCGCGGGATTTCCGATGCGATAGCTGCATTTTTGACGCGCGATATTGCTAGAAGTCACAGGCCAATGATTTTCAATGGAGCTGTCTTAATGTACAGCTCCATGTCGCCCGTCGCAAGTCACGGTCGCAAGTCGGGCCTGCAGGACCCTTTTTTTCTGGGGGATGTCGCGCAATTTTTCTATTTTTTAATGCAGCCCGACGGTGCTGCATTAAAAGGTTGTGCTGTCGCTGGTTTGTCGCTGGAATGTCGCCCCAAAAGTCGCGCTATCCCGGCCGCGCGGATCCGCTCCAAAAGGTATGCCGCTTAGTGTGAACGGGGCCTAACACTCAATGGGGGGGAATTTATCAAAACTGGAGCAGACACAATCTGCAGCAGATTTGCACTGCAACCAATCAGCTTCTCTGTCTCATTTTCAAATCTTACCTGAGCAAACTGAAGAGAGATGCTAATTGGTTGCCATGGGCAACTGCTCCAGATTCTGTCTGCTCCAGTTTTGATAAATTCCCTCCATTATGTTTCCGAACATTTGGGTCCAACTTTCTCAACACTGCTTCCCCAAGCTTCCTGTCTGATACAAGATCATAAAGGAGAGCACCATTTCCAGCAGCACTCTATCTACTACTAGCTTGAAGAAGTGAAGAAGGAGGAGAAGGGGATTGGGGGAGAATAGCTGCTTGTCCTGCTATGCCTGTGTGTTTGTGGAGACAAAAACAGCTTACTAGCACACACAAGGGTGGCCCCATAGGACCCTGCAATGGAAAGGAGCCACTATAAAAAAGGATATCAGGACCAGTATTCAGGGAACCAGCTGATTCTGCAGGAAACTATAACTTTTAAACATCAAAAGCAGCATCCATTGTAAGTGATTTCATCAATGTTTGAAATAGCCTAAAAACATTTTCAGGGTTATTCACAGAAGGGTGAAGGGTTTGGAGAAGGCAGGAGAAGGGAACAATCTAGGACAACATAGCTGAACTGGAAAGTGAGCTGAATTGGAGAATGTTTCCAAATCTGCTATTTTGGTCTAGATTGTTCACTTCTCCTGACGTCTACAAACTCTCCACCCTTTTGTGAATAAACTGTTTATCTTTAATATCCAGGGATGTGCAAATCCTACTGCCCGACACCCGGGACATGCTGTGTGCTGGGCAGGTGTTTTTCTTCTACATTTGCCCCCGTTGGGGGCAAGCAGCAGGGTTAAGTTTTGTTTTTTTTCCCTAATGGAGCGACGCTCAGGCCAATCACAATCTTGTTTGGGAGGAAATTCTACTGGCAGCCCTTGAAAGACCCCCCCACCTCCCCTGATGCTGAGAGCACAATGGGTCCAGTCAGGGGCGCCCCGAGGCTGGGTGACACCCGGAGCGGTAACCGAGTGTCACCCCGCCGAGACGTCACTGCGCATGCGCGTGACGTCCCCACGCGCGATGATGTCATCGCGCACGCGCGGCAGTATTCTGATACCTGCCGGCGGCCATCTTGGTGATGGACGCCGGCAGAGAGAGGAGGGGACAGTCACCCGGCGGGATAAGGTATGCCGCAGGGTCCCCTCCTCTCTCCTGATACTGTCGGGCGTTCGTTCCATGACCGAGCGCCCGACTTTTCAGAAGGGGGTGACACCAAAATGACTATGAGTCAACCCTCCAATGGTGTCACCCGGGTGCGGGCCACACCCCCCCCGCACCTCCTTGTGACGCCACTGGGTCCAGTGCTGAGGAGAAGGCGAGGGACAGGGGGGCGCAGGTAGTTTGCTACCGGGGAGGTGGTTGAGGCATGGGTATAAGGGTGTGCCTATATTCTACAGCCCTAGAGATGACAGTGCATCCTTATATGTTTCCTGCTTTCGTATCAGAACAAGTAGATTGTCATGAGGGCCTCCGCTTTAGTTCTTGGACAAGCAGTTTTTCTTTACAAAATTTCCACACCCTAGATAATAACTTTTTTAGTTCAGTTCCACTTTAATAAAATAGTAGCAATATGAATATCTTAATAGCATGTACATTTTATGTAATAGTGGTAGTGAAAATAAAAAAGAAACAAGTATACCTGGCAAGTGAGAATGGGCATCAGACAATATGGATGCAGAGCTGTGGGCACAATGGCTCCAAAACGGTTAATCATTTCCTGGGGTCTATGGCCCTTTTAAGTTCTTCCTCTTAATTTGCCAGCGGGCTCATTGTGAGGGATTTCTTCATAGCCGGGCACAATTAAAAACAAAAGCAATCAAAAAATAAAGCATAAAATACATGAATCGAAGAACATTAGGGTGAATTAATGGGCTACACAAAAAAAAGCAGCTCACAGAGAATCTCCTCCCCTGTTTCATTTCACGGCTCCCAAGGGAAACGAGGAAGAGAGATTGAGGAGAGTGAAGAGAGGGAAGGGAAAGCTTGGCACAATAGAGGGAAGTTGGTGGAGGATGACCATTTATAACACAGGCATTACTTTCTCTGTGGCTAGTTTAGCTGACGATGGCTTTTACGTACAGAATGTTTAGAAAAGTATCCATAACAGCCGTATAGACGGACATTTCTTTCTGTGACACATAACTTATTTTTGGACAAATACCAGTGTGCAGTGACCAATTATCTTTTGCTGTTTGGGACCATTCTAGGGAAGCCTGACTGCTAAGGGTTAATGGCCTACTTTACTATTTCTATTAGCTTCCTAAAATACATGTAAACCCTAAAGTGACTGACATTTACTTTGCTAAAACACTATGAGGGGAATTTAATAAAACTGGAGAAGACAAAATCTGGAGCAGCTGTGCATGGCAACCATCAAGCTTCTCTTTTTCATTTTCAAGTCTTAACTGAACAAACTGAAGAGAGAAGCTGATTGGTTTCCCTGGGCAACCGCTCCAGGTTTGATAAATTCCCCTCTATGTATCATAAAAAGTTGCCAGGTTTTAAAATAAAATACTGTTTTTACCTCTTTTTGAATCCTTTGTTACATCTCAGTGCTGCTAATTTCTTGCAACCACTTCCCTTCTTCATGCACTGCACTGATGTCTGCATGGCTTTTCTCAGGAAGAATTTGCTGATGGTGGCAACTGTGGTGCAGGCCTGCATGATGTGTGTTGAAATGGCCACTTGTAGGCTTTAGCTGATGCCTGTGTGGCAGGGTGACAGCGCGGGAACACAACTGAAAAGGGACAGCGAGTTGTCACCCAATAACAGGAAGTGAAACAAATGCATTGGAGTCCAACAAAAGTTCTGTGTTTGCATTTATGGTTAAAATTCTTTTTAAGGCTTTTTAGCTGAAACGCGTTAGTAGTCCTGGTGATGTCGGCTGTTCATCGCCTTGAAGTGACACTAAATTCAGGAGTTAAATCTTAAAAATGCATTCAAGTATCAAAACCTTTAACAAAAATGTAAAAATGTATCTTATTTGTGTATCACTCGGCTGTAGATCCTCAAATCATCTCTGAATTGGTGCTGACGCTGTCCTTACTTCTGGAGGGGGGCTACTTTTGTTCCCCATGGTCCCTGTGTGGGTTGTTAAGTAGTCACCGCTCCAAGTTCACTCCTGTGATAGACTACAATCTCAATACAAATTAGTAAACTAAATGTGAGATTGTAGTCCATCACAGGAGTGAGCTTGGAGCGGTGTCTACTTTACAACACACACAGGGACCATGGGGAACAAAAGTAGCCCCCCTCCAGAAGGAAGGACAGCGTCAGCACCAATTCAGAGATGATTTGAGGACCTACAGCCGAGTGATACACAAATAAGATGCATTATTCTTCATAGTTAAGCTACTTGAATTCATTTTTACGATTTAATTCCTGAGCTTAGTGCCACCTTTATCAAAGCTGTGATTAAAGCTTTTTAGCCAAAATGTAGTAGCAGTCCTGAAAATGTTACTTTTGGCTGTTTGTGTATTTTAACAAATGAAAATAAGGAACTTTTGTTCGACTCCAACGCATTTGTTTCACTGATCTGGATTGGAGGCATACAGGAGCCTAACTGTAGAGGGAACCAGAGGTATAACTAGAAACCTCAGGGCCCTGGTGCAAGAAACCATAAAGGCTCCCCCCCCATTTGGCGCCTTGGCAATTACCTGGGCCGGGCACTCTTCTTCCTTTTCGGGCCCCCCAAGTGGCGGTACGCCAGGGCCCGGTCGCACATGCGATCAATGTGGCTCTGGTACTTCCGACAGTGGAGCCAACACTTTGCAGCGCTGTATTGGCAAACAGGTTAAGCTTTTTGTGCCTTTTGTTGTCTAAGTCATTGCCTACATGGCTTGGACACTTCCGATTGGCCCTTTTAGGATCCAGAAGGGGAATGACGTCTCTGCAAGGGGACCAACAAGGACCAGCTGGCATGGGCACATCTGCAGTGCCTAATTAGCAGTCCCCTGCACCCAGAAATTGCGCAATTGAGGGACCCAGATGGCGGACTTAGCTAAGTATATCCTGCTTCATAAAACAAGGATTAAAAGCACACAGGATAAGTTAGAGGTGGGGGGGGGGGTTAATATCTGCTCTGAGATGTGCTTTAATACAATGTCAGCTGAGGTTTTGTATGTGTTCAGACCGATTACTATACTGTGGCAGCAGGGGGCCCCTGCAATTGAAGTGTACAGTGATGCAGACATGAAAGAAGTGTCTAATGGCTCAAGCTCAGCAGCCTGGCACACTGAAATTATAGGATTATAGGCTCGGAAGACCTGGTGCTTTGATATATGCCATTGATTGTGTTTTGCCTGGCGCTCCCTTTTAAATACACTTGCTTATGTGTATTGATAATGTCTCGCTCCCTGGAACGCACAGTTGCTTACATGCTCTAACAGAGGTGTCAAGTGTGTGACCCCATGTCTACAAAGTAATAATGGTGTACCATTATTGCTGAGTTAGGGGGTCACACTATTCTCTGCAGCCTTCTTCGCCTCTGGCTATAGCAGCAAAGGTCACCAGCTCTGATTCCAAAGGTCATTGCCAAACCAATATGCCATGGACTTGAGCCACTGAAGCATATATATATAACATATAAGGGCCGCAGGGAGACTATGCACAAAGTTCAATTAAGTTTCTATGCAAAGGTATGTATGTGTGAAATCGTTAAAATAATATCAAGTCTACATATGCCTGATAAGCACCACTTCAGCAAATATGGCATGTGTGGAAGAAAAAATTCCAAAGAATTGTTCTCACCAGTAGAGTCTCTTTGTTTTTTTCCCATTACATTCTGGTTCCTGATCAGAGCCTGGGTTACGGGTATGGGTCAACAAAACCTAGTGCCAGGCTCACTTATGTGTTTGATAACTGTAGATGAGTGAATACATTTGTAGTGCAATACGCTTGATTACTGGTCCCACAACAAAGGTCATTGGCAGTAAGATAATTACTGCCCCACTTCCTGTCTGGGAAGAGCTTCTGTCATGAGACTCATGTCTGGAAACTGGGTTGATCACACTGCATGCCTGCAGTGTCAAAATGTAGACAGCACATTATTGCACCCCAGCCGTCCATATAATGAGACAGGCTGAAATGGGACAGTAATGTCCCCCCCCCGCACCGCCCTGGGCTGGAGGGGAGGTTGGTGCTGCCATTGATGCAGCACCAACCCTCCCCCTCCCCGGCCTTAGGCAGCAAAAGGTGAATGGATGCCCCTGATCTACCCAGTAAGATTAATGCCTAGTGTTTGGTTTTGTAGGGCCCTAAACAAGTGAATGCAAACATTACAGTATTAGAGTATTAACAGTGGTGGGTATTTGAGCTTTGGGATAACTGAACACAGTCTGTTTGTGTGCTATTAAAGTGTATCTAAAGCCAAAATGTTTTATCATCTTCAACATGAATCAATGAGCCAAGGTATTGTAGCCAGAGAATCAGTATAACGGTTTGGCAGCTAGCATTTGTAGAAGGGAAGGTCAACCCCTGCATCCTGTTTACCCCTATGACAGGTTTACCTTGTATAGCCAACCTTAGATAGATAGAGTAGGAAAAGGTTAGAACCCCCTTCAGCTTTTTTTGTTTGTTTTGGTCATCTGTGTACTATTGGAGAAATTTCCCTTCACATCCTGTCCCAGAGATGAGAGAGGAAGTCTACTAGAGTGAAGGGAATTCTCCTCTTAGACAGTTGTCCTTGGAACAGGTGTCCTATTGGATGATTTCCCCTTACCACCTGTTCTGTGGCCATCACTAAAAATAACCCCTTTCTGCCAGCAGGAATCATCACTTTAGGGGATCTTAACACTGGAGGCTGGCAGGCAGGTCCCCAATCATGTGAGCGCTGTGATTGGCTGGATGTTACAGTACGAGCCCATACTACTGGCTTCCATTCGTAAAGAGTGACTGGGAGCTTTCGTTGACAGCATCGTCACAGCGCTGGGGGCGCCTAGTGAGCTGACAGGCTGCAAGCTGGTGACCACCCTGCTAATATAATAACTTCTATAGACTTGCAATTGAAATATTTCCCCTCACCTCCTGTTCTGGTGACAAGCATCGCCTACTGTCCCAGTGACAGAAGTCTCCAGGACAAATAAAGGGGGTAATGTTAGAATACACATTACGGTGTTTATAGCAACAACTCCTGCAGTATACAATTTCGGTCACTAGATGGCAGTGTTTATATGTTCTGTTATACAGTATCTATAGTATCTATAGTATATATCTCTCTTGTATTGAATAAGGTAGACAATAAAGCTGTTCACATAGAACAGAACAGTGACCGCCTCCTGTGTGGTTCCTTAGTCACACAGAACAGTGACCGCCCCATGTGTGGTTCTTCAGTTACATAGAACAGAACAGTGACTGCCCCATGTATGGTTCTTCAGTCACATAGAACAGAACAGTGACCGCCCAATGTGTGGCTCCTCAGTCACATAGAACAGAACAGTGAGCGCCCCATGTGTGGTTCTCCAGTTACATAGAACAGAACAGTGACTGCCCCATGTGTGGTTCTTCAGTCACATAGAACAGAACAGTGACCGCCCCATGTGTGGCTCCTGAGTCACATAGAACAGAACAGTGACCGCCCCATGTGTGGTTCCTCAGTCACATAGAACAGAACAGTGACTGCCCCATGTGTGGTTCTTCAGTCACATAGAACAGGAGAGTGACCGCCCCATGTGTGGCTCCTCAGTCACATAGAACAGAACAGTGAGCGCCCCATGTGTGGTTCTCCATTTACATAGAACAGAACAGTGACTGCCCCATGTGTGGTTCCTCTGTCACATAGAACAGAACAGTGACTGCCCCATGTGTGGTTCCTCAGTCACACAGAACAGTGACCGCTCCATTTATGGCTCCTCAGTCACATAGAACAGAACAGTGACCGCCCATGTGTGGTTCTCCAGTCACATAGAACAGAACAGTGACTGCCCCATGTGTGGTTCCTCAGTCATGGAACAGTCAGCACTCCTCTATTCCCAGCACTGTCATACACAGCCCAGCATTGAGCAGCCCGCACTGCTGCCTGTGGGTCCTGCCTCTACCCCCGTGTGCAAGGCAGGTGCCAGAGGTCCCACTGATAACAAACAAGGGCTGTCCAAGCAGAGCCTGTCACATGGTCGGCCCTGTGACTGACTGAACTTCCTCCTGACTGACCCTGTACCTCTCGGTGGAGGAATGTCATGCGGCTCCCTGTAGTCAGGACACATTTTAAGACTTTTCTTTATCTGTAACCTCCAGTCAGGAATCACCTCAGGTTCATTTTGGGAAGAGCAGCAATTTCAGCTCTAGAATGTACATTATAAGAAGAGAGTTGTGAGGAATTGATTCTAATTGTGCTGTTAGCTGTGTGGTGAAGAAGGTTCTACAAAACATTTTTGGCCTACACTGTATGTAATTTAGAGGTGTGCCTCATATACCCCCAAAATATACATACAACAGATACCCACAGCATATATATACCTACAACATATACCCACAACATATACATACAACAGATACCCACAACATACTGTATACATATTTTCACAACATATCCCCACAACATAAATATACCTACAACAGTTACCCACAACATAAATACCAACGATAAATATATTCTCAAAACATATACCCACAACATATACCCACAACATATACTGTATATACCTACAACATATACTGACTAATGACAGCGTGTTATGCATGTTTGTGATTTGAGATCTGAGAGTTATGAGGTAAATAAATGACACCGGAACAAGAGTATAACAGGTTTGCACATTTTGCTGTGATAAAGGGCCTGTGTCAGCAGAGCTATGTTTGTGTCAGATGGATTTTGCATCCCTATACAAGTCTATGAGAATGCAAAGCCAGTTTGAAGCAGGCCGGATGGAGGTCAACTGCAGGTCAAATGCACCTGTCAATGAATTTTCAATATGCTTAGAGGCGTCTCAAACCGATGCCAATGACACAAGCCTACAACCTGTCCACACATACCATAGGGTCTGCGGTGACTGACATTCAGGCAGAGTCAGCAAGTCTGCAGCACTCCCTAAATAGTGATTATGCCCATCAGCTGAGGACATATAAGCAATGCCTTTGTCACATGACTGACTGGCAGAGGAAGCCAGGAGCAGCAATTTATTCCCAAGGTTTCCATGTCCTGCTGTCCTTCAAAAGTTTGAACAATTGTCTATTGTAATAGCATGCGCCATGCCTTCCTGAGGTGCTCATTATTGCCCTCTGGGGTTTCAGAACCAGCCAGAATATTATAATGTAGAGTATGGCTTGCTTTTATTGGGCCATTTATGCGCAGCATTACAAACAATTAGAGTTACAAGACAAATTCTATTTCCTAATCTTTTACACATAAAGTTCCCTAAGGTGGAGGGACATGATGGATGCAGGTCAGACCTGAACTAGGAGGGGCAAGGTAAGTATTTGAGAGGAGGGGATATTTTTCTTGTTGTGTTAAAGGGGGGCAAGGTGTGGCAGCTATCATAGTGATAGGTGGATTTAGTTTGGGGTGGACGTGGACAGGGGGGCCATGTTATGGCATTGTGTGAGGTAGGCAACCATTTTAGGTGGGAAGGCAAAAGGAATTAGCGCCACCTTCCTGAAATGAGGCAGCCTGAGGCTGCTGCCTCAGGCGGGGTCTCTTTGGATCACTTGGGGAGGTGTCAGGCAGAAAGGCATTGCTGCTTTACTACACAATGTTTGCAGTGTGCCTGCTGCGCCCTTTCCATCCACAGCATCCCAGGTTGCTTGCTAAGAGCCGGGCCGCGAGATGTGTATGGTCCTGCACGTCTTCCCGGCAATCTCTTAGCAACTTGGGACACTCTTGCTGGCATGCCACTGAGCTCCTGGTAACCAGTGACATCACTGGTTGCCAGGAGCTTGGCGGGACAACGGCCAGAATGTCCCAGGTTTCTAAAAGCTGGGCAGGGAGATGCAGAGCCCTTACACATCTCCCCACCTGGCTCTTAGCAGTGTCCCTCTCAACCAGCATCCCCCCTGCCCCATTGATTGTGCACCATCCAGCACTCTCCACCAGCACCCCCTTCCCACACTGATTGAACACCATCCAGCACCCCAACCCCCTGGCACCTTATGCGGCAAAAAGGCTAACGACCTGTGGAGTTAGGGAGGAGAGATACATTCATTCTATTTAGAGTTATGGGGGTGTTCCCTTTTTTGCTATGTTACTGGTGGCATTTGTCTGTGGAAGACAAAGCTAATATATTTTGTGTGGCAAAATAACCATATTTAAAAAATTATATGTTTATAATGAAATACAAGTTTTGTTATTTTTGTAGGCAGTCAAGAACATGGATTGATCATGGAATGCTTGTTTCGTATGTCACATATCTGTAAACAAAGGTAAGAGAGGAAGAAGACAAAGGCATTATTATAGACATTTATGTAGTCATTTCGACATGAAATCTCAGTTTGTTTTGGGACCATTAGTGCCTAATAAGGTTTGATACCCCTCTTGGTATGTGTAAATTGTTTACTTCTATGGGTGTGGAAAAGCTCCTCCTGTTCTGTTTCATGCACGCTAGGAATTCTGTACACCTATTATCTAGGCTCACTTGCTAACCAGTGTCATGTTAATTGGAGCCATCTTGGGGAAAGAACATTCACAGGCCCCCTGCTAAGAGAATGGAGGATGAAGGTTGATATGCACTACATACATGTTCCCACACTTATGGTGTGTTCATGTGGTGGCAGAAGAAAATGGATTTATGGTATGAGGACCTAGTTTTTAAAGCATATCTAAAACAACAAACATATATATATCAGCTGATTAGTGCTTAGATGTGTTGGCAGCATTAGTTTCTTTTTTTCAGGCTGTTTTCCCCTTTATTCTCACCTGGTGATCCCACCATTAACAAACTCTCTGTCCTAGGAGGGAAACGTTCACTCAATATACTGCGTCTGTGTAGGAGCAACAGTATCACCGTAGGACATGAAGCATTTAGGACTTCCCCCTTCTCCATAACATAGGGGGAGGTGTTCTGTAGTCCACAGAGAGGCGGGGCTGTATACCTAATAGTCAGCAGGGGCAGAGAGCAAAGATTTCTGGCAGGATCAACAGGTTTTTTTTTACACTTTTCAGACTGATTTAACAAAACACTTTAAACGACATGTTTAATGGACCAAAGCGGAACTAAAATAAGAAAAGTTCGCTGTTAGGGTTGACATAAAGCTCAATTGTAATCTCAAGACCTGCCAAACATAAGTCAGCTCTGTGTATAGCAGTGGTGTGAAAGCAGAAGTCTCTGTATAGCACGCAGGGTCCAAAGTGAGGGAATATCTCCTTAATGGGGTGACAGACAGGAATTAAATGCAGATAGAGGTTTTGCATAAAGCAAGGGAGGTGCTCAGGAGACGTAAGTTTGTGGGGATAATTTTAGCCATGGGATGTTTCATGCCACAGCAGTGAGAGGAAGGTTAGGCTGCCCATACACTGATTTTTAATTTTTGCTCAGCCCTGTGGAATAGGGACATTTTGGCAGACCGGTGTATGGCCAGCAAGTGGAAGTAATATCTACTTGTTGAAAATTGTTTACAGGCAGGTTTTTTTTTTTTTTAAATGAAAGAAGATACTTTGTAAGTCTCTTTTGCCCAAACAGCGTCTGCCAGTCTGTCAGCACATTGCATTCTCATTGCACTGGGCTGCACATGCACAGCTCGGTGCACAGGCTCGTCAGAGTCCAGGGCTGAAATGAAGTAACTCCCATGCACATGCGTGGGAGTTCCATTGTGCCAGCTTGGCCAATCAAGAGGCTGAGTGAAGATAGAAGCGCCGGCCTATGTCAGTGAATGTGTTTGTATGGTAATTGTATAATGATGGATGGTAATGTATGGAAGATGTGCTTGAAATGCACCAACGACACCACGCACCAAAACACATACCTTAGGTGTAAACAAAGCCTAAGGCTTTCTTGAAGCTACCTGCAACAACCTGATTCTGATTCACGATCAATGATCTGACTGCAAACATAGCAGTCCATTTCTTCTTATTTCTTTTTTTCCTGCATACATGTCCACATAATACTATGGGCCTGTTTTTAGCATGTTCTAACTGACCTGAACCAGTTGTACAAGAATTCTGAAGCTTGCAGCTTACACATGCAAAAGCATTACATTTAAAGCAAAACTCTAGGGATAATTATTTGTAACCCTTGGGTAGCCCCATTGCAAGGGTTACAAATATCTAGCCCCGAAGCAATTTCTCGTTTTAGCTTAAGGAGGAAAATAATTTAAAATTATACTCACCCGATCCTTGTAGCCAGATGACTGTTAGAGCGCTCCCTCCAGCCTGCCTCCTCCTCCTCCACTGCAGCAATGGTATGCATGTCCCTTGGCGTACCCATGACCAATACACAGTGTATACAGCATGATGACTCATTGGACCTTAGATCACTGCAGCGGAAGGGGGGGAGAGGCTCCAAGGATTGGTCGGAGAGCTCTGAGGATCAGGTGAGTTTAACTTTGTTATTTTCCACCCATGATCAAAATGAGCACTTAACCCTTGCAGAGCGGGGCTAGCCCCACTGCAAGGGTTAAGAAAAAATGTCAGCAGAGTTCTTCTTTAACTATACACTGATGTTAATGCTTCTTGTAAAATTGGTTATGTTTAAGTATTTCATTTAAAAATACAGAGACAGTAAAGCAGTCATAAATGAAGTCGTCAGAGCTGCATTTCCCTTTCCTGTAAGAATGCAGCCAGCCTAGATGTTCACATTTATTGCACAATGTTTAAATACACATCACTCCCCCTCAGCAGCACATAACAGAGGAGTGAGCAGATGACTTTGCTTTTTTCGCAGGTATATTTTTGCATACTTTGCAGGGTTCCTGACATGCTTCTGCTTAGCTGATATGTAAATAAAGCGCCGGACCAGATTGGAAGTCGTCCACTGGGTACGTTATTAAAGATTGCAGCAAGCATACATCACGCGTTCAGTGGCTCTGATGCAGGAACCATGCTGGGTATTTGGCAATCCAACCTTGCTCAGCCTCATTGAGAACAGCGGTGGGCCGTCAGAAGCTCTACTTCTGCATGAAATATGTGTGTGCTGGTGGGAAAGTCTTTTTTTTTCCCCCCTTGCTACAACATGGCTTGTGTATGTTACGTAGCAATACTCAATAGCTTTGCTCTGTCGGTGTCACTGGCATGAGTGATGACATCTTATTCCTGCCAGCATGTCCCAGAACCTAGTCATTTTCTGCTTAGTGTTTCTGCTTTGATTTCTAATCACAATACTATGGCCTGTTTAGGTAACTTTTAGGGTGATATAAAACATAATAAAAGTAAGGTTATTGCAGTTTACAAAATAAGCAAGGATACACAGAAGCTGATCATTATCATCTGTCACGGATACCTACAGTATATTGGCTTACATATACGTATAGAAATTAACACACATATGTAATTTCCTGGAGACAGACATAATTGGTCCTTCTAATTATAACGTTTTTTGTGCATTCTGATTGTGTCCTGTTTAGAATTTAGGATTGACACAGTTGTCATTCATCATCTCAGAGCATCACATTGAAGTGAGTCATGTAGGACAAAGGAAAAGATTCAAAGTGTATCTATACAGCGCTGTCCTTAAACTATTCTCGGCCTGAACAGGTGGGGGGCTAGTGGTAAATGGCCATTCCTGCTTTCCCTGGGAGGGTTGGGGGCTGTTGTGAGGGAGTGCTGGTGGTGTGTGGTTTAGGGTTGCCACCTATCCTGGATTCACCTGGTAAGTCCGGGTTTTGAGTCCTGTATGTGCTGTGTCTGGGTTTCAGCTGGCCTCAAACCCGGAAACAACAAATACAGGACTCAAAATCTGGACTGTCCAGGTGAATCCAGGGCAGATGGCAACCCTAGAAAGGTAATTACCTGGGGGGAGGTTGTGGTGGCAGTGAATGGTCATTCCAAAAGGGGGGAGGAGAGTAGAATACTGGCAGTGAATGGTCATTACCTCTGCGTCCAATGGCTCTGTCCAGTGTCCCGCCCAGCTCACTGATGTCACTGGTTGCCAGAAGCTGGGCGGGACACCAGCCAGAACATCCCGCTCAGCTCCTGGCAACCAGGGACATCACTGAGCTGGGCGGGACGCCAGATAGAACGTCACAACTTGCTATGAGTTCTTAGCAATCTGGGACGCTGTGGCCGCCATCCTGCTGTCCCCCTATGAGATGCCGCATGAGGCAACCACCTCAGGTTACCTCATTATAGGGACAGCCTTGTATCTATACCAAAAGCTTTTTTTTTTTTTTGAAGAGTGGTGAGGGGTTAGAGCCCCTTTCAGGTTTTCAATGATGTTTAATGTCAATTAGGAGATTCATATTCTCTGTTTGTTACTGGAACTGAATGTGAGGGAAATTCCAAAATGTCTCCAAAACAGCAGTAGAGAGGAAAGCTTCCTTTGGAGACACTTGTTTGGTTGACATCTTTTGGGGCATTTGCTTCACTTTGAAGAGATTTCCCCTCACTTACTACACAGAGGTCCCGCTGTGTAATAAAGAGTAGGACAGGTTTACCTGTCACGGTACGCCAACTTAGAGTTGGTCCTAATTACGTCCATTCTCATTATCTATGAACCGGCGGTAAATGTTTTTGAGTTTGTCACAGCCATAGGAACATATGTGGTGGAGCAAATAAGAAGTACCTGGATCTGTTGCATGGGTTGAAACTCTTAACAAAACTGTTGCAAGGCTTTCTTGAATTAGGTGCAGGAATTTTTTAAAGGCCCATACCGCCAGAAAAGTTTCACAATTGCTTTATTGAATCACCCCCAGGTAGTGAAACAAGAATTAGGATGACAGCCCCAGGGGCTAAGGCTGCGTTCACACCATTTTCCGGACCAGATCTGTAACATAGTGCATTGCGTTTTTGCCGCAATTTTAATTTTTTTTTTTTTTTTAGCTTAAAATGGTCTTACAGGTGCGTTCCATTGCATTTATGATGCACTTTTGATGCATTTTGATCCAGTGCATTCCAGACCAGACAAAATAGGACAAGCAGTATATTTCTGATCTGGTCTGGAACAGACTGCGCTGGTGGGAACAGAGGCAAGAAATAGCATAGGGATACATTGGGATGCATTTTGGGTCCGGAAACAATCTGGTCTGGAGGTCATCTAGATGTGGTGTGAATGGGCCCTAAACCTTGAAAACCTTTAAAAAGTCAGTAATGGTTGCTCCCATATTTCAGTTATTATACGGTTCGTTTATTGTCACCTGACCAAATTGTCTCTAGTGTGTATGACTTTATAAGTGTGGTAGGGACAGGCAATTGTAAGCACCTTGGGAGCAGGGAGCCGATCGGAATAGTTCTGTGGATAAATATTAAAGAAAAGAATTTGCCGATATTCCTATGTTTGTACTGTAAATACACAATCACCGCAGTGTATGAAAATGAAGCACGTACAATGTATGCACTCACTAATATGCTGTAAATGTGGGTTCCTGTCTTACAGTATACTGTAATAAAGATGTTCATTTTATGAGAAGGATAGATGGGGGGTGGGGGGGAGGGCAAAAATAATACAGCATTATAAGCACTTGTATAAATGTAATGGTCAGTTTTTTTCTTCGACATAGGGCAGGTGTTTTGTCAAATTACCCAGTCCTTATACTGCTGAATGAGAGAGGTCCATGAGCTCAGCAGTGAGTGTGAATGTGATGGATGAGTTGGGGATTCCTGAGGTCTCTGATGTCTAGGCACTATTCCATGCCTTGCACAGTCGTCATTAAATACTGGGCACGTACCTCTCGTCCACCACCAGCACCTGGGAAAAAAGGAAAATACTCTTTTATGCAGTTATACATTTAGCAAGTGAACACATTTAATATAGCTTAACATTGTTATTTTTAACTTTAAGTTTGGAAGGAGAAACATTTTATTATTTTACCCAGAGCAGAATCAAGCATAGAGAGAGGAAAATCATTGCTTCGTCTAAAGCTATGTAAGATAACTAGGTGCTGTGACAAGAAGATCTTCTTGTTGGGGTTCTTGAGATGCATACCAACCCAAAAGAGATATTTTCTCTCTCTGTTGGATTTTTGTATTATTATTATAGAACATGTAACAGGTCATGGTGGGGGTTTTGGAATCATCAGGGTGTCAGCTTCAAGAACCAGGAAGGAACAGCTGGCTTCCAATGACATAAGTAAGGAAGATGGTGGGGATGGACCTGACGCTCGGAAGTGGAGTGGTGGATTACAACAGAACAACCCAAGATTCCTGGGCATCTGAGTATGATTATTGTGCATACAGTAACTCAAGGCAAAAAAGATAATTGGGGATCTAAAAAAACATATAGGGGAGGTAAAGATCCTCTTTAAGGTAAACTGTCTTTTTGGTTTCTTCTCTAGGATCTGTAAAGATATTGGTAGCTTTTTGATGATGTTTGCTGCATAGACATGTGAGCAATGCCTTTGTCACTTGACTGACTGAGGGGGGGACTCAGCAGTATACATTTGAATTAAGGTAGAAAACCCTTTGAAAAGAGAACTTGTTCTTTACCCATGCAGGGAACAGCAGGAAGGGGTGATGGGTGGGGACCTTATCCAGTGTAAGCTCTTAGGATAACAAGCAGGGAGAAGGGAGAATTAAGAAAATTGCCTTAAAGTACATCTGTTCATTAATCCAGTGTGAAACTTTCCCTGTGTGCAGGAACTTCCTGTAATAAAGACCTGTAACTGCTACTCTCTGTCCTTGTGCAGGGTGACCTTGTGCAGGGTGACAGGTCTGGCATCCGCATGTTACACAGCAGGGAAAGCCTCCCGGCTGTGTAACATGTCATGGGCGTAGCACTGCCTTTTAATTACAGGCAGCGCTGCATCCGGCTTTTGACAGCTAAATTAGGTTATGCAGCAGCGGGCTTCCCCTACTCTTGTGTAACCTAACGTAGTGAGGCTCCTCCCTTCCTCCTCCCTCCCTCTTCCACACATAGCTTGGTGGCTTGGGGGGTTGGGGGTGGGGCTTTGGTGGGCTGGGAGCGGGGCTAGGGAATGCCTCACCCAGGACGTCACTGGTTCACACCACGAACCGTGCGTTCCAGAGCGGTCAGCCTCTGGAATGCACTGTATCACATTCCGGCTGCCTTCCTGCGTTTAGGGGCGGGAGGGGACGTGGCGGTGCATTGAAGTCAATGGCACCGCAGCCCCACCCCCTGCAGCAAGCACTATTTTTGCAGATCGCACTGGACAGAACGCAGGCACTGCACTCGTTTTCCAGCTGCTTCCTGAGTTCAGGGGCAAGAGGAAACGTGGCGGTGCATTGAAGTCATAGGCACCGCAGCCATACCCCCTCCCACTGCCGAACGCAGAAAACCGGCCTGAATACGATACAGTGCGTTCCAGAGGCTGACCACTCTGGAACGCACACTGTTTATGGTGTGAACCGGCCCTTACAAAGTAATATTTGGGTTTGCAAAGGCATTTGGTGCACACAAAGTGGATTTATATCTTTTGTGCCTGTTGAAGAATACATTTATGTAAAAGTTTTTTATGCCTTGAGTTTAGCTTTAAAGTGGTTCTTTCTCAAATAAATGAGAAAAAAAAATAACAGTTTAACCTGTTGAAACATGATATATTTAGTATTGCGCGATAGTCTATTGAACATAGAGAAACTGCCTAATGCCATGGCTGTGCGCTCTGTAAAGTATTTTAACTTAGCAGCAGGAAATGTAACAATCTCTGATCTTACCATTTCTCACTTGTTTAATTAGCCACATCATCTTGTTACAGCTCTTAACTGGTTCACTGTCAGGGTGCTCAGCAAGGCATTGCTCTGTGATGGAATGGACGGCTAGTCACTCTACCAGTACAGCAGCATGTGCCATCTCCAGAATATATGAGCTCATACTCTATATTGCTCTGCAATGTCCTATCCCATTAGGAAGGGATTAAAGCATTGAACTGCAATGCATTATCACTTAGAAGGCAGGCAGACTTATTTAATAAAACAGTGCAAAGGGCGATGAAGAGCAAAGTACACCGTGTATGCACCATGCATGGATTTTTGGTGCTGCTCTTTGATAAGCACATTGGGGGAGATTTATCAAAATTGGAGCAGACAAAAACTGGAGCAGCTGTGCACAGCAACCAATCACCTTATCTCTTCAGTTTGTTCAGTGAAGATTTGAAAATGAAAAAGCGAAGCTGATTGGTTGGCGTGCAGCTGCTCCAGATTTTTGTCTGCCCCAGTTTTGATAAATTCCCGTCATTATGTATTGTGTGTGAACAATGGTATTTGCAGTCCACTGTCAATCAGTGTCAGTATTGCTAATGATTAGGCAATGACTCCATCTGGAACTGTATACATTTTTTCCTGTGAGATGAATAAATATATCCTGGGTCTCCAGGTACTGTGTCATAGGCAATAATGAGGGGATTGCCTTACTGATACAGAGTAGTGGAAATGCATGTCCAGGGAATAGAAAAAAAGAAAAACTCCTCTGAGGTTCAGATTGGACATTGTGAAACGATTAGATTGCTTAGTGTGCGGCCTTCTTAACCCAAAGCAGATTTCATCTTACTGCATCCAAGTCAGTAAATGTTTCTGTTGGTTACTTGTTAAAGAACAACTGCAGTTAAACATTTTATTACCCTTGCAGTGGGGTAACTCCCGCACTACAAGGGTTAACTGCTCGTTTTTGCCTAGGGTAAGAAAATAAAGTTATATTCACCTGACCCTCCAAACGGCCAGCTGTGACAGCACTCCCTCCAGCCTGCCTGCTCCTCCACTGCAGAGATGATGACATGATCACTCAAAGATCCATAGAACTCTGCAGAGAAGAGGTAGAGAGGCTCCAGGTACCGTCTCCGGTCTATGAGACGGCCATCTCCGAAGACCGAGTGAGTATAACTTTTTTTTTTTCACCCTAGGCAAAAACAAGCACTTAACGCTAACAGTGCGGGGGTAGCTTTGCTGCAAAGGTTTATAACATTTTTACCCGGCGTACTAAGTGGACAAAAAGTGGGTTTCATCTTCTATGCCACATATTTTTTTACCTGCGTAGCTTGAATATTTCACAGTGAATCTGAGATGGTCCCACAAGCAGCACATACTTGTTAGGTGTATTATGAGTTACTTCAGTGTACACATTACCACATTACTCTTTGCCCTATTAAATAAGTACCTAGGTATCATCTTTTTCTACAGGTAGGAAGAAACGTTGATCAATACATAAAGTATTAATATCAATTTTGACAGAAATTAATTTAATAATACAAATATTAAAATACAGGTACAGGTGCAGTTGTATGAAATTCATACAAAAGACTCAACGCTACTGAGAATCTTCCCAAAAGTCAACACTTTTTGTAGTATTCCGCTTCTTCAGGGCTGGACTCAATCATATACATATGAATCGCATACAAAAGGTAAGCAAACCACATTTTCCCAATTTATATCAACTTCATAACGACTCTGTACCTTATGGGAGGCTTTAAGGTGCCCATACACCTTGCGAATATCGGCCGATTTTCGTATGCCATCGCGTTTTCGTCCGATATTTGTAAGGTTGATGGGCAGTGTACAACCGCAAATACTGTACAATTGATCGACTTTTGACTAACCAGCAGGTTAGAAAACTTTGGTCGATCGTTTCGCAAGGTTGGTGACGTTTGCGTACATAAAAATTTGTACGATCTACACTGCACATGCACAGACAAAAATACATGCGGTCGATTACCGCAATTCGTCCAGGTGCTTTCTTCTATTTACCGCTGATCCAACCTTGCAATAATCGGGGCAGGATGGGGCCGCCGTATGCAAATCATATGATGGTTCGATCATCGGACGAAAAGTGTCGTCCGATGATCGCAAGGTGTATGGGCAGCCTTAGTGAACTTTGGTGCAAGTGTTATGCAAGTGAATCAAAAGCCTATTTTATATTTGTTACGTGTTCCCATTCACATCGCATAAGCTAAAAAAATTGCAAAATAAGTTACACCGCACTATCTTCCCTTATCATTAAACTCTTTTTACCAAACCCTACAATTCTAGATAGTTAATCGATGTTCAAATCAAAGAAAATATATCAAATTGTCCACAACATACTGTGATCTAAGTGTAATAAGCAAACATCTCAGACAAAAATATATATTGACTACCAATGTGAGTTAAATCTCTGTTAGGAACTCAAACTAAGACACATGCACCATTAAAAATCATCACCATACTAATGTATATAACATAGTGAATAAATAAATGATCCAAATTAAAAGTGAATTGGATAAGCATATATATAAATAAAAGAGCAAGTTGCTGTCTAATCACTTAATAAATAACCAAGAGGAAATAATTCTAAAAGTTAATTTAAATGAAACTGTCAGTTTAAATGAAATTTTGGGCAGATTCTCTAACGATGATTCTGAGAATATTACAATTTATACGACGGCACTGGTGTCTTTTACCTGTATTTTTAATATTTGCATTAATAATCCGATTTCTGTCCACATGCTGTCTATATTAATGTTTTATGCATTGATCAATTATTTTTTATAGCTATATGTTTGTAGTTCAGTGGAGGGGTGGTAGTTTTTGTGGATAGACAACTATATTGGTTGGTGGTTTCTTATCCATATATTGATCTTAGACCCTCAGATTGTGTTTTGTGCACTTAAAAAACCCCCCATTTTTTTTCCTGAAAATAGATTTCATAAGGTTTTTATTTCTTTAGGATTTTATTCTGTCTTTGTTTTAGGACCACCAACAACTTTTTTATCCTTTCCAGCTGAAAAAAAAAAACCTTGGGAGAACAATGTTGTGTAGACAACCTTAGTCTATATTAAAACTAGGAGAGGACACTTGTTAAAGCAATCTGCCAAAAATGTCTTCCGATGCCATGTAACCACGGCCACCTTATAACATTTCTAATTCTCCATTCAGTTTTAAATTGGCTCATGCACATCTTCTGTTGCTTCAATTTTCAGACCAGATCTGATCTGCAAATTGTGTTTAAAACCACATAATTTTTTGCATGAGAGTCTTTTCAGAAGGTTACTTTAAAGTTAAAGCTAAAAGTGGTATCAGATTTTGCAAAAATGAACTGTCACACTGATAAAGCCTCCTCTGTAAGCTCAAATCAGCCCACAAATATTCTCGGCCATATAGGCCTTTCGTAGAAAACATCACAGCTGCCATTTTGCTAGTTATACACTATGGGGTCTATTCACAAAGCTGCCGAAGGATCTGGCCGTAGCTTCGGCCGAATCGGTCAGCTTTGTGAATAGACCCCTATATTGCCAAAAGCATTGGGACACCAGTCCAAATCATTGGATACAGGTGTTCCAATCACCTCCATGGCCACAGGTGTATAAAATCACGCACCTCGGCATGCAGACGCTTCTACAAACATTTGTGAAAGAATGGGTCGCTCTCAGGAGCTCAGTGACTACAAGCGTGGTACCGTGATAGGTTGCCACCTGTGCAATAAGTCCATCTGTGAAATTTCCTTGCTACTAAATATTCCACGGTCACCTGTTAGTGGTATTATAACAAAGTGGAAGCAACTGGGAACAACAGCAACTCAGCTACGAAGTGGTAGGCCACGTAAAATGACAGAGTGGGGTCAGCGCATGCTGAAGCGCACAGTGCACAGAAGTCGCCAACTGTCTGCACAATCAATAGCTATAGACAACAGTGCGTAGAGAGCTTCATGGAATGGGTTTCCATGGCCGAGCAGCTGCATTCAAGCCTTATATCACCAAGTGCAATGCAAAGCATCGGATGCAGTGGTGTAACGCACGCCACCACTGGACTCTAGAGAAGTGGAGACATGTTCTCTGGAGTGACAAATCACACTTCTCTGTCTGGCAATCCGATGGATATGTCTGGGTTTGGCGGTTGCCAGGAGAACGGTACTTGTCTGACTGCATTGTGCCAAGTGTAAAGTTTGGTGTAGGGGGAATTATGATGTGGGGTTGTTTTTCAGGTTCCAGTGAAGGGAACTCTTAAGGCATCAGCATACCAAGACATTTTTGACAATTTCATGCTCCCAACTTTGTGGGAACAGTTTGGGGATGGCCCCTTCCTGTTCCAACATGACTGCGTACCAGTGCACAAAGCAAGGCCCATAAAGACATGGATGAGCGAGTTTGGGGTGGAGGAACATGACTGGCCTGCACAGAGTCCTGACCTCAACCCGATAGAACACCTTTGGGATGAATTAGAGCGGAGACTGTGACCCAGGCCTTCTCGTCCAACATCAGTACCTGACCTCACAAATGGTCAAACATTCCCATAGACACACTCCTAAACCTTGTGGACAGCCTTCCCAGAAGAGCTGAAGCTGTTATAGCTGCAAATTGTGTGCCAACTCAATATTGAACCCTATGGACTGAGATGCGTGTAAAGTCAGGCATCCCAATACTTTTGGCAATATAATGTATGTGCTATTTAGAGATAGGGGCATATTTATAAAGCTGCTGGAAAATTCAATTATATTAGTCTGCAGTCCTTACACATCTGCTGACAATATTCATACGGCGTTCCAATCAGATCTTGCTGTCAGTTTTTGATGACAAATCTGATCAGAAGCTTAATGTTAGTCTATGGGCCCAAAGATGCAAATGTACCTGCTTTCATTTACATCTGATTACCTCTGAGGCCATATAGGTCAGAAAAAAAAGAAACAGAGTTCCATTTTGGTAGGCTTGAAATTGATATATTAGAGGTAATCTATGTATATGGACACATGTCCACTTACATAGAAAACAAAAGGGAACAGAGCGCCACCTCCGTGTGTAAAATCGTTTATTACAATAAATAAAACAAGGGATAAAAGTACTCACAAACAAACGTTTTCATCAGGCTTTAACAACAAACGAGAGGCCACACTCTCTGTTGACCCAACAGTGATTCTGAGGAAGGGGGCTTGCCCCTGAAACTTGTCAATCTAGGCTGACTGCGGTCGGTGGACGGTGATGTGACCGGATACTACCATGTTACATAGTCGGGGGGATACCATGTTGGGTCAACAGACAGTGTGGCCTCTCGTTTGTTGTTAAAGCCTGATGAAAACGTTTGTGAGTACTTTTATCCCTTGTTTTATTTATTGTAATAAACGATTTTAAACACGGAGGTGGCGCTCTGTTCCCTTTTGTTTTCTATGTTTGGGGTGGAACCCCAGAGCCTTGGATGAGCAGCCCCTCAAGTCTGTGTAAAAAAACTGTGATAAACTGTTGAAAACTTTGAGTGAGCAACAGCAAGTGGATTGTCCAGCTGGCAGCCATTAGCGCCAAGAGCTAAAGAAAACATGTCCACTTACATCTGACAGCCCATAGACCTAACATGAGTCCAGTTAGTTCAGTTTTTTCCTCCTTTACAAGAAGGAGGAAAAAACGTATCAGACATGGACGTCACAAAAGCAATATCCGTTCCGTACTGCTGCGATCAGCATGGGATCTGTGCCCTGCTGATCAGAACAGAAGGCGCCCATGTGAAAGGGGCCTAAGGCAGCATATGTGGGGTCCACTATTGATTGAAGCAGAACTATTTGTATTAAAAAGGAACATCACCAAATGCATTAAGGGCTCATGATGGGCTTTGTTTTCCTGTGTGTGCGCTCAGAATGCACCTCAAACACAGGTGAGCAAAATCCCATGTACGAGTACCGATATTTTTTTTGATATTCGCCGATACCGAATATGGATACCGGAAGTCCCATTAAGGAAGCCAGGCGGCGTGTAATGACTTGCCACCTTGCTTACCAGGAAGCTGGGTGGTGTGTGAAGACTTGCCACCCGGCTTCCCGATTAGCAGGGAAGCCGTCTCCATGGTTTTGTCACTATGTGACGAGAAAGCATGGAGCCGGCTTTCTGGACAATCAGGAAGCCGGGTGCCATTTAATGATGCCACGCCCCTGCTTCCTGATTGGTCGGGAAGCTGGCTCCATGCTCCCTCGTCATGAGGTGACGAGGGAGCTTCAAGCCGGCTTCCCGGCCAATCAGAAAGTCGGGGGCCGCGTCAATACACGGCGCCCGGCTTCCTGATTGGCCAGCTTCCCGAGCAATCAGGAAGCCGGGCAGCGTGTAATGACGCGATGTCCAGCTTCCTGATACAGAAAGTATCGGGCTAGGCATCGGAGCATTTGGGCAAGTACGAGTACTCGCCCAAATACTCTGCACCAATACAAATACTAGTATCGGTATCGGTGCATTCCTGCTTTTAAGTGATGCTTCCAGAAGACTACTGTAGTTGAGTATAACATAGACGGGTATAAAAATAAATGACATGCTCAGTTGGAATAGGAATACATTTTAAGATAATAATTTATGTTTGCAACACCAGGAGTTGGGAAATTTGGACTGGATGGCAGATTTGTGGGTACATGCAGGTGCAGGGATCGGCATTACCAGTAGTCATAGTACGGATTAGCAGTTTAGGTATAATGCATATAATAGATTAGATTAAAGTGGACATGGCAAATGTTTATGTTGAGCTGTGCCTTTAATGGGTTGGTTCTCTTGTCGTTCCAGACTGACATGAGACTGTCTTGTAGTCATTCTGAAATTCTGCTTGCACTAGAGTATGATTAATGTTGTCTTCAGATGGCCCGAAGTAGAAAGCTCTCTCTTTTTTCCTTTCTTGCCTCTTACTTGCAACCTGCAAATTAATTTAATATTTCTCTACAGTCAGAGTCGTGAGCAGTGAAACAAGGTTTGCAGGCAGATGAAGCGTGAACCATTTGTGGCATGTATTTAATCTCCGGACAATAGATAGAGATGTTAGTGAACGGTACACTAACTTCTATTTACGCTGCCTATTAAACGCAGCCAGTCTCAAGTCTGATGGGGAGTGTTACAGAGGCCTAGAGGGAACCTAAAGTGAGCACTACATTAACGACTGCAAATGAATGAGAGAGGAGGGGGGCTCACAAAGCTCTCACGACAGAAAGTGACTGTTGACAATAACCCAATATCTAAAACCGAATCCTGTATTCCTTATTCTTGAATATTGTTTCCACTTTATTTTATTATTAAATGTTCATCCTTTATTGCATATGAATACAAAGCCAGATAAAGAATGCATGCTAACAAGAAGCCAGCTTGGCTGTCTCATAAAGCCAAAAGACCCAGCCCACCCCAGTCATTCATTGCCATAACGCAAAAAATTATGTTGAAACACTATACTGGTTTCCCTAATGATCAGTGTGGTTCTTGCGTATTTTATGATTTTGTTTTTTAAATGAGGAAAAATCACAATAGCCTGAAGGCCAGTGCTCAGAAAAAAATACTGGTAGAAGATGCACCTAAAAAAGGTTCCATCTTACATCTTATCAACATAGTTAACTACAAGTAGTTTGAAAAAAAGAGTTTTCTGCATTATGGCTATGTTCACACCATGTCCAGACCAGATCTGCAAACGCAGTGCAGTGCGTTTTTGCCTGCGTTCCAGTGCAGTTTTTTTAGCTTAAAATGGCCGTTCAGGTGCGGTTTAGAGCATTTGCATGTCTTTTTGATGTGTTTACATGCGTTCCAGTGCTTTCCAGACCAGAGAAAGTTAGATAAGCAGTATTTTTTTTGTCTGGATCGGAAACGGACTGCGCTGGTGTCAACAGAGTCCAGAAATACCATAAGTATACTTTGGGATGCTTTTTTGATCCAGTAACAAACTGTTCTGGTCCAGACATGGTGTCCAGACAAGACCTAAGGGCACGTTCACACCATTTTCTGGACCAGATCTGGAACGCTGTGCATTGCGTTTTTGCCGCGTGTTACAGCGATTTTGCCGCGTTTGGAATTAAATTTTTTTTTCTTAAAATGGTCTTACAGGTGCATTCCAGTGCGTTTTTGATGAGTTTTTATACATTGCAGACCAGACAAAATAGGACAAGCAGGGCCGGATTTACTCTCTCTGCTGCCCCAAGGCCAGGTTCCTCAATGCGTCCCACTACCCGCCAACCCCCCCATGGAGAATGGCAGACCTGCAGGCTGCATATAAGTGATCTCGGCAACATCGCCGGGATCACTTGGACAAAACAAGCGGCGGCTTCCCCGCTGTACATTTAGCTCTCCTTGCCCAAAGCAAGGCTAAATGTAGAAAACGACCCACCCGGGGGCCCAAAACTGCATGTCACGGGCATCGCAACATAGGAATTTTACACCCCTGCTGCCCCTCTACTCCCTGCTGCCCCAAGTCGAGCCTTGGTTGGCCTTGTGGGAAATCCGGCCCTGAGGACATGCAGTATTTTTCTGGTCTGGTCTGGTCTGGAACGGACTGCGCTGGTGTGAACTGAGGCCAGAAATAGCATAGGGATACATTAGGATGCATTTTGGGTCTGGAAACAATCTGGTCTGGTCTGGAGATGATCCAGACATGGTGTGAATGGGCCCCAAATGTTGTGACTTACAACTCCTAGATCATACCAGGACATTTTCCTATGTGAACCACCATCCACCCCCCCCCCTAAAAAAAAATTATTTGCCTACTCCTGTCCTAGACAGCTGGAAAATTCTTATTCTTACTACAGTGTTTCTCTTTTGTAGGGTACTTTGCTTAAATATCTATGCTTCCCAATATTTATAATGACCTATATAAACCAGTATTTCAGTGTGAAGGGAAGTCCAACTTTCCTGGATTCTTAGAGCGGGTTGTTGGTGGCTTCTATCTTTCCACGAACTAAAACACAATTGAGCTCTACATGAATTTGTACTTGTTTGGATTGCGCAGTGCTTAAACACAGTAGAGCCTTCTTTACATATCCAAAAAATAAGCGATTTAGTTCTAATTTTGAGAAAGTGAATTGAACCACACAATCAACTTTTTTGCCCCTGGTCAAACTGTGCATTCAGAATGGGTGGCTTGCAGAATAGAAACAGCCTAATAGTATAGAACCATTTATTCCATTCTACATACAGCTGGTTCAGGCATGTTGACCATCATCAAGGTAGTGCTTGGTCACCATGATTTATATGACTTAAGCCATGGGGGCCAACAAACAAGGTTTTATTTAATCCACCTCAACATAACTTGACTTGTTATATTTTGAAATCTGTCTATACTATGATTACTATCTTGAAATAAATAGTCAGGCTACCATTGCTGACCTGGAAATGCTTGTTCCCTGGCAATTATGCTGATCCATTGGCTTTCATACTTCCATAATCAGTAAAAACCATGCAGATCAGGATTTCTGGCTTTATTGGCTTCATACTTATTACAGATCAGTGGCTTGAAAAGTATTAAAGCCAGTACATTAGTACTTGAATGTGGTAGTTTATGGTATGGGGCTTTTCAGTGACGAGAACATTTTATGATTCCCTTAACTTTGGCTAACTGGTGAAGTGTCCATAAGACTAAAGCACATCTACACACTTAAATCTCCCCGACCTGAATCCTTACCCTCAAATCGCACTTTTGTGTAAAGTTTTCTTAAACACCCCCCAGCCTGGTTCATCATATATACAGCAATGGCCAAACCTCCACAGTAAGCTGCAGTTGTTTGGGGAAGTTCATCCAAGATTGACAGGGTTATTCACAAAAGGGTGAAGAGTTTGGAGAAGGCAGGAGAAGTGAACAATCTAGGACAACATGGCTGATTTGGAAAAATTCTCCAATTCAGCTCCCTTTCCAAATCAGTTATGTGGTCTTAGATTGTTCAATTCTCCTGTCTTCTCCAAACTCTTCACCCTTTTGTGAATAACCCTGCTAGTGTCTCCAGTCTTGGGTTAGTTTTTACTACTTGAATCTGAATGGGCGCCATCTGCAGTCACTACAGCACCCAACGCAAGGGGCATACCAGTAAGGAGTGCGGTAGGACTCTCCTGCATTCAGTCTTGGGGTAGGACACATTTATCACAGAGTGGTCTGTCTAAATCTCGGTGCTGGACAGAAAACCTACCATATCCAGTACCAGCAGCATCCGCATCATCTGCTCAAAGTTCTGCACTTGAAGTGACAACACCAAGATGGCTGCACTGAAAACTAGTGATGCATTCCTACAAGGAGGCCATCAGTGGCTGACTCCATATTTCTCTAGTGCAGGTTTTCCTTAAAGCTGGACTCAGCAAATATTGTCTAAACACAGAGTCCTGTGTATTCTTATTTGAATCTTGGTAAGCTTTGTGTATTTCTTCCAGATCTGTGTAGTAATCCAGTGCACATCTTTGCCTCTGTGCAGGAGCTTCCTGTAATAACGACCAGTCACTGCTGCTCTCTGTCCTTGTGCAGGGTGACTGGTCTTGTCTCCACCCCCTCCTGTAGTTTTCTGCAGCCAGCCTTTAGGCCTGGTTCACACCTGTACGTTTTGTAGCGTGTTCAACGCTCTACGAACGCTCTACACAACGCTCAAACATGAAAATCCCATTGTTTTCTATGGGTATGGTTCACACCGTGCCGTATTTCAGCCCGTCTGAACGCGCTACAAAACGGCCTACGCATGAAAAGGTACATGAGCTTCTTTGCGGTGTTTTTGTTGCGCGTTTCCATTGGGATACAGCCAAGTAGCCCTCGGAAATGCGCGTTTGGCGCGTGTTTTTTTACTGCAAATCGCGGTAAAAATGTCCGTCACGAAATGCGCAACAAACGCGCATATTCGATACGCCTAGGTGTGAACCCAGCCTTAGTGAGTCGGGCCTTCTGGGTCACACCTACAGCTCTGCTCTCTGCACAGGCTATATACAGCACAGTGATTGTGTCACTGCTACTTTTATAAGTTTATAACTGGGTCTACAAAAGGCATTTGGTGAACAGAAAGTGGATTTATATCCTTTCTGGCCATTTAGGAATATATTTAAATGAAAGTGTTTGAGCTCATTGTGCTCAGAGTTCAGTTTGAAGTAGATCAGTAGTGTGTTCATTGAAAGTTCATGTTGGTTTTTATACTGAGTGTACATTTTTATGTTGGCTGAGAGGAAGTGTTTAATTAACACTGTATGTAAAGGATGGAAGGGTGTCTTTTCACATAACAATGGTTTCAGTATGGCAAACATATGATCTTGTTGCCATTAATCCATCTGCATTTCGTGAAGCTTTTTTTTTTGTCCTTATGTCAGGGAGCCAAAACAGCATTTTGTGTAAAATGAACCCGCTGCTTGTGTTGACACTCAGCATTTTTATTTGCCAAATCTTACCCTGAGGGAAGACAGGACCATTTCTGATGCAATTGCAGCACCTCCTTTTCTTCATATGTACCAGTATTGGCAGTTTAATTTACTCACATCTGTGTGTGCCAGTTCCAGAGGGAATTCAGACGTGCCTTACACCAACGGGAACTTTACAGTTTGTGGCGAGGATCCTGATTTAGCTAGTAATAACTATATAATGCCAGTTATGCAGTTAACAATATAGGCCAATATAGCCAAATCATCCCATTCACATTATGCAGCTTCCTAAACACAAGCACTTACTACAGGTAAGCAACTGAGCACTGTTATATAAATGAAGGCTACAGGAAGTAGTTCATCCATCTCCCCGTGCTGCAGTTTAGTGAGTTAAAGCTAAAGTTTAAAACAAATAATGAATGCATACATCTTCATAAAAGAAAAATGGTGTATTTATTATTATTATTATTATTATGTTTTGCATTGGAGCCAGTGCAATGCTCTGGCTTCTACAGACTCTCCCTCCCATCCTGGTTCCTACTGAGGTATGGATATATAGTAATAGGTCAGTAATCAGTGAACTATATAATGTCACCACAGTTGTATTCCATAGAGTCTCTCTGCCATAGTAATTTCCCTATTCACAGATCCAGTCCAATATCTGTGAATAGATGTTGTACCACGCACAGCTGTGCCACATGAAAGAAACAGCAGTGCAGAGAAGAATCCTGCAATCCAGGTAAGTGGGGTATGGGTGTAACATTAAACATGCCCTAAAAGGTAGAATTAGCCTTGAGGGCACAATAATACCATATCCAGTGCGTTCTGGTGCGGTTCAAGCCCAGAACGCACTGGATCGCATAGATCAAGCCGGGCAGCATTCTTGGGCGGGAGGGGGCATCTCGGTCTCATTCATGTCAGTGGCACCGCACACACAGCCCCCCCTTCCCCTGCAGTGCGATCCCCCGCACTGGAATGCGAGGAATACCTTATGTTCCAGTGCAGTGCGATCTGAAAAAAAAAGTGCATGCAGCACTTTTTCAGATTGCACTGGAACAGAGGGCATTCCTGTACCTCACGTTCCGGTGTGGGGACGATGACATGAATGGCACCGACATGCCCTCTCCCGCCCCATAACGCTGCCTGGCTTGATCTATGCGATCCTGTGCGTTCTGTACTTGACCCGCACCGGAACACACTGGATATGGTGTAAATGGGCCCTGAAGGCTTCATTCACACCTACAATGTAGGAATCCCAAATCTGCCGTTTAGAAGTGGCAGCTGTCACCCGTTCAAGTTAAACAGCGGCTATATTTGGAAGCGTTAGTTTGCCAACACTACGCATGTAATTGTCTTTGATATGATTTCCTGCAGTTAGGACTCAATAACTATCCCTGGACACACAATGTGTCTAGGGACAGTGATCACTTTCAAATGCATCTGCTTTCACCCGATTATTAACTTGAATGGGGAACAGCGGCTGCTTCTAAGCGGCAGAATCGGGATTCCTGCTGCAGAAATTTGCAAGTTCCTGATACAGGAGTCCCTAAATGCACCTACATTGTAGGTGCAAATGAAGCCTAAAAGAAATTGTGCATGCTGCAATTTGACTGTGTTGTCACATCCCAACAAATGCAATTTTAATTTTTTACAATGGGGAAAAATAAGGCAATGTACATTAGCTACACAGTAATGTAATTTACAAGAAAAAACATCTCTTGCTGAAAATCCTCTGTTAGCAGCTCAGCCCTTCATCGAATAGGTTTTTACATTGAAACTAAACATTGAACATGTGCAAAGAAGTATGGTTACATTGCTGAAGCTTTGACAGGGATCAGTTGTTATTGCATTCCTTGGAGTTTTAGAACCCAATCACACTTGTGTCTTGTTGTGGTGTGTTATTACATGCCCGTTATAGCATGTGTTTACATGCGTTGCTTTCTTTATGAATGGGCTGCTAACACATCACAATGGATGAATAAAAGTACATGAACCTTTTCTGGCAAGGCAGGGCACCACAATGCATGCTATATGCATTATACTGTACTCTACAATGCGCTGACATGTCATGCACAATAAATGGCCCACAGTGCACGCTGCATAGGGCATTGCCATGTGTAGATCAGCTGTGTGTTCATTGAAAGTTCATTAATGTGCACATTGCTGTAATGCACAAGTGTGAATGGGCCCTTAGAAACAGGGTTGATGGGGTACTCATAGAGTTTTGGATTGTGCATAATTGCTGGTAGTTGATGATCATCTAGTGACTCGGTGCTTTTGAAGACATTGGGTGGTATTAATAAAGGTAAATACATCATTTTTGTGGTAGAAATAGTGGCACCTTTTTCTGTATGGACTGCCAGCGAGGTGCAGCAATGCAGGAAGGAGAGGGGGAAGAAAAACATTTAGGATGACCTCAGTGAAAGACTACTGCCACAATTCTGGACAAATTTTGTGCCAAAATGAAGGCGCAATCCAGTGTAAGAGCACTTAAATCTGGTGCACCATTGGCACCATTGGACAAATAAACAAATGGCGTCCAGCACCTATATTAAATTGTCACTGGAAGTGCTCATTAGGCAGGCATTTAGAAATTGACAAATTTTTCTATGTGATCCAGGCCTTGTTAACCCCCCATTAGTTCTCATGCCTTTGGCTGTGCTCTATTTCCTACAGTTCAGTCTGCATGCAACTGCTGGATGTTGTTAGATTACGGCAGGGTTTATCTTACAGTGGTAGACAGAACAGGTGAGAAATAATTCTGCAGTCTAGGACTTTACACTTTCTATTCGAAGGTGCCTATGATTAAATGTCTTTGGAGTCTGAGGTCAGATATGATAATGAGTTTATGACTGCAATCACACAAGTTCAATGGAGTTCAGCTTTGTGTACTTCAACTAGTTGTCTTAGCTTTACTATTCCTTTTGACCACTTGCAGCAGGATGTTTGTAGGTAATTTAATTTAATACATAGTAAATATGTCACAAACCTTGGCATATGAAACAGAACATATGATGAACAATTGCACTCCAAGATATTACGTTCAGTAAAGAGATATAGGCTGCTCAAAATATATATGCAATGATTAATTAGCAACTTGAATTTGGCATGCCCCTTTCCTAGCCTCTCTATTGGCTACATTAATGATAGGTTGCTGGACAATACGGAGGCTTGAGGGGTTGGGGGATCGGGTCAAGTTAATCTTTTACAAGGAATGTGTGTATAATCTTAGCTATCTACTGTAGGATTTGGAGGTTTACTTTAAGATGCATTTATTGCAGTGCATAAAATGACCCGAAGCTTTTTCATGTATGAGAAAGTGTTGTAGGAAATAGCTTGTGTAATATATACAGTAGCAAAAAAATAGCTAAAAATAGCATTTAAAACAATTGTACAGCGTAGTTAGTATCCAATGCAGCAGAATTGTTCACTGGAGGTGCAGTAAAGAGCTATAAATCATGGCTTATGAAGTACCTTTCCCGTGTAACATCGCTCGGCCTGACTCCGATAATAAGTGTTACTCAGTGTTACTCTCCGTCCCCTGTCAGGCTCCCAGCGAGATGTATGATAAGTTCAAGTATTGCTTCTCCTTTCCGCTGATTCTCACATCCCCTCTGCTCCATGAGGCTCTTTAACCGTATATTACAGAGCTTGGACTGTCACAATGAGCCTCCCTCACTTAATAAATCCATCCATCTCGCTGACACATGTTTAGAGCAGCGTTTCTAGTGCAGGACTAAGACATCATTCTGAGAATGAACATGTTGCGCTGTATAATGGGAATGAGACTCTTTGTCGTGTGCTGGCCCTTCACTAGCAGATTGTGACAATATACAGTATTTCATTTCTTGCGCTCAGTGTAAGTATTACTCTCTCCAGTAGTAGAACACTCTATATGCTTGTACTAGGTTTTCGTGCAAAACACAGATTCGCATTGAAGCCAATGGAGCCTGTTCACACCTTTGCGGTTTGTCGCGTAGAGGAAATCGCCTGTTGCGCAAAAAGATGCAAGAGCTATTTTTGGGCGGTTGTCACAGTGTTTGGGTACCATAGACATCTCTATACATGTGTGAACCTGGCCTAAAAATGCATTCAAGAACCATAACTAACAATACAAAATGTACTCAATTTGTTCATCACTCAGCTGTAAATCCTCAAATCATCTCTGAATTGGTGCTGACACTGTCCTTCCTTATGGCGGGCGGCTACTTTTGTTCCCCATGGTCCCTGTGTGTGTGTGTCACTGGCGGAATTTCCAGGAGGATGGCTACAAAAGTAGCCATCCTCCAGAAGAAAGGACAGTGTCAGCACCAAATCAGAAATTATTTGAGGATCTACAGCTGAGTGATACACCAATAAGATACATTTTTGTTAATCGTTAAGGTACTTGAATGCATTTTTAAGATTTATCTCCTGAGTTTAGTGTTACTTTAATATTTGTTGCAATATTATAATTGCAATGAACATCTAGGCTGTAATATACATTCGACTTTGTAAAGATAGTGTGTAGTGTACTATTAAATGACGACTGTACTGTGAAAGCTGTGGCTAAGTAAGGCAAGTAGAGGGCAAAGCACTCGTTATTAGTATAGCCTGTAGACTCCCTGGAGCTGATCTGTTCCCCATGCCTCATTCTGTACTGTCTCTGTGAGGAGGTGGCCATTTTGGCATTGAAACAAGGCTTTGCTTCCTCATGTCAGAGCTGCCCCCTGATGACTGGTGATTTGAGGAAAGCTGGAGGAAGCACAGATCCATAGAAAGAATGAAGTCATAGGAAGCCAGGAAACTCGTATTTTTAGGAGGTCAGCTTGTAAAGCCTTCCCACTTTTCTTAGTACAGGTTTCCTTTAGGGCCCATTCACAACACATGTCAACGTCTGTCAGCACGGTGCTTAAGGGTGCCATTCAGAATGCATGTAATGTGGGTAACTGCAGTGCAGTAGTGTGATTTAGCAGCAGTTTTTAGTAAATGTAGACTTAAAATCAAACTCCAGTCTATACGTTTTGAATAGAGCAGGAAACTACTTACTGTTTATTTGCAAAACAAATATTGAATACAAAATATATAAAACAACCATTTAAAAAAAAATGTAAACATAAAAAAATCAACAATTATTTCTGTTTACCTTATTTTATTATTGTTGCATGTTCCAATTGACATAGAACAACAAATATGTTTAAGGAAATCACACAAAGCTCCTCCATGGCTCAGGAAAGGAATGAGGCTGGTGCTTGCTGCTGGGAGCATACCCTCTCTCCAATATGAGTCAATATAGACAGAAGAAATGCTGGTTGTACTCTGGATTCGGCTGGGATAGTTTAGTGAAACTTGTACCACATCACTGATGTCCCATCCGAGGGCCACCCCTCTGATGCGTTTCACCCAATAACAGGCTGAGTTGTAGAGATGTCGTAGCATAACAAACATTTTGAAATTGCTACTTACATATTACTTGGTCTTTCCTGAATCTTTTCCTTGAGCTTGTCAGTCAGGTTTGTTTTGCACTTGGTTAGCAGCTACACTACTTCCATTGAATTTGGAAAGTGATTGCTCATTTATAATGGCTATGTAATGACAATTAGCATATAACTGGGACCTTTTCAGATGCTGATGGTATGTGATGCAAAAATCTGGCTAAACAATGATCACAACTGACTAGAGCTAGACCGGTGTCTCTCTGGGTTTGCAGGTCAGGTTGCTGTATTATTTTTGCCTGCCGGAAGCAGAGTTTGAGATCTATTTTAAGGTAGACACATGCAATCATCTTGTAACCTGAGAAATTTTGAGGTTTGAGATTTAAGTGCACTTATGCAGCAAAAATGGTCCATAATAATAATATACTGATACTGAATTAGGAAAAACTGAGGTTTGCAAAGTATTGACTTGCCTGAATATTTGAATGCAAATCTGTGTATTCTACACAGCTTAGTAATCCTGGCATTCTCGATTCATATATTGTATGGCTCTCTGCAGGTAAGACAAATCTGCATGCGTATATGCCGGCTCCAAGACCGGCAGGTATCTACCTGCTCTTGCCGGCTCCAAGACCGGCACACGCAGCCTCTTTCCCGCTGTTCTCTGGCAATAAGAGGAATGCTTGACTTCATTAGGTGTAATGAGGACCCATTGCCCTGCATTATATGTGAGAACCCCTAGACAAAAACAAGCAGTTAGCCCATTCCAAGCGTGTGTGTGTGTGTGTGTGTGTGTGGGGATGGACCCACTGAACCGACTGCAAGTGTAGTAGTAGTAGTAGTAGTAGTTACCTATTGATAGGCTTTAAGGTGTATCTAAAGCCAAAACTTTTTTTGCTATTGATAAAATGGGTATGGGTATTAACCTTGTTAGGGTTGCATTTTTGCCTGGTTTACTCTCTCTTGTATGTTTATTATCTCTGTGTGCCCTGGTCACTAATGTCCTTAAGATTGAAAGTGAGCAAAATATTAAAAATGTCCTCCTACCAGCTCCTACATCATTATTGTGTCCTGTAGGGGCCAATGGAAGGAACCACAGTGCATAGACCGGGAATTCGAAACCCCCAGAAGTGTTGGATTTAGAAGATTTGTCCAGTGGCAGTGTGAGGGGTAAGTATTAAATATCTTCTGTGCAGGGGGCACATTTGTTACTATTTATAGGGACAGAATCACTTTAAATCAATCCTACCCACCCAATGCCTTCCACCCAAAAATTAATAGAAAATGAGAATTCCAATTTTCATGCAAGATAAAAATGTATCAATTATTGTTGCAGGCACAGGGGTTAATATATTCAATTTCCCTTTGCTTCTTTTACCTTAACCGATGCTTCACATTAGTGACAAAGTCCATCTATCTTACAATAGGACTGGATTCTTTCTGTCTCCTTCTCTTCTCCTGTCCCTGCATAAATCCTGGTTCATTTAATTAATCTCACTTCCAGCGTGGGCTTTATAACACCAGCCTATTCAAGCAAACACAACATTAATTCATGTATTCAGGCAATCACATCTGAGGGTATTTTACATCTGTCATAATTTCGCTTACATGCACACAGAGGATTGTTTTAGAAAACACTTGCAGCACCTTGACTCATTGTCAGAAAAGGGACTAAACGTTTGCACGCCCCTCTCTGTGGTCTGTTTTGGTTCCCTGTTGTTTTCCTACATTATATCCCTGACCTTGTGTGCTCTGTGGCAGTGGATGTGGAGGTTACATAGTAAAAGCTGTGGGAGAGAACAGCTGATGGGCACAGATGGGATTCCAACCTTGGAGTAGGAATGGACACCAGTGGTAGACACTGTTCTGCTTTCTTTCAGCTGTCTCTAGTTCCCATGAACCATCAATGATTACATATTTGTAATAACTATATATGTACATACCAGGGAACCCTGTTTTACTTATAGCAGTCTTTGTAGCTGTTCTGTTACTCTTAGGTCACATTCATGCTGGTGATTTATAAAGTTGTGACAGGAAATGACACCTAAAGCAGCATAATCAGGATTCTCCACAAATGCAACAGGCTTCTCAGATGTCTGTTAGGTAAAACTCTTTGACTTTAGATATTTCGGTATTGAAATGATGCATTCCGAACACTTTTGGACGTTCATGTTATCTTTTATTGGTCACCCTTATTGGTAAATTTACTAGTGATGGCAAACTTTGGCTTTAAGTTCTATGTAAATCTGTTGTGAATGGTAAACATAAATTGAGTTATTTGGCTTTAATGGGCTTTCTGGTACCTTTTGTTGTACTGCTCCAACCAAAACTTTTTTAGGTGCGGTAGGTAAGGGTAGAGTTTTAATTGTTGCTTGTGTCCCAATATAAGAGATTTATCTGTCAGTGTTTAAATGCTATTTTTATGTTAAAGAAATTAGGGATGGACCTATACTTTTTCGGATACCAGTGCCGATACTTGGCATCCTAACTTTTGAATTTTTCTCTAGTCTAGTCTTGGAGCTGGAAAAGTATCTGTACATGTACTTGTACCGCATAGGGTGCTTGGTATCGGTGCATCCCTAAAATAAATGTTTTGCTACTTCTATCTCACAACCTTTACAAGGTCAGGAAGTGAGTGGAAATTACCTAATGCGGTATAACAATCTAGTGGTAAATACAAGGCTGTGTGTCTTGACCTTCAAATAGTAAATACAAGCTGGGTATGGATCTCAGCTGCAGATGCAACTTGAAAATATAATTTTTGTGGACTGGACACAATAGTCTCTATGCTACAAAGCAGCAAATTAGAGTACTTAATTAAGTTCATCGTGTATTTCCATCTCCTCCAGAAGTTACTTCACTTCAGACGGGAACAGTCAGTAGTCCTAAATAATGAATACTTATGTAACAAGGAAAATGGATACTTGCTGTTCGGTAGGAAGCGATGTGTAATTACCATTGAGAGCAATGAGTCTGGGATGGCGACTCCAATCTTTTAATCAAAGGTGTCTGGGAGGAAGGCAGTTTGTTTGGTTGCTGTAGGAGATCACTGGTAATCAGCGAAAGACCAGCAGGGTATCTAGTAACATCCCAGATTGAAGAGAGTGGTGATGACTGTGAGATCTAGGAATAGTAAAGTAAGATTTGTAGAGAGACATCACTTTTTAAGGAGTATTTAATTCAGCATGGAGGGATGGATCCCAGTACAGTGCGGTTTCCATTAGTGGGGAATGATCCCAGTACGGTCTGTATTCCAGGATGAATAGTGGGGCACACACAACAATAAATTCCTGATGGAAGTTCTAAACTTTCCTCCCTCTACTAGAAAACATGAGTTGATTACCTGATAACTCTGTTTCCAGGAATCTTCCAGGACAGCCATCACCCTTCCACCTGGCTCCCCTCCCACTGCAGCGGTCTAAGGTCCAGTGAGTGATCACGTTCTATATGGTGTACCGTATATAGGACATGAGTTTGCAGAGGGACATACCATCGCTGCAGCAGAAAAGGAGAGAGGTGGAAGGCACTGGTCTAAAAGCAAGCTGGCTCGGAGTGTCGGGTGAGTATAACTCTGTTAATTTGAACTTAGACAAAAATGAGCGCTTAACAAGACGTACTACTAGTGAGAACATATAAGAAAGCCTGTTAATGTATAATTATGATATATTTGAGAAATATGTAATCAGCAGATGAGAAATATAAAGTGAACTTAAGTTCACTTTGATCCTAAGCTTTACAGCCTGCATGAATGGTCACTGATAGAGTCCAAGGAATTAGGATTGCTCTGTTACATAGATGTCAATGAGATGTGGATGAGAACTTCAGTCCTCCCTCTTTAGCCTCCTACCTCTAACTGTTGATCATTGAGGCAACCCATGATGGTTACTAGTTATAGGGACAACCTGATGTTGCACAGGGAAAGTGCCTCAGCTCTTGGCTAAGGCTAGCGATTATTTCATAATACAGCACTCAAGATTTCAAGGCTTCTTGAACACTCTATGAGGCTTGTAACTAATCTTGTAGGTACTGTCCAAAGTATTGTTTCATGTCTTAGAATTGTTACTCGTTGCTGCCGCCGACATTACTACTACATTGGTGGAATGTACACAAACTCCCAGCAGCTATAACGTCTGGGAGATTGTTTGTTTATATTTCTACTCCCAGCTGCCTGCTTTCTAGTACAAGTGATCACTTCGACATGCCCCCCTTTTGTCTTGTGCTTTCCTTTTTCCTCCTAGGTTCTGTGACCATCATGGTGGATATCAGGATGGAGAGTTGCATGGGAGCAGCGAACAACTGCTTACTGCTTTTCCCTGTGAAGAATGTCCCCAAAAGCACTCTGCCAGGAGCACTTCAAGGTTCAGGGCTGGGAAAGAAACTAATCGAGTACAAACTGTGTTAAGTTGGCTTAAACAGAGTGCAGGGATGTCTCCTTAAAGAGAGTCTGTCACCTGCACTATGGTATAACAGAGGCTTATCAGTCCCTTGAATAGCAATAAAGTTAAGTTAAAAAAAAATGAAAAAAGTGAAAGCTTAATAAGATAAATGTAAAAACACCCGTAATTTGCTCCAAAATGAATTTGAGTGTGCTTTTTACTGCTATCATGTGAAATAAACAATTACATCAGCCACCATTTTATTCCATGGGGTCTTTGCTTTCAGAAAATATATAATGTTTGGGGGTATTAAGTAATCCTCAGGCCCAATATGTAGGAACACCTCGCTTCCTACTGAACAGCAAGGGCCCAAAAAAAAAATGGTTTAGACAGCAAAACGGTTAAAAGGGAACACAGTTTAAATTTAATTTATACTATAGTACATGTTATTTTTACTTCACAGCATAAATCAATAAAAACATAGATTAAACTGAGCACTCATTAATATTCATGTTGTCATATTATGCCCGCACGCATAGTTTTTACAACTTTGATTTTCCACAAATGCTTTCAACATGTTTCTATTTTACCATTTTTTTTAAATAAAAGCTTTGTGCTGGAAATGATTCAGAATGAACTATTCACTTAATAATTTGTAAATTGATCACCCATAGTAAGCAATATCACAGAGATCATCCGCTAATTGAAGCATTATGTGACTGAAACCTTAAAGCTTCAGACCTGGGGGTCATATTAATATCTTGCACTCAACTTTTCCAGTCCCGCATATTTGCCCCATGTGACTTTTTTCTTTATGTATGCTTTAGCCTTTGTTGAGGTTGTATACCAGCTAATTGAATGTTTGAGCGGAAATACAGAGGTTATGCTTAAAGTGACACTAAACTCAGGAGTTAAATCTGAAAAATGCATTGAAGTACCTATTAACAAAAATGTATCTTATTTGTGTATCTCTCAGCTGTAGATCCTCAAATCTCGGAATTCATGCTGATACTGTCGGTCCTTCTGGAGGGTGGCTACTCATGGTCCCTGTGTGTTGTAAAGTAGCCACCACTCCAAGCTCACTTCCGTGACGGACTACAATCTCAATACAATTTAGTAAACTAAACGTGAGATTGTAGTCTTTCCAAGGAGTGAGGTTGGAGTGGTGGCTACTTTACAACACACATAGGGGCCATGGGGAACAAAAGTAGCCACCCTCCGGAAGAAGGAAGGACAGTGTCAGCACCAATTCAGAGATGATTTAGGGATCTGCAGCCGAGTGACTCACAAAAAAGTACAGTTTTGTTAATAGTTGGGGTACTTAAAAGCATTTTTAAGATTTAACTCCTGAGTTTAGTGCCACTTTAAAGCAACCCTGTCATAAAGAGCTCCAGCATAAACCTAAAGTGAGCCTGTAAAAGAAGAGGATGTATGCTTCTCCAGCCGTTCTCCATTGGAGGTATCCAACACTTCCAGGAGTGTTAAATATCTGCTCACTTGTCATACTTTGTGCTTCCATCCTCCAGACCCTAAGTCCAGCTACATACAGTATGTATGCATACAGCCTCTTCTTTTATGGGTTCTTATGAAGGGGTTAATACCCTGAAATGCCTCAGTGATGGCAGAAGAACACTCCATTTGGAGATTGCCTATCCTGACTATCACTTGAGCTCTTCTACTTCACAATCACTCAAACTCCCCTCAGGTTGGCCAAAAGAGGGTAGAGTTACAGCCTACAACAGTGTTATAGATATATGATGGGCTTGAATTGACTGTGACACTGCATGTGCATTACCGTTTTTTAATGTTTTTTATTAAATGATCTTCTGCACAATCCAGTGAGCACTGAATTTGTTTTTTGATTCATCATACCTCACTTTTGCATGTTCAGAGGCATGAATTGGCAGTTAAAGGTATGCTGTTACAGTAACAGGTAGCAGGTGAGCGTGGACTGCTTATGATACAGAGTTTATGCAGATTTAAATATATTGAAAATTATATTTGAAATGTCATTACCATGTAAAAGGTTAAGTGAGATTTTAGTGATTGAGTTTACATACTTTAACTCAAATCTGTAGCTGTTCTAAACATAAGGATGCTGATTTAGAAAGAGAAAAACTGAATAGTTGATATTGGTAGCAATTCATATTTTGTACTCATTTTCTTTTTTTTTTTTTTTATCCCGGAGAATTATGTTTTTAAAGCTATTGAGGTTTGCATTCCCTTTGACCATAAAAAGAGGTAGAGGGGCCTCTTGTATCTGTCAAGCATTAGTTATGGCCCATGTCTTCTATTGATGTCACTGGACAGTTTCCTCTACATAAGGACAACTAGCCGTCTTCCTGTTCTTCCCATCAGCTGTCAATCTTTCTGTGGAGAAGCAGATAAAATATTAACCAGCAGTCAGTGAATCAGATTGCTGACTAGTACATAACGATTTCACAGGCTGCCATGTACCCGCCACAGCTATAGATACCACACACAATGACACACAATCCCATTAACATGGTTGTCTGACTCTTGGGAAATAATGGCTGGAAATCTCATACCATACTATGTGATCTGATCATGGAATATAACTGCTATGATTTATTTAAGATTGCATATAAGTACATAAAAATGGTTTGATTTTGGTCTAGTTGTACTAAAATCACCACAAAGGTCCATAGTAAATATGCAGTAGAGCTGTTTGTGATATCGTCTAAACATCCTGGAACACTGTTTTCTTTATTGCCCACATCAGAGGTATATTTGAAAATTAGGATAGCATTTAATCATTTCAATGTGAGACTACAGAAAATGTAATGGCTTGTAGTATACTGATGAACTACTGATGGATAGTGTCCTATGTTGTTTATTTCGAGTGTACTAACATGTGGTGCATATGAGGAGGGAAGGAAAGTTAGATACTGTTCTTTTTCGGTTAGGGAAATGTTTTTGTATTTAGAGAGCATGATTTTGATCTGACACTTATTAAAGCTCACATTTTCATTTATGCATGTTACCATGTTAACTCTTAGTTTGTATATCCAAGATCGATATCACTTACAGGTGCTGAAGAGCAGAGAGAACAATCTACACATGAAGAATACTAGAGAAAAAAATTAGTGCTAAAACCAGGTTAAGAATAAACTTTCAAAAAAATAAAGGTGTATAAAATACCGTCATTGCACTCCTTCAGTTAGCAGGTTTGCCTGAGGCTAGGTTCGCACAAGGGCGATCCATGACCGCACATCAATTGTGCATTAAACTGCGCGGATGGCAGCGCAGTCACAGAATCCCATACTACCACCGATCGCACTGGTGGTGCCATTATTTTCTAATGGCACCTCAATCGCACCAGGGAGATTGCACGGTTTCCCGCCACGATACCGCCTGTGCAATCGCGCAAGACCTCGGCTGAAAAAATTGCGTGGTGCATGCCGTAAAAAAGGTATATGTACCTTTTTCAGTGATTGCTACGCGGATATAACCCCATTGAAATCAATAGTGCCGCACCTCAATCACTGTGCGCGCGTCCCGGGATCACCAATATGTGAAACTAGCCTAAGTGTGCAATCTCTGCTGCATTGTGACAACCACACTCCAGGCAAAGTTAAAAAAGGACTGTGTCCCTGTGTGGAGGTAGACAATTTGGGGAGGTAGGACTTTTCTTTCTAATTTCAGACCTGTCTCTGTGATGACCAGTGATCTGACGACTAATGTACGAATAATCAAGAAGCAGCAGGAGAGGTGGAGAAAGCACAGAGCCACAGAATGGATGAAGCAGGGAGATTCATGCAAGCAGATTTCTCTCCAGCAAGGAGAACAGTAAGAAGCAAAATAGTGTCGATACCATATCTCTCACCAAATCTTGTGAGACTAACAGTCACAGGCACAATGCCTTAATTTCACACCAGCGATATACAGCTATGAAACTGAAAGCGCAGGCAATTTCAAACTGTGGTTAAAGTGACATTAAACGCTCTGGTCTTTTTGCATGTATGTACTGCTAGCAAGCAGTAGATATATGCAAAGCATGAAAAAAAAAGTTACCAAAAAGGGTTTTATTTACCTGTGTCTCTGCAGCTCGCTCCCATCCAAGGATCTGAAAACTTCACAAGCGGCCTAGAAGGATCATGAGGCAGGCGTATGTGCAGTAGAGATCTTCAGCTAGGAGAAGAGGAGAGTCACAGGGTAAGTCAATGATGCTGTATGATGCTAGGAATGCTTACTACAAGAACAGAAACAAGAGGTCCTGGGAGGATAGAGGCATTTTGTACTACATAGAAAGACAGCCAAGTAAGCCTTTATATACTTGCAGGACTCATTATGGTTTGAAAACACTCTACATTTGCAGGCATGTGACTCCTGTGTGAACTTTGTTTATAAATTGTTGCTATAAGTCAAACAAGCAAAAGTAGGGTATGGAGGGTTTCTAGAGAGGTAACAAGGCAAAGACCATATATATATATAAAATATATCAATAGTTTATTATACACAAACCGCATAATTTAAAAATGAATCCAGTAGGTAAAAGCATTTACAGTCCATACATGTAGATTCATGCAGTCAGGATAGTGGAGCTATCCTTCCGTTAGTGTCCAGATAATAGTCTGGCGTAATTCATCCCGACGCGTTTCGCCAATGGCTTCTTCAGGGATCAGTGTATATATTGATCTAGCATTAGAAAGAGATTTTCTTGCATAGAATTATTCTCTCAATGTATGGTCACATAGGGCATATAACAACATTGCACAGTGTATAGCTCCTAAAGCATTCCTTATATTGTAAATCCCCACATGGATGGACATCCCCATCGAAAGTGACCACCCGGCACTTCACCAGGCACACAAGGTGCCCGGAGAGGACCGATGCTGAGAGGACCCAAAAACCATGGTGGCCAGAAAAGTATAGCCACCATTCCCAGTCCCTCGTCATACCTGGGACCCCGGGGCAATACATGGAGGAGTATCTGGGATACCCGGTGGAGCTAACTTATGGGAGCTGCCCTTCCAGATGTATGATTCAAGGTATATATGTTGTTCCCCGGTTCATAATAATCAACCAGACAAAGACCAACACATTTCAATTGGAAGCCCCTTGTGTAGGTCTGTGACATATTTGCTCTTTCAAAAGTAAGGTACATATACAGGTAGGTGAGTTCAATTGGTGGCTCCCCACCTGTGTATGGAAAGTGAAAAATTATTTCTATATGGGTGAATGTTCTGTATGTGGAGGACAAAAAAAAATGTTTAAAAATAAAAATGTTAGATTAATATCAAATGTGACAGTGCCGAACAAAAAATGCCAGGTATGAAAATTGGTGATTAAAGTTGGGTGCATTCCAAATATATGAAAAACCATAAATGTAGTATGTGTGTCACTTGCTGGTGTCAGATTGTGTTTCTATTAAATGTGTGTTGTTAGTGTCCAGACGAGAAACTAAAAATGTATCGTAGCCTGTGTTTCTGTAATAATATTAGTGTTTGTAATAATGTGTAAAGGTCATGACCTGGGACCTCTTGGACTCCATACACTCTATCCATGACCCCTAGATCTGGTTGTCTGCTCCCGCGGCATAGGTTTACTACCTGTACGGTGTGAGCCGACCCACTCCTGTACGCAACCAAGGGGGCGGTGAATTCGGACATTCTGATGCAAAAATTTTAACTAAATGAATTACACTAAAATTCTTTGTTAATTAATCTGTTTAGTGTTAATCTAAAATGATGGCCATAACATTATTGCAAAACCTCCAATGTGTTTGGGGATACCTAGTGTATGTCTGTACATGAAGTAAAGTGTAACTAAGACTGTAAGTAAAAACTTTGCTGACAGGTTTTATTGCAGAAGAGACATTGGGGGGAATTTATCAAAACTGCAGCAGACATAATCTGGAGCAGATTTCCACTGCAACCAATCAGCTTCTCTCTCATTTTTAAATCTTACCTGAGAAAACTGAAGAGAGAAGCTGATTGGTTGCCATGGGCAACTGCTCCAGATTCTGTCTGCTCCAGTTTTGATAAATTCCCCCCTCTGTATGTTCTGCCGGTAAAGGTCTTCTGTTGCCTGCCCACAATGTTTCTTCTGAATGTACGCTGAGTGGCACATGCACATCTCAGTGTACATCCTCTGCATGCCTTAATGCCGGGATGAAGTAACTCATGAGCACTGTACATTCTTCATCCTGTGATGGCCAATCAAAATGACAGACGATACAAAACCCAGATCGATCGAAGATGTAAGCTGAAGCAAAGAAGGAAGATTGCGACCATCGCATTGTTTGAGGGGTCGCTTTTTCAGTTCAAGTCTGCCCTAATGTGCCAGAAGCTGGAGGGACCTGCAGCTGCCTTTAGATCCACTTTAACTTTGTGTATGTGTATGTTCCACGTGTCGAAGTTTTGTGTGTGTGGTTTTTTAAAGTGTATGTGTATGTGTATATGTGTATATATAATTTTTTTTCTTCCATAAGAAGTTGATGAACCTCTTCTGTGACAGTATGCACAAATGATTACTCTCCAAATAGAGATCACAGCACCCTTTGATTGTCATGACATGTCCCATATGTCATTGGTGGCATAGCAAAGAGAACAGCCATGACATATGTCTGGGCAGTAATAGTTTTATAATGTTTCTATGGTATAGGCATCTCTGACTCCCCATTCTCCTACCCTATATGACACAATTAGAAGAGGTATTAACATTTTAATACTGGCATTGTAAACAACCAACCTGCATGCTTTCCTCAACAGCTTTTGTATACTTGGGGTGCCCAGCGAACAGTGGCCACATTAAAGAGGACCTTTACCTATATCTTTAAAATGACAACAAACACTCCTTTAGAAATGTTTAGTAATGACAATCTACAAACACATACTTCTAGATAATCTCCTATTACTTCCTGGATTTTTGGTACATGTGACCAGGACATGTGACCATGCACATCATCTCAGGGGAGAAAAATACATTTCCCTTAGATCTCATGAGATTACAGATGAGATTTCCCAGCAATGCTCTGCTGATGACAAGGCAAATGAAAAACATGTTTGTTTAAAAGTGGGTAAAGGTCCACTTTAAAATACAGATGCAAAAAAGACTGGTGCTCCATGCAGTCAGTTTGCAAAATGTGCAACATTTACTGGACACATGGATCCCTTTTTGTCACCTTTATAAAATAGAAAAATGTGTACATTTTTTTTTCTATTTTTTTAAAAGGGAATTCATGGTTTCCTATAGGTGGTGAAAGGTGCACTTATCAGTTTGTACAGTATACCAAACCTTGCTGTTAATATGTGTTAATGTCATGTTGCTGCTAATGTTAATCAATGTGTCCCACATTGATTTTCTCTCTTGTCCTCATTCTAAGTGAGTTCATGTATCCAGCAAGCAGAGAATTAGCATTTGCGACATACCTCTGGGACTGTCACTTTACAACACAAAAATGTCTTCTGTTCCAAACTCATTGATACAAATGACAGGTCTGACTAGCAGACTACCCTCGAATCCTCCAGAGATGTAACACTATTAAAAAGACATAAATACCATTACTTGATTTTCTGTATTCTGCACACTGTATTCTTATAACTATACAAGCTCCATGATGGACTGCAGTGCAGAGCGCTTGCTTTCCCCCCCCCCCCATTCCTGCTGTTATTCTAATAAATAACAGCTAAACTTCAAGTAAAAAAGACAAAACCATTTAATTCAGCTATTTAAAAAAATAATTATTTTAACTACAGCTAGTGCGAGTAAGATTGAAGAGAGAAGAATAAGAGAACAACCAGTAATAAATTGGCTGGATACAATCACAGAAAACAAGAACATGTTGTTGCAGAGACATAGAGACCCTGTCATCAGACCATTCATTTCAACAAAAATCTTCCTATAAGATTTTATGTGCATTTACTGTATTTTAGGCATGTGATTTATCTGCAAAAGGCTTCCTTGGAGGTAGACACCAGGCTGATGCTGGGTGCCGCCATCTTGGATGTGATGTCGGCAGCCTCAGAGCTGTCACTCAAATAACCCTTTATATCACTTTTTTTCCCCATGGCAGTTACATAAAATGTTATCTAGGGAGGTGATGAGAGGGGTTGAGGAACTGGGCCAGCACAGAGAGTAATCAGATATAAGGAGGCTCAGATACGTACCTCTCCACCGGTGGCCCCCATTGTCGTCTTCCAGTTGGCACGCAAAGGGAAATACGCTGTCCCACTTCCCCAATCCGGCTTGTGTCCCGGTTGCTGAGCGATGGAATGCAGCACTGCTCCTCCTCTTGTGGGCTTGTGTCCCGGTTGCTGGGCAATGGGACTCAGAATCTTAGCTTTTCCTAGTGTTTGCTCACTGTCACCCTGTAGCCTCCTTATCAGTTGCTGGACAACCATTCTTAGCACACGCCCTTCTGCCCTGGGATTGGCCTCTGGCACAGGAGACCCCTAATTAACCTCATTAGCCTGTGTTTGCGATAGTATTCCTGTGGCACATGTGCACCTAATCTGTCTGTTTATTCCTGCTACTGACCTTTAGGTTCACATATTTTGCCTATAGTCTGCCGCCTTCCCTGTCCTGTGCTATTTCCATGGATTACACCTGCCCTGACCTTTGCTATGTACAAGGATACGCTTACAGTCTGCCCCCAGCCCTGATCTTTGCTATATCTACGGATCACGCCTGCTCTCTGCCATCAGTCCCTGCTCCACTGGAGTGCCTGCCATCTTGTTCGCCTCAATCACTGCATGGCATGTGTTCACTTTTCTTCCCTTTAGGCCACTTGCAACATTCTACAGCCAGAGAATATAGATTTGTGTATTAAATCCTGGGGGCAACTTAGTACCGTTAAACCTGTGCGACTTAAAAGAGAACTATGGTCCAAACTTTTCTTGCCATAGTTCTCTTTAGGGTCACAGGAGGACAAATAATAATATCCTCCTGTGACCCAAAACTCACCATATTGTGGCTATAGGCTGACAGAGCAGAGATGTGCTGCAGCTGGGAGGGTTTCTGACAATATTGTCGGGAGGGATCCACCCTGCTACACGATTGACAGCTGGCTCTGCCTCTCTGGATTCCCTCCCCTGCCCCCCTCTCCAATGATGACTGGTGGGATGGCGGGACGGGGAATCCCTGTCAGTCACCACTCTCTGCAGGGAGATGATCTGGAATGGAGCGATCAGCGGTATGTGTTCGCTCAGTTCTTGATGAAGAGAGCGAATGTGTGACAGCTGCAATGTCGGAATAAGGCTGCATTTAGTTTTAAGTGAACATCTTTACGACCACAACTGTAAAAGGTAAACTATAAATGGTTTGGTGGCAATTTTATTTAATTAGCATGTTGATATTATTGCGTTATTGCTATCTGTCACAGGGTAATATTAAATTTGTTTATCCTTTAATTCAAGAACAGCTTTGTTATTACTAAAAAGAAAATGGTACAAAAGTGATACATATTTTGTTTTATAATTTTTTCTTTTTGTCATCTAAGATTTAAGTTTCTGTAATTATTTTTAAGGCATTTTGAAATTTTTTTTAACTTTCAGTTTAACTAGTGATATTTTGAAACAACTAGTGTTACTATAAACATAAAATACTATTTAATTAAGTTAATTTAAAAGATTAAACTAGTGATATTTTATTCTGACATGTATCTCTTTTATCATGACACAACATAACATTATGCTTTAGATACAAATTTTGAATTTAATTACAAGTTAATTTGATATATAATTTATTTGGTTTGTGTGTTTTTATTTTTTTTTAACACTTAAGGGTCTATTTATAAAAATTTTACCACAAAATCTACACAACTTTCACCCAAGTCTCACACATTTTTCTAATTGGATTTAATGATAAAAATGTGCAAATCCTGGATGAAAAGTTGTATGAATCATTTGTGAAAATAATTATAGATGCATATATTAATATTTGTAGCATATCAATTATACTACACATTTTTTTTGCAAAGAGTTAAAAACTTTTTTAAAGGTGTTAAAAAAAATTATAATTTAAGAGAAGCAGGAGACAATGGAGTTAATAGGGCTAGTAGTATTATTAAATTAGGCAATATCGATCAGTTAATATGGAGCTAAATAAAATAAGTTTTGAAAAATAAAAATAAGTAAACAAAAGCAAACACACACACACACACACACACACACACACACACACACAGGTTCTGACAGGTGCATCTAGCTACAGTTGATCAATTTTTGTTTACATTTTTACAAGCAGGAGTTCCCCTTTTAATATAAGTATAAATAATGTCTAATACACTAACATAAAGTTTTGGAGAAAAGTCTCCAAAATACTGTATCCTGCAGCCATGATTTTGATCCAGCTGCACATCAGTTCAAAGAGGTTTTGTATAAATGTAAATGGCTTTGAAACTGAACATATTTTGTCCACCTCCTATGATAGTTTACCCAGCACCATGCTGCCGTTCACTGCCTCAATACACAGATCTTTGCCTGCATGAAACATTAATAATCAGCAGGTGAAATATGGAAAACAATAGGGATATGGACACAGTGAAATACATCTCTACGAGGCACTACAGCAGTGATTAATCTTTAGTGGCTGAGCTGTTGTACAAGATGCTGTCTAAAAATGGGCTGATATTTGTCTTGTAGACAAGGAAGGCGAGTATAAATGTTGGGCACATAGGTACTGCATAGAGCATGGATGTGGAGCAGAAGGAGGAGTTGCAGTAAGATCTGTAAGGAGTCACAAGATGTGTTACATGATGTAAGTTGCACAACTATCATATGATGAAGTATTTGTGAGAAGATGCTGGATGTTGAAAGTAAAAAGCAGCCTTCTTGCACAACCTAATAACTTAGTTTTACTGCCTTTTGTTCTATATAATCGGGAGGGAAAGTTATACAATTATAAAAAGAATTAAAGGTTTTCCTAGTAAGGAATAAAGCAATCTACATCCTACACGGTTGTCGTGAGTTACTGTACTTTGCGCACAATCATTCTTTCTGCTGCTTTATTCAGTAAACTTGCACATGTTATGTGTACACAGAATTTAAGGTTTAATGGCCTTTAAATTCTTCAAAAAGACAATAGCCTACCTGTAGAAAACTATAATTAAAACTTAAAAAATAAGGACTACAACAGACTTTATATATATTCTATGACATATACAGTATATGCCAATTTATAAATACTTCTAGAGCATTTGTCCTTATTTAGAGCTTTATTGCCCAAAACACAGCTTACAACAAAATCTAATTAAAACCTTGATCTGCCCTGTATACTGCACTTCATAGATCAGCACTTCCCAACCTTTTTTTACTTGTGTACCCCTTGGCAGGCCATTTGCCTAAATTGAACTCCTCAATGGGGGTGAGGAAGAATAGAGGTGGGGCTAATAACGGCACATGTAGTGCACTGCACCGAATAATAGGTGTTGCCAAATTATACGGACAGTGGAAGATGCTTAGAATGGGAGATAAAAATGCATTTTTGTCAGTGGGAGGAAAAATGCCACGGTGTCAGTGTCGGTGGGGCCAAAAAGGGAGCTGGGAGAAGCTGATATGTCATATGTCATATACATATAGTACAGGGTTATCTTGGGGCCTGGTTGAGGTGTGGCTTGTGACAATGGATTTCTTTGGGGTTTTGGGGCTGTTGTGGGTTGAAGGGCTATGCATCCCTCCATGATATGTGTCTGAGCGATGAAGAATGTAGAAGACAGTAGAGTCTGGTGGCTCATATGTATGGTGAAGTTCAGGGAGGGCTTCATGGAGTATGTAGTGGAGGGGATTGCTGCAACCACTATGAACCACTCTCCTAGATCTATAAGAATAGTACGGACATCGCTCTCGGATTGGGCCAGGGGAATAGGACACTGTCGCTCTACCTCGCCTGCAGCCCTGGGAGACAGGAGGAGTGCCTGCACTTGTGGAACCAAAGAACAAACGTGAGGGCGCAAGGCTAAAGGGGCTATGAAACTAATTTAAACAAAGTGAAAGAAGCGAAAGGAGATGGAACAATTATTTTAAGTGGGTCTCGGGACCGGATGGATGTAGAACAGTGGAGGAGATCGTGAAGTCCAACGTGTACAATCAGTGAAGGCTGGTATGTTGCCTCGAGTGGCTCATCTCAGGGAAGGAAGAAGAGAGGGGTGTACAGGGGTGCAGGTGATGGCACACACAGTGTGTCCGTGTCCCCGCTAAAGCAATGTAAAGTGCCGGCGATGTGAGAACTGACGTCAGGCTGGGCTGCTGGGGCTGCAGCTGCGGGTGGAGGAACTCGAACTGTGAAATGAAACGTGACTGGACCAGTGCCCGTGCCGTGGTGATGATGTGGGATGGCAAAACGGCCGGGATAGTGATAAGGTGAGGAGGGATCGGGTTTGTAAGGTGGTGGGCGGATGCTCGGGAGCTTTTCCAGTTGAAAATCTTTTTGTTAGCGTAATCTGCTAGGTCCCTGAGAAATTTTTGGGATTTCGTACTGATAATGGCGTTCTCATGTTTGTGGATGTTGTGTTCTAGTGTAGCCATCCAGGGATTGTATAGGCAGGAATTGCCAAAGGAGGTGTGAAGTGTTTGTAGTGACTGTGTGATTTTCTCTTTTAATAGGTTTAATTTACGTTCTCTTTGGGTGATGATGAGGGGTATCCATTTCTTGGTACAAAAATCAGCCAACAGCTGCCAATTGTCTTTAATTGTCTAGAAAATCGCATTGTTTTTTTATGCGAAGTCCTCTGGGAGTGATCCCGAAATCTGTATATTTCCTTAGAAAGGCTATGTCCCACCATTGTAGGCTCTCATGATTAATCAAGTTCTGTAGTTTAAAAAAGAGGCTTCGCATGGTTGTTTCGTGAGATATGGAGTGTGGTGCGGTTTCGTTGGACACGTCTAATTTGTCTGGCAGTGGTGGGGGGGGACACCTAGACAAAGCAGAGATGGTGGGGCATGAGGCATTAGTTGGAAAGATGAGGTCTTATTTATTATTTCTGATCATAGTTATCATATTGAGACTAGGGAGGGACCGAGTGCTGCTGTATGAAAACTCCACTCAGTGAGGGACTGGTAGACAAAAAGCACACAAGAATAGTACGGACAGCGCTCTCGGATTGGGCCAGGGGAATAGGATACTGTTGCTCTACCTCGCCTGCAGCCCTGGGAGACAGGAGGAGTGCCTGCACTTGTGGAACCAAAGAACAAACGTGAGGGCGCAAGGCTAAAGGGGCTATGAAACTAATTTAAACAAAGTGAAAGAAGCGAAAGGAGATGGAACAATTACTTTAAGTGGGTCTCGGGACCGGATGGATGTAGAACAGTGGTGGAGATCGTGAAGTCCAACGTGTACAATCAGTGAAGGCTGGTATGTTGCCTCGGGTGGCTCATCTCAGGGAAGGAAGAAGAGAGGGGTGGACAGGGGTGCAGGTGATGGCACACACAGTGTGTCCATGTCCCCGCTAAAGCAATGTAAAGTGCCGGCGATGTGAGAACTGACGTCAGGCTGGGCTGCTGGGGCTGCAGCTGCGGGTGGAGGAACTCGAACTGTGAAATGAACGTGACTGGACCAGTGCCCGTGCCGTGGTGATGATGTGGGATGGCAAAACGGCCGGGATAGTGATAAGGTGAGGAGGGATCGGGTTTGTAAGGTGGTGGGTGGATGCTCGGGAGCACATCATGACCACGGCACGGGCACTGGTCCAGTCACGTTCATTTCACAGTTCGAGTTCCTCCACCCGCAGCTGCAGCCCCAGCAGCCCAGCCTGACGTCAGTTCTCACATCGCCGGCACTTTACATTGCTTTAGCGGGGACACGGACACACTGTGTGTGCCATCACCTGCACCCCTGTACACCCCTCTCTTCTTCCTTCCCTGAGATGAGCCACCCGAGGCAACATACCAGCCTTCACTGATTGTACACGTTGGACTTCACGATCTCCTCCACTGTTCTACATCCATCCGGTCCCGAGACCCACTTAAAGTAAGTGTTCCATCTCCTTTCGCTTCTTTCACTTTGTTTAAATTAGTTTCATAGCCCCTTTAGCCTTGCGCCCTCACGTTTCTCCTAGATCTATAGAGAACCCATAAACATCTTAGAATGCTGAAATATACATGAAATTACCTCTTTAAAGTAATCATATGACAACACACATCTGATGTGCTCACATGAGAGTGAATAGGATAATACCGTAGCCTTGAGCACAGGTATCACCCTAATGTTTTCAAATTTTGTAATTGAGTAATTGTAAAAGACCATTAAAAGTCGATGGCAATTCTCTTATGTTGTATAGCAAACATAAAGGGGTTGATTTTACTAAAGTCAAATAGTCTGTTCAAAAGCTAATTTGCACTTTGCAGGGGAATGTTCCCTTAGCTTAGTGAATGTGGTGAAAATTTACTTTGCAAAGATTACCCAATCAGGTGCAAGGAAATAAAAAATAAAAAAAGCAGTATTTTAGCTTGCACATAATTGGATGATGGATGTCAGCAGAGCTTTACCTCAATCACTAAGCTAAGGGAAAAATCCCTTGTAAAGTGCAATTTCTCTTGCAAAGTGAAAAGCCAATTTGCCTTTAGTAAATCAATCACTATGGCTTATTATAGTCTCCAAGCCAGTATCCAACATATAAATCTGAAAAAGTGTTGCAGCAATATCCAATATCAATATATATCTATATGTAGAGAACTCATGCACAACTGTTTTCCAACTATTATCAATCCTTCAGAAATTGATGTTAAGGTTCACGTTCTCTCATGGTAAATCAACTGGTTCAAACACAACTAAAATATTATAGTGGTATCTAGGATCAGGCTAACAGCATGGATGGAGGAATCTCCACTTCTAGCTATTGTATGATAGGATGCATTCGCTTCTCATTTTCCACCTGGCCCAATTTTTGGTGTTTGCATGGACACCCACAACTTGAACTTTGGTCAATTCAACAGGACCCAGACAAAATTCAAGCCGTCTATGTTAAGCTTTAGATGTTGTTATAAGGATAGCCCTTTTCAAAACATTTCTGTTCACTAGAGTTTGCTACATTTTATGGAACCTTGCATGGAGGGCATCTGTTAAGGTAAACAGATATTTAGAATCCTAAGGACAAGGTTCATTAAAATGTTTGGTATGAGCTGTGTGGCTTAAGGACTTGGCTCATAGAGTGTTGAAGGGTCTGGGAGCAGACAGCGATAGTACTTTAAGTTTTCAAACATGATTACGTTTCAAGAATGTGATTGGCTGAATTTGTATTTCAGTGCCCTCTTCCTTGTCATTTATTTTAATTTTGAAGGCCAGCCTCAAGGAAACAAGATTAACTTCAGTAATCCATGGTCCACATGCAGTATATTTATGTGCAAAACCTGGTCTACTTCTAAAATACACACTATACAACATGATTTGTCAGGCCTTGGGAAATCTAAGAGAATCCTTTAGGCGACCAGAGAGTGTGCCAGGAATAAATGTGCACATTCATGGTAAAAGGGGTAAGTGTGAACAATAACATTACACTCACTTCCTTTACATCCAGTGATTGAGTAATTATTGGTTATCTTTAAGTTTTGGTTACATTCATCACAGTGCATGTTTTCCAATGCTAGATTTTATTTATTTATTACAAGTACGTATTTAGCACCAACAATTTACGCAGCGCTTTACATAGTTGCACACTCATATAAGTCCCTGCCCTCAAGGAGCTTACAATCTAAGGTCATAGTTACATAGTTACATAGTTACATAGTATTTGAGGTTGAATAAAGACACATGTCCATCAAGTCCAACCTATTGTGTGTGTGTGTGTGTGTGTAAAGATCCCCGAGTCCTCTCGTTTTTAGGAGTACTTGTACCCCTGTATATTACCGTTTCTCAGGAAATCGTCCAAAAGCCTCTTGAATGATTCCAGACTATTAGCTGAAATCACTGCTTGACTATCTATCTATCTATAGGTCCCTATCCTACATGCATACACGGCCAGTTCAGACAGGAGCCAATTAATCTTTCAGCATGTCTTTGGAGTGTGGGAGGAAACTGGAGTACCCTGACTGGGAGAACATGCCAACATGCAAGCATAGGGAGAACATGCAAACTCCTTGCAGAAAGTGCCCTGACCTGGATTTGAACTGGGGACCCTCAGTGCTGCAAGGCAGGAGTACTAAACACTAAGCCACTGTGCTGCCCATCCGTTAAAAAATGACAAATACAATGTAGTTGTATGTTGGTTGCCTGTTACCTCTTACCTTTTAGAGGTTTCTGACATTGGATTCAGAGATCCTTAGAATTAGTGGTCCCTGCAATTGATGTTTTCTAGCTGCCTAGGTTCCTACTCAGAAGGGCAGTACATTTTCAGGTCACAATAGTGAAAAATGATGGCATTAGAGAGTGCAAGAAGAATTATGTTTCACACAGGCAGCCATTCGTTATTAGGCAGTCAGTGTGTGGTAGGAGCTGGAATATCTCAGGAGAAGAGGGCCACATCTCAAGGGGCTAGAAAAACTTGGCACTACAGCCTCCAGGTAAGTAAACACTGGAAACAGGGAAATGGAGGAATGTATGACCAAAATCATATTGTTTTGGTTTTTTTTTTAATGGCCTTTAAAGTAATTTTATATTTCATTATATGGGAAGTTCCCTGGAAGCAGATTTGATTTAAATAAAGCCGGTGATGTCTCATTATGGGCTTCATTTATATGATTTGAAGGAAGGTCGCCACTTATAACCAAAGAGAATCTCATTTTCTAATGCGGTTGGAGAATTAAAGCAAGCAACTCATTATTATGGGCAGTGGGGACAAGTTCCAGTCCTACAGTTTTTATAAATGAGCCAGGTGTTTAACATCCTGCCCCCATCACTCCAAGCCTCTGCTTCTTAAACTGGAAGTCAGTCATCTCTTTTTCCCAGCATAGTGTCATAATTCATCAGTGGGCTTATTTTATAACTTAGTGCTAAGAGCATTACTGTCTAGCCACCTGTGGTAACTAAGTATACATACATATTCATCAATTTGCAAAGACTAAGCTGTTAAAATATGATCTCTGTTGGGTTGATTTAAATTGCTGCACATCATTGCACTTTGTGCTCTGGTAATAGCTAAGTTGTTTGCATGGGCTGTGTGTCTCTTTTGTATATGATTTTGTAATCTGCAATAGTTCACTAGTGACAAGCAATGAAATATAAAAGGAATTTTGCTTCAGTGTTTTTTATGGTACTTTGTGAATTCATAAGCTGTTATATCCAGGGCTGGATTTACTCTCTCTGCTGCCCCAAGTCCAGGTTCCTGAATGCCCCCCCCCTACAGAGACTGGCAGAACTGCAGGCTGCATACAAGTGATCTTGGCGACATTACCGAGATCACTTATACAAAACAAGTGGCGGCTTCCCCACTGTACATTTAGCTCTTAGGGATTCTATAGGGATAGGGATTTTATATTCAGTAATTTTTTGCTTGCGTTTGGTGGGCTGAGTCACCCATGGGCATTTTATATATCTTGAGGGCTTCAGCTACCAAATCTCTTTGCCATAGATCTGTTCCTGGGAAACCTCGAAGTCTGTCCTAGGGTGGACCCTATGTGTCACTGAAGGCTGACAGCTGACTGCAGACGGAAACATGTACGGTTTAAAAACAAGACATGCGATCTGAGCCAGGCTCGACTGGAAATTGGTGCAAGTAGCAGGAAAATGAAACCCTAAAACAGGCAGAAGGTCAGGTAGAGAGGTAGACAGAACCAGAATTCTTGGGCAGTCTAAGTTGTAACCGACATCAAAATGAAGCACAAGGTAGCCAGACAAACAGATATGTTTGATCAACCACAGGCTGAATGTAGTAAGTCTATTAAAACATTCTGAACTGAGTACACTTGACTAGAGCTTCAGCGCTGCCTAATGACCTGTAAATGCTTAAAGCATATTTCGCCTTTTGCAGCCAAATTGGGATAATGCCTACTTTTTTTTTTTTGTTATATGTTCCCAGTCACATTGCAGCTTGAAAGTGAAAGTAGAAGGACAAAAACTTCATCCATTAACATAAAATACTTCCAAGTCTTTAACCCTTTTTTTAGGACAGAATTTTCTACATCAGCTGATACTGAAATCTGCCAGCAAAGTACAGACAGGGCCAATTAGACTAAACATAACTTCCCCCAGTTCTCTCCTCAACATAACATAGAAGGGAAGCTATGCAGGAAGCACTTAAAAAGGTAAAGGAGAACCAGCCGACCTGTGACAATGAGACTGTCACAGGTCGGCTTAGTAGATCGGGAGGTGAGCGAACACATACCGGCGTTCGCTTACCTCTCGATCCTGTCACGGGTCTCTGCTGTGACAGGGGAGGGGCTAGATTCACTCATCCCCGCTCCTATCCACCAGCGCTGACTGGCGGAACGGACAGGGAAGGGGGCGGGTACAGCTGGCTCTGCCTTTAGATAGGCAGAGCCAGCTGTCAGTCACGCAGCTGGGCGGATCCAGACATAATTGCCTTCAGCTTCAGCTGCGGCGTCTCAGTATACCGCGAGCTACAGCTCGCGTTATACTGAGCCTAGGGTGATGGGAGGACGCTAGTTTGTGTCCTCCCGTTACCCTAAGGAGAACTATGGGGAAAAGCCTTAACCCCATAGTTCTCCTTTAAATTTTTTTTTTAAATTGCTGCTTACCTTTTTAATTAAAAGGAAAACTCGCTGTCCTACAAAAAGGTTTAAGACTTGGAAGCATTTTATGTCAATGGGATGAAGCTCAGTTTGTCCCTCTACTTTCACTTTCAAAGTGCTCAGAGTAGCCTGGGATCTGCACAAAGGCCTTCACCAAAGAGACATCTAAAAGGTAACAGTTATTTAAACATATCGTTTTCATTATGCTGTGTGAATACGAACATATAACAAACATATAGAGGGGTTCTCTCAAATTTGACTGCAAAAATGGAAATACACTTTAAGGCTGATCATTGCAGAATCTCACTTTTACGGCTAGGGTTCCTCCCATTGTATTCTTCATGATACAAATACATTTAAAATCCAGCTGTGGCAGCTGTACAGACCTAGGAACAGAAGTGAAGAGATATCACCATTAAAGACTCAGGTTAAGCATAAGAAATAATTGGGTGATTTATATCTCCAGCATACAGGAGAATCCTTCCGCACTCCTTACTGGTATGCCCCTTGCAGTGGGTGCTGTAGTGACTGCGGATGGCGCCAATTCAGATTCAAGTAGTAAAATATATCACTAGCACACCGTGGTCAAATCTTTAGAAAGTGATAATTTTATTGATGCGCACACATCTTGCCACATTGCAACGTTTAGGGCCACTCAGGGTCTCTTCTTAAGGCATGATCTGCTTAGCAAACTGTGCTAAGTTGGCTTAAACAGAGTGCAGGGATGTCATGCCTGAGGAAGGGACCCCGAGGGGCCCCGAAACGTTGCAATGTGACAAGGTGTGTGTGCATCAATAAAATCATCACTTCCTGAAGATTTGACCACGGTGTGCTGCTGATATATTTTGCTACTTGTATCTCCAGCATCCACCAAAATCTAATGTAATTGTTTTGAATAGAAAGAAGCCGCTTGAAACCGACAACCGAACACTTATAATGACAATTAGATTAGCATATTTTAAAAGGTAGACGAATGATTGTAACACGATGTCATTCTCATGCTGTCTGAGTTATTAACAAATGTACAAAGTTCTTGTAAATGTTTCCCCTCCTACTCAGTGATGCATCAATAATTTAATATTCCCCTTTCTACCCTATGTAGTATAAACAGTTCTAAAATAGGAAGACAAAACTACCAATGCCAAGATTGCCTTTTTCCATTGTACATGTCATTAATAAATTAATGTAGAAGTCATATGATATGTATGTACCTTAGTTTGGTCATATAAGATCAGAAAAATATTTTCTGAAGTCTTAAACTTCTTTGCATTGTGTCGACAGCGAGTGATGTTCCTATTATTGCACATTACCCTGAGTGTAAATGCATTAACTTTAGTGTATAATGCTTAAAGGCAACACTTAACCTTACTGAGAGGCCAGTGCTAGCTAAGCATTCCCTTGGAATAAAAACTAATGTATAAGTCTCTTATCTTTTAACTACCTGGAAATCATTGCTCTGGACCTGAACTCTGCAGAGAGGAGAGCTAAACAGTGCTCAGGCATAATCTTTTCTGATGAGTTCATGTAGTGTGATAAGAACTACGTGCCCTATTGAATTCTCCCTTCAAGTTTGCACTGGATATACAGTGACAACATGGACAGGCTTGGCTGTCTCTGTGGACAGTGACATGAATCAGAGTGTTTAACATCAAGTCATGCAATAAGATGCTTGCTCAATTACCTAAAATGTTTTCACGTATGATTATGGTTTTCATTACCTTAATAAACCCTTTTGTCACAAGTGTTTTTTGATGCTTATATGCCCTTAGCAAGTCCAGCAGAGTTAGTATGTGTCAGTTAGTGATAGCTCTATAACTAATTTTTCTGATTTGACACCGTGTCTGAGAACTTAGATCACAGTTGCACATTCCTAGTTCTCTGCTGCATGGTTAGTCCAACTCTGGGGCTTACAAAGTCTACCCTTGCAGTGGCCCCTCTCTGCCATGCAAGCATGTAATGCTTGCTAAGTCTATTGGGTAGAGGAAAAGGCTGTATTACTTACCTTACTTCTCGCTCCAACAGGCTTTGGTGCTCTCCTCTTCTTCCTGATGGTCCGAGTTGTGGGTGGTCCCTTGCTGTCCCTGTGCCAATAGCCCTGCACTGTAATTGATGACATCTGAGTACAGGGGAACCAGTCTGAACTTCAGGGAAGCAGTTGCACAGATGAAGGGAGCCTGCTGGAGTGAGGAATTAAGTAAGTAATACTCCTTATTCTTCAACCCCTAGACCTCACAAGTATTTAACCCCTCCACTGTGGGATTTAAAAATATACATGAAACTTACCTTAAATTCAGGTGTCTTTTTAGCCATTCACATGACGAGTGGGGCTCTTCCTCTTTTTGATGGATGTTGGTGATCAGCAGACCTTACTGGTGAACAGAATGTCGCTAAAGTAGTGACCTGTGAGCACTGTTCTGTGCAGCAGTTGTGAGCCCAGGCCGGCATGTTGATACAACCTCAGTAAGTGGGTTTAAAGACCCAGGTCAATGTTTATCCCAGAAGAGAACTGACGCTGGACAAAAGAGTGAAATGTCTGTAGGGCCAAAACTGGAAAGAAGGTGTGTATTGCAGCAATAGCTGCACATTTTATTTGTATAGCTGTTGGGCGGTTTCTTACAGACCTTTACAAAGAGTGAATCTGGGATTTTATCTTTTTATGTTCAATCATGTAGCATAGGGGAAGATTTGCTAAAGGCAAATAGGCTGTTCAGTTTACAAGGGAATTTTCACTTTGCAGGGGAAGGTTTCCTTCGCTTAGTGAATGTGGTGTAACTACACTTTGTAAAGAATACCCAATTATGTGCAAGGAAAATTAAAAAAAAACAGCATTTTTTCTTGAACATGATTGGGTGATGGAAGTCAGCAGAGCTTCCCCTCATTCACTAAAATAAGGGCAAACTTAAGTTGTGAAGTGTGAGTTCCCTTGCAAAGTGAACAGCCTATTTGGCTTTAGTAAATTAACCCCATAGTGTCGAGGTGGAGGGCTCACTGAAATGCATCATGGCATAAGATTAGAGGGCTGTTGCATGATTATTTATCAGAATCTGGGATAATTTGTTGGACTGCTGTGAAGTTACCAGACTCTGCACTTTAGAGCATTGACACAAATTATTATTATTTTTTTTTTTTAAATCAGGTTAAATATAGACTAACACTGTAATTAAGCATCAAGTCTTTCCTGCCCTCTTACTGTCTAGATTTAGGAAGGACAAAGCCAGAAAAATAACCACATGTGCAAATTAATCTGTAATGGTATAGCAGGATTAAACCACGTTAAAATGACTGAAGTTTTAGGGCTGCATTTGGGTTCCTTTCTCCTGTAAATCTCTTCAGACTTGTTTTAGTGGCACACTTTTCCGAGCCATTACAAAGACACCAAAATCTTGAAATATTGCATCCTTCAAAACCTTACTGCGCATTTTCCACACTCCATCTCATACCCACAATCAGTTTTTTGACCACGCTTCGATCTACAGAAGAGAAAGGGTCCTGCTTTTTAATTTCCGTAATGTTTCTATACAGGGGGAGGCAGAGAAAGCAGCTAATTAAAAAGAGAAAAAAAGACTGTTAAAAGCCGACAGTTCGACAATAATTCTGTTCCGTTGTGCCTGCAAAGTTAATGTGGCTGCCTCTTAACACAGATGTTTTAATTAGGCACTGTTAATAAAGGGAATATTGTAGAGATTAAAAAGCCAACATGAATATGTGAATGTAAAATGCTAGCACACAGTGTAACACTGGTCATTAGCAACAGTTCGTAAAAGAAACAATAGATATAAAAGGCAGATTATAAACAATGTTACTACAAAGTAATGTCTCTGTAGCAGATTCTTGAAGACCCTGTAATTCTTGTTTCTCACTAAAGCGGATACGATTTCATAAAGACTCTTAAGGTCAGCCTTTGATTGGAAACAATATATCTTATGCACATTTTTCACCGATTTTTATGGCGCTAGCGGAACATTTATGTAGCTTTAAAGTACGCTCCAGTTAAAACTGAAAACCAAGCCTTAAAATGCACGCAGGGCACACAGCGCAGGGCTAACATTTAAATGCGTGCATTGGTGTTGTGCACAATTTTAATCCCTTTTATCAGCAAGGGGCCCACCATTGTAGGCTCCTTGCTGTAGAACAGGCTTTTTTTTTGGAAAGCCTGAGAGCTCAACTACACTTTATAAGGTGGATAAAAATAAAAAGCTCTTGCTGCAGTACTCCTCTCCAGTGCTGTCCCTTTCACACTCAACCACACTGCAAACCAGCTCCATTCTTCTTCCTGGTTGTGTGATGCCTAGCATCATCCAACCCATTGCTTGTATGCTCAGGCCACCATGGACACATCCGCTGGAGGGCAAACTATAATGCTGGCCTGGTCCCACAGTACTCCTAGACAGTGGGGCGCTGACATGTTATGTGAGCACCATGCTGTCTAAGAGGAAGCAATTTCCAGTGCCACTGCTGATACTGAAGATTGGTCCAGTGGGAGATTCCATTCCTCCATCCACACAGTTTAGCGTAGATGGAGGAATCTGTTGTACGTTATCATCTGGCCATAGAAAATCTGCAGATAATCTATAGATGTATGGCCAGCTTTAGAAGCTTGAATATGATTGGTAAAGTGTGAGGGGAGTAGACCACCTGACCTTCATGTTTGGAACTCCGTAGAATCTGCCAGCAGTGCATTAGATAGAACTCTAATTATATGAAATTGATTTATAACATAAGTATATAGTTTCCTAGTATATAGTGTATATATAGTATATTGCTATAGTATATAGTATATTACTATAGTATGTTGCTAGTATATAGTTTCCTGCTCAGTAGTAACCTTACTGATGGATTTCACTTGTTGCTTGGAATTCCTCTTTTAGATCCCTTACTGATAGGTGTCAAAATGTGGCATTCCTAAGACATAACACCGGACTAAATTGGCTGTACTCATATAGATAACCACACAAGTACTCTATGAAAAGATTATGTATCCCTGCACCTCATCAAAAATAAAATACAAAAAGGCATTGAACATCTATCTAAGCTTGATGCTACTGTCCAGTTCTAGGTAGCAATAGTCACATGATGTATGTTGTTGTGTTCTGATATGTTGCCATTCATTCAAATAGTTTACTCAGAACAAATGAGTGTCAGCAACATATCCACCATTTACACGGGTAACTCAGCTACCTTAATACAATCACAATGGAATGTGTCTAGATTTACAGAAAGTAAAAAAAATATCCGCGTGCATCATTGAGTACATATATACCTTGCTAATGAGAGCAGTCAGATGAGCATTGGTTGGCTTATTTATGCTCACAGGAAGTATGTAATAGCGGAAATAACTGCTTTGTGTGAATAAACATAGTACAACACAGTTACATTGTTAGGATGAAGCAACATACATGTTAAACCTGTAAGTGAAGGAAGCAGAAGACCAGCCAGTGTTCCACTCATGTCAGCTAATAGCATGAAAATTAGGCTAGATTAAGCAATCGCCAAAACTGGATGTCTTAAGATGGGAAATCCTTACTTGGTTTGGAAAATCTTGTTTTCTGCTAAAGATTGAGGTCGAAAAGTCAGAATGTGGTGTATAAAGCAGAAAGAATTTATGGATCCAACCTGTCTTGAGTCAGCAGCCCTAGAGATTGGTGGGGTTGGAGTAATGGTTTGAGGGTGTTTTCTTAGCCTACATTGGGTGCCTTTTTGCATTATTAGGCAAATACCAAATGCCACAACATATATAAATATATTCTCTGACCATGTGTGGCCTTTCTGAATATTAGACCATTGTAACTTATAAAGCAAATTAATACTGAGTGTATGTTAAGCATGGGATGCAATTAAATACGCAATATACATATGCCGTATAGCCCAACTCCAGCCAAACCTTTTGTTTTGGATTGAGCTGAAACTTCTGAAAATGTTTTTATTGCTGTGCCTTCTTGTCCTGGTGATAACAAATGCCCCCCTAGTGCATCAAACTAGTCACATCCTGGACAAACTTGTCAATTTAAGTACTTATCTGAACCATTCTCTACCTTGATCTCTGTGGTCGCGTTCAGCCCAGTGTTTAGTAGTATTTGGAGACATGTTGTTGCTACTATGTTGTCACATATGCCTGCAATAGATATGAATGGGTTACCCTTATCCCTTAGGTTGCACAGACATCGATTACCACTTATTTCCATTGCAGGCACTTGGCCAAGTACAGTATGATACCATGGCATCTTCAAATAGTGCTGGACAATGGGTAGGCTGTGGCAGCAGGAACCTAGAGAAGATGGTTCATCAGGTAGGTATATAAAAGAGGTTTGTCCGGGATTTGAATTCGGTGAGGTGATTTTAAGTGATACTAAAGCCTACTATTTCTAATACTGGTGTACTGGTGCATCTGACTTCAAACAAATCCAAATTTATTTCCCATATTTCGGATGAATTTCCAATTCTAATGACCAGTACAGACAAAGATGATCAGTACAGACTAATGTGACCAGTATGGACTAAGAAGAGCTGTACAGACTAAGAACTAGTACAGAATAAGATGACCAGTATGGACTAAGAGGATCAGTACGTACTAAGAGGACCAGTGCGGACTGAGAACTTGTACGGAATAAGATGACCAGTACGAAATAAGATGACCAGTACGAAATAAGATGACCAGTACAGACTAAGAGAACCAGTACAGACTAAGATGACTAGTACGGACTAAGAGGACCAGTACAGAACTAAAATGACCAACCCCCCCTCCAAAAAAAATAAAAAATTAAGCTAACTCTTAACTAAAGAAATCCATTCGAATTGATCTGAACCATAAAAGAATCATTCCAATTGATCCGAATTCCGAATAACGAACCAAATTGAATTTCGCAACCAAAATCTGAAAAACGAAATCGAGTCAATCCGAAACTAAATGAAACAAATGTTTTGAGCCTAAAATACAGACGGAACTGATAAAGAGAAGAAGGCAGACTTAATGTTGATGTACTGTCTATAGTTACTAACCAGATGTCTGGTTACATTTGAGAATCTACACTAGAAAATTACATCTATAATCTAATGGGCAGTTACAAGCAACATATCAGCCTACTTATTTTTAATAAAGGACTAAGTAGCAAAAACTGTATTTTACCTTTGAGCCAATAGCATTTAATGAAAGAGAGTAATGGATTCAACTCCCTGTCCTAATTACCAAACACTAGAATTTGTCACTTCACAGCTGAACAATCTCCCAATTAAGATGATTTCCTTGCTTAATGCTCTTACTAATTACAGAAGCACTTCCTATTTCTTTTTGTCTGCAATATCTATGTATAGACTTGTACACCTATACATGTATATGTTAACAGATTGTATTAATTGTAAGGATTTCTTTTGGTATATTTAGTACAGATGAAATAGCTCCAGGTTTAAAGCTGAACTTCAGGATAAGCAAATATTGTCTAAATACAAGAGCCATGTGTATTATTTGAATCCTTGGTGAGCTTTGTGTATTTCTTCCAGATCTGTGCAGTTATCCAGTGTGAAATATTTCCCTTGTGCAGGAGCTTCCTGTAATAAAGACCGGTCACTGCTGCCCTCTGTCCTTGTGCAGGGTGACTGGTCTTATCTCCTTCTCCTCCTGTAGTTTTCTGCAAGCAGCCTGTAGTGGGAGAGGCCTGCCAGATCCCTCCCACAGTTCTGCTCTTTGTACAGGCTATATACAGCATAGTGATGATCTCACTGCTAGCTTTACAAGAGGACAATAAGTGGATTTAGGGCTCGTTCACACTAGATGTAGTGTGTTCTGGCCAGAAAGCTCTGCCTCCCATTGCGGCCGGCTCACTTTTTTGTGGGGGAGGAGGGGGCGTGGTGGGCCGTTGAAGTGAATGGCACATTTGCGGCCCGATCAAAATGCTGCAAGCACTATTTTGATTGCACCGGACCGCAGGCATAATGTGCCTTGCGCTCCTGTGCGGCCCAATTGCATTACGGCCAGAGGGCGTGGCTACAGTGCCATTCACTTCAATGGCCCGTCACGCCCCTTCCTGCCCCACAAAAAAATGAGCCGTCTGCAATGCAGTGCGTTCTGGCCAGAATCGGGCCGGAAACGCACTGCATGTGGTGTGAATGAGGCCTTATATCCTTTGTGGTTATTGAGGAATATATTTTAATAAAAGTTTTTGGTGCCCAGAGTTCATCTATAGAGTTATTTGAGTTCTGTTTTATTCCAAAATGTGCCAGTCTATGTATCTTGTTATGTGATGATATGTACTATATAGAAGTGCACTTATAGCTACAATATTTTCCTTTTGACAGGTTAAAAAGAAGAGACTTTATTATATGCAAGGACCACACTATAAGGGTACTAGCTGTACCTCAACCAGCTTCTAGCACAGTCATGGCTACAATACAATAATATACACCAACTAATGATAAGCCAGAGAAAGGCCCTGTTTTCACTCATGCAAAAGAAAACAAAGAACAGCGCCTTCTCGTGAAATACTGTTTTATTAGTCCATAGAAAAACATAATAAAGTAATACTCACAAACGGTGTCTGTAACATGAGCATTCAAGACAACCACCCAGACTGGAAGATATCGGTCGACCTTAGAATGGACTGTCAAGCCACCAGAATGTGAGCCGAAGCAATCTAAATGAGCCTTGCTGATGCGTTTCTAGGGATAAACCCTCTTCATCAGAGCAAATGGCAGTTTATAGTTTCTGGGTATTAGACTCTTGTTACATGTGACATCTCAGACAAAAAAAAAAGTTTTCCAGATAACAGCCTCGCCTCCATAAACTCCATCTTTGCAACGGTAAGTGTTTTTTAAACATCTTATATACAAGTGCATGCTGTGGACTGTCAATTGCTTATAATTCAATTATAATGTGTAATATTATAAAATAAAATTTTTAATATGGTTTTATAATTGTATTCACTAATATTTATTGCCGTATTCATGAACATACTACTTTTCAGAAGTAGTCACCACTAATTATTGGCTGATATTTATTTTTACACAAAAGTTTCTTTCTTTCTTGTATTTACTCTAAAGGAGAGATCCTGCCTTGGATCTGTAAATGTAAGCCTGACTAGAATGTGATGTAGTCTTGCCACCAAGATAGAGTAGCATTTGGAAATTGGTTGGGTCAGAGAATTTTCATTTCTAGTAATCAAAGAATAAAGGCATAGATAAATTATGTGAGTAAATTAACTATGCTTGGCATGTCAAAGTGGTGTTTTTGGCTCACATGGTCCAAATGTGCTTGCAAATGCAAGCATTATGGGAAAGCTATATAACCAGGACACAGACAAAAATGCATATTTAGTAGAGTGTGGAAGGGTTAGAACTGACCATGTTCTTATTACTGTCTGAGCCATCCTATCACCTACATTTCTTATTAGGGCTTCACCACAGAGGCAGGAAAAAAAAGAAAGTGTCCCCAGTGGGGTCACAGACAAAAAAATTATCTGATAAAAATGTTACCTTTTTCCTAGAATTTCCAAAATAGAAAAACAAATATTACTGCAGATAAGCTGTAAAGGGTACATTTAACCACGTTGCTGTCCCTGACCTCAGCCTTAACGTAAGCTAAAGCAGCCTGGAGTGTGTTTGCATCTAAGAAGACGACTGTCGGCTCTTTGGTTGGAGTTTACCAGCCTCTTCTGACATCCTACACATTCCAGTTGGCCATTGAGGCCCATGTAACGTGTAATGCTGGGACAGAGCAGTGAGCTTTGCCGATGAGAACCACTTAAGATTAAGCCATAGCCGTAGGCTTAAAGGCTTGGCAGCAATTTACTTTTCTTCTTCATCAGAGTCACTTGAATCATTTGTTATTGCACATTTTTTTGAATTTCATGTTTTATTTTGTGTTATACAAATGTTAGGGAGGCACATTGGGCAATATTGATCTGCATAGTGCAGTTGCAATGAAAATGCACAAACATCACATTATACATTACCGTTCCAAAGGGCCTGCTCAGAGCATTCTGGGGCCTGCTCACAAATTCTACATATCTTATTGTTTTTTTAATTATGATGAGCTGTAGCATGTAATTGTAAGCTACACACATACCAATGAAAGAAATGTCTACTTGAAATGCATTTTCATGCAGTAAAAGGCAATGTAAATGGACTGTTTATAGTGAATACGTTTGGGAGAGCAAGTCCTAAAAGACCAGACAGGAATTCCCATATTTATTCATTTCTTTTATGGCTCATGAAGTCCCATTTTTGGGCACAGAAACATACTGGAGCATTAATAGACCAAGCAAAGGACATGCACTCCTGATATGCAAATAAGATCAGTTAATGGGGAAAGGAGTGCATGCTAATCGCATGTAAATAATGGACTGGGGAGAACATGTGAGCGGTTATTTAATGTATACCAATAGGAGCCATGCTGAGAATGCTGACACTTACACGTGGATGCGTAATTAACTGATATTCATCATTCATGAGGCAAAGTGTTAGCGCCCAGCTAAAATAGTGTAAAAATTACAGCGTTTGATATACACCAGCTTGTATGTTTTAAAGATAATCCATCTTGTGAGTATGTTTTAATGGCTAAATTACAAGTACATGTGTCTGTAGTGATATGTTTTTTTTTAATGGAATTATTACTAGTAATTGAAGTCTCACATTACAACTATACAAATCAGGGTTATGTCTGGAGCCAGCTATTTATGTTTAATATATTAATTACAATGCATTAATGAAGCAAAGCAGTACCTAGGTTTCTGATCAAAAATACTAATATATCATTTTGTGCTTTATAATATGTCACCTCCATGATGCAGTGTCATTTGGTCTGTTGTACTGAACTCTATAGATGTATATTTTTCTTTTTTGTTGATGATATAGAAGTTTAAATTAATATACCGTAGATACAGGGATTTTTTGGTAGGGAGGACTCTCACCTTTTTTCAGCTTGGTATGGTGGGCGTCAAAGGGAGCATTAAAGGGGTTTGTAGGCAAAATATGAAAAAGCTCATGGTAGATTGTTGAGAAATAATATTATAGATAGAGTTATTACTTATTGAACCAGTATGGTACACGGCTTACACAGCTGCTCAAACCTGTGACATTTTCTAAGGATAACTGCAGCAGAATCTGAGAGAGGGGGCCTTCAATCTTTAAAGTGCATGTCAGTGCAAAATAAGAACATTTGTAGTATGTATCTGCAATACATGTACGTTTCCCCACGTTCAATCCCTACACAGACCCTGCAAGTACAGAAATGTACATTTGATCGGACAAAAATTTACTCCACTCCGCTGCATTTGCTAAACTGCTGACTCACACCCCTTCTTCTCATGTCTACAACATAAAGTGTATGGAAACCTTAACAAATAACTCTTAATAGCTAAATTGAAAGTATTTTGATATATCTGTTTGCTATGTGCAAAAAATACCTGTTGATTTTGAATTAAATCTTGTGAGCTGATAACTGCCTGTACACAAGGAGGGGTTATAGAGATGATGAGCGGGGAGGAGATGAGATGAGGATAAAGAGATACATGGGAGGCGTCTTTTACTAGTGATCACTGTGACTGGCTAGCACAGAGATCATGTGATCATTAGTCTGAAACCAGGAGCTTGGTCTCCGTGCTTGGGGTGCTCAAACAAGAGCACTCCCAGCGCAAACACATGCCCTCATATATGTGGCACCACTGAAGAAAGCCCACTGCTGTGTTACACCGGTGGGAGGGGTTAATGGCTTACTTTGGGGGTTGTGCTATACATTAGGGATTGATTGACAGGGTTAGGTGTTAAGGCTTTAGGGTTCCCTCTTTAGAAATAGATTAAGGCCCCATTGATACCTGATCTGTTGCATTACCATCCATTTTTTAACAGATGGTAACGCGAGGGAAATGAAAAATGAGTGAGTGTGAATGGGGACAGTTTACACCGCAGCATTGCTGTATGATGCGCTGAAAAAAAAGTAGAGCATGCTCCTACTTTTTTTTTTTCAGGACAACACATCAAAAATGTGTGCTAATGCACGCTAACACAATGCATCGTAAGCCATTACAGTAAAGTATGCCCGCTCAGGACATTTTACATTACATAAAGCTTGCCAAGAGAAAGAGAGAAAAAAAGAAAAAAACTTGGTGGAACCGAACGGATCAGAACGAAATCGGAGGGTCTGTTGACTTGTAAGTACCTTCAGATTCTGGTGTGAATGCACCCTAATGGTATAATGGTGAAATACTTGGGGGGGAAAGGTGGGGTGGGGTGAAGAGGTAGAGCATTATTTTAGGGAATAGGTAAGTTCCGTTTTAATTTTAAATAAATACCAATGGTTAAAATATCTGCCAGGTTTTATGTATTTAGTTTGCTGTATCCCATTGGGTATATTTGACCTCAGATCCTGTCTCAAAGACACACCAGGAAGTGACAGGAAGTCTCTGTATAGTGAGGGGAAATTCTATTGTAGTCAGTTTTCACAGGAACAGGTGTCCCCCCAGAAATTACCCTTATTCCTGTTCTAGTGAGAACTATAACATTTTAGATTTCCCATCATTTTATGTCCCAAAAACGATGGTCACCAGAACACATGGAGAAGGCGAATCTCAGCAAGATGGTTAACATAGATTTAGGCCAGCATTTCTCAGCCTTTTAAAGTCATGGTGCCCTTCCAAAGTTGAAAAATTTCAAGACACCCCAGTCTAAAGTCATAGATTTTAATGACACCCTCAAAAACACCCAAAAAATAGGCTTCCTCTTTACATCGAAGTGCCCCCTTCAAATCAAGATCCCCCCCCCCTCACAGCACCCCGGTTGAGAAAGGCTGATTAAGGGTAACATTTATGTATAGGCCCAGTTGAGTACAGGCACAGTCTAAGCTGGTCCCATGGTGGTCCAGCTTTAGCAAACTAAATAACATTCAGTTAGGGTTTACATATTCTTTAGGCCAGAGCACTTTACACTGTATATATTTACCTCTGTATTCTATAACTCCAGTTGGTTTAGAAGTCAACATTCTGGAGAAATTAGCAGAGCGGACCAAACACATTACAACCTGATTGTACAATCTCAGTTTGACCACAGCTAATTAGGGAAATCAATGTCTTGTTTAGCCAAATCTGGAGAAAAGAACAGCTGCAGCGCTTGCTGTTGAAGTTCTGACCTATAAAGAAATCCTCATAAGACCACATTTTGTTAAACTATATATTTAAAGCAGCCAGCCATGCAGGACAGATATGCTCCCTTCAGAAATATTACATTTTATGATTTGCCAGCCACTGGTTGATTGACCGCTTTTAGCTTAAGGTTTGTTGGTGTGTTATTCTGAATTAATGCTTCAAACATCTATTTTGTCTTTGGAAACAGGTTTTTTTGCAGACGTCTGTAAGAACCTTTCCTCTCATGTGCATATTAATATTAATGGTATTTCTTCCTGTAATGTCAGACATAACTTGTCAAAGCCTCGGAGTGCCTGTTACTCTCCTATTCGGGCTATACCTTCTTTCTGTCCATCTTTTATGTTTCATTTTTCTCATCCTCTTTACTTGTCTTTTATTTTTTTCTCTCCTATGTTCATATAATTTCCTTTGTTCTTTTCTGTCTCTCGCCACTTTGGTTGTGTGTGTCTGCTCAGCAAAGTCTTGATTTGCATGAATTTTGCTGGCCTTTTATTATGACACAACAGGATGCAATAAAAACAGGATAGTACTGTGTCAAAGGAAACATTCTTCAGAAGTGAAGTTCATTTTCACATTGTTTTAACAAGCTCTCCCTTCCCAACAGCTATGGTTTCTACCCACACTACCTAACTTCACCTCACTTATTCTGTTCCTATCTTTACAAAGGGGACATAAGAAGAAGAAATAAAGTATGGTTGCTACAAAGCGAAGCATGAGATGCTTTAGTAAGAGAGAGACTGGGTGACAATGTAGGGGCAATGCACATTGTTACTTTGGTTGTGGTATGTTGTACAGTAAATTTATTTAACACTAAACAGTGGTTTTCTTCAACTTCTCCTACACTGTACACCCCTCCACCTATTGCCTTCCCTTTCTGCCACACAGAAAGGGAAGGCAGTATTTCAGTGTTGGTTAACACTAAAGATTTGGTATACTTTAAAATAGATTAAAAGAGGTTAGCCTTGCACTGATAATATCTTTTTATGAATTAATGCCACATTAATGACTAAATCTTCTTAAGCTATTTGGTGCATAAATGCTTGTGTGCTGGTGTTAATAATGGAGTTAAAGCCCCACACTGGGCACCTGAAAAAAATATATTGGGACCTATGCACTCTGCAAAGGTTACATTTTCATTGAGCTAGAGCAATAAGCTGTAATGCATACCCTATTCCATGCTCTTGTAGGCTTCCTCCACGCTGTGTGAATGCTCCCCTAAATGCTCTTCTCGGGGCTCTGGCTAGCGGTTGCACTCTGATATCACATACAATGCAGAGCCTACCAATAGTCCTGAATTGTACATGAGGATGGCAAAAGCCCACAACCTAGAGCGTCGGAGAGAGGGGGTGAGCACCAGAAACCTGCCGGAGCAAGGAATGATGTAAGTATTACTGTTTATTCCTTTACCCCTTGTGGGGGAGGGGGGGGGATGGGCGGAGGAATGCAAGGGTATTCTTTTTAATCCCTGAGCTCAGCTTCAAGCACCATGTACAATGCTTAGATCTCAGGTCTCAATAGGCCACAAAAGCTAACACCAGACATAAATATTCTCTACAAATTACTTTTATGGGAAAGGCAGAGTTCCCAGTCTTGGCCTTTAGGTGATTACAGGAAGGACTGAAATGTAAATAGATTTTTTTCAATCTTAAAAATTGTTTCTACTCTTAATGTGGAACTTCAGTTAAATGGGCTGTAAGTTATTTAACACAAGGTTACAAATTTTTCCTTACTTTTTACGTTTTTGACTGACTTACCCAAAGAATGTTGTTTGTTACTGCTTATTCGTAGCTCACATGATTTTATGACCAAAATCACTGGATTAGTAAGGGAAATTGGAGTTAATTTCCGTTGATTTAATATTAGAGGGTCATTGTTGTCTATTATAATGGATGCTGGCTCTTTGATTAGGAACAGGATCTTTTTATTTAGTGATCTCTCACAAGTAACCTCATCAGGGAGACATAACCCTTAGTCTGTGATGGTTTGTCTGTGGAACAATTGCATCTGTTAAAAATGGGGTTATCCATTCAAACTTTTTGTTCAAAAGACAATATATGCTAAGTGACAAAAATGACAGCTTTGTGATGTCATGCAGGACATAGATGAAACCCTCAATATTCTTAGAAACATATAAAGAGGAAGACTGATTTCTCATCATAGGATCTGGCCTTATGTTTCCACCAAGTGCATTGCCAAGTCTGATGGGCCTCTGTCTGCCTAAATATCAACTCTCTATTACTCAGAACTTTGTTAAATAATTTATGAGCTACTTCTTTGCCTCTCCTGGGCTATATCTCTGAGATCTGTCGGCTGCAGTTTTTGCACAGAAGCAGAATTCAAGGATGGTGGAAATTTGTTTAACTTTTGGTATTTTTTGAATAGTATGTCAGTAACGCCATAGGGCCCCACAGTGAAATAAGATGCCAAAGTCCTTTAAAACACATACAAAGATGGAGCAGTATACGAACAGACCGCACTATCCAGAGAATTCCAATACTGCTGACTTTATTGAAATTCACAGCAAATCCAGTGTATGAATATGAATAAGCCTGCGGGTGAAACATGTGAGAGGTTGTAGTTGGTTGGGGTATGCAGTGCTGGCATTTGTTGCTTTATACACTTTTATTCACTGATATACTGGATTTGCTGTGAATTTCAATAAAGCCTGCAGTATTGGAATTCCCTGGATAGTGCTGTCTGTTCGTATACTACTGCATTCCAAGGTGGAGACACACATACTAGACCAGCACCTGGGGAGTCCTTTTGGAACTAAGGAATTGGCGCGGTGAGATTTCCTTTGGCTCTACATACAAAGATGGATTTGTCATTTAACCCTTGCAATGTCAGAGCCGTTATTTGTTTACAGGATATTAAGGCAAACGTTTATCAAATCCAAATTGTCTGCAAAAAGACATTAAAATTTGCACATGCCTGTGAAATAGCGAAATACTACAATTCTGTATAAGCAACACCTAAAATCTTTACAGGTCATCAATTTATAGTTAACAGTGAATGAAGAGCCTAGAATTATTGTTCTCACTCTGGCATGCACATTTGATACCTTATATGAATGGCACAAATGTTATTTTTATATGCAGGTGCACCCCATGCTCGTGTTTATGTCCATATGTGTGTATACATGGGAACAAGAAGCTTTAAATAAATATTATTACTTTTATTCCCATTTTTACATTTTTTTTCTTTCATTTTTATAGCATAGCAATAAAGTATATTAGCATATATCAAAGTGCAAGCGACAGGTTCTCTTTAAGAAGACATCCGGGGTCTAGTACCCCCCTAATGTCACCCCTGCACTCCTTTGAATCTAAAATCGAGCACAGATTGTACTCAATTAGTGTCTTTCCTGGCTATGGAGGCCAGGGAACAACAGCGTTAAATCAAGAAGTGATCCGAGTGGGTCACTTACTGGTTCATCATAATATTCGCTTATCTTCCCGTGCTCTCCATTTTGACACCCACCGTGGAGGTCCAGGGCATCCAGAAAGGATAGGTGAGCATGGGACACATGGCGGGTGGGGGGTGTCAGATGGAAAGGGGAGAAGTAGATGCAGAAGTGAATCAGTTTCACTAAAAAGCCGACAACTGGTTTAGAAAATGTAAACAAACTCCTGGCTGGTATAGCAGCCGTGCGTCCTTTTACAGGTTTGTGCTGCTGCTAATGCAAGTTGCCATATCTTGTATTATGGTATGTTGTGTTACCCCAGGAAAAATTGTTCCTGCTCTATGATTTATTAGCACAGTGCTTCGCATTGCACAACCTGGTTATGGTGTGCTGTAGCACAGCTGAGGTCTGTACATGCATTAGGGTGCCTTTAAAAATGAATGAAACAACTACAGATCGCATGCTTGGTTGCACTACCATGTGTTGCAGTAACACACCAGTTATCACAACATGATGATGTAAATGGGCTCTAAGACTCAACTCCTAGCAGGTTTATTTATTTTAATAATTAGGTTTACTTGTGTCCACCACTGGATCTGCAGTAGACAGTGATTGAGGTCCAAAAAGCATGGAGAAACATTTGCGCTACAGTCAAGCTTTAGAGGACATGGTTGGCAGAAACCTATTATAGACAAGTGCTTTTTCTACAAACAGCTAAGTAGCTATTCACATGATTTATTTATTACCAAATTGTGTGTGCCATCCTTTATGTTGGTGGATTGGTAATTGGATTGGGTAACTTCAAGGAGTATTGAGTGTACCTTACTTTGTGCAGGTGCAAGCAACTGATTTAGTGTTAGTGTGAATATCAATGTCTTGTATATGTGTATGCCTTTTTTTGTGCGTCTTGGAGGTTTAATGCGTGTATCTATGTGTGTAAATCTGAGCAGAGATAATCACAACACTCCCCACTGTGTTAACTTTCCTCTCTAATAAATGTACTCTGTCCTCCCCACTTCCCAGCCAATTTATCCTTGTCCCCTTTACAGAAGTGACGTTCCTGTCCCTGGGATAACAAGCCAACTTCTACATCTCACACTTAAATGTCATTTGTTCTGTGCAGTAACTGGCTGCGGATCAGCGATCCTACGCATACCCAATTATATTAACCTGTGTGGGACAACGTCTTAATGACACCATATTAAAAAGAGAAGAGCCTCGGCTGGCTGGCCTTTCCTTTTTTACATTTAACCCTTCTGTTCATCACTAGGGAATGTAACACTTGTATTATACGAGTTCTAAGTCGCTTATGAAATTCTGTCTCGTTGCCCATATAAGAAAAAACCTCGGCAACAGAGAGTTTAAAGAATGTAAAAGGTGATTATTGATTGGTTGTTGTAAGTTGCTACATTTTGCATTACTGAATACCCGAAAAAAATAACCCTCGAGATTCTTGAGAATAATCCTAGTAACCTTTTTTAGGTCTCTAAAATGGAATAATAAAATTACAATTGGCACGATTCGTGGTACCTGGCTTTAAAGCGAACCTGTCATGACAAAAATATGGAAGCTGACAATGCTAGCTTACTTGAAAGTGCATTCTCTGGCTATCTTGCTTATCTGTGTGTTACTGTCTACTTAGTTGCTAAAAGAGAGCAATCAGAAGTACATCACATCTCCCGACTCCTGATATGTGTGCTTTATTCATATTCTGGAGTCTTGCCTGAAGAAGGGGATCCCGTGTGACCCCGAAACGTTGTATTTATGTGATATGCTGCATTTACATCAATAAAAGATGCACTATTCACTATTTGAAGTGCCAGTGCCCTATCTTTACTTTGTGATTGTGACAGCGCCATCTGTTGGTCACCGCAGCACCCACCAGTTGTTTTTGGACTAAGCAGTCAGGAGTGCGATGGGTTCATGGATTACTTATTTAGGTCACATACCATATTTCTGTCTTGAAATGTTCATTGTAAGATTTGGTTCCTTCGAACTGTTAAAGTGACACTAAACTCAGGAGTCAATTCTTGAAAATGCATTCAAGTACCTTGACTATTAACCCGTGATGGACTACAATCTCAGTACAAATGAGTAAACTAAGGGGTCTATTCACGAAGCTGCCGAGGGCAGCCGATACTGAGTTTGGTGTCACTTTCAGTTGCTATAATCTCCAACCATATCATAAAGGCACGCTAAAATTATAGCCATCTTTAGTGAACATGTTATGAATGGAATTATAGTGTAGCAACTGTCCACTGAGCCTGATTTGTGTATGTAAATAATTTATTTATGTTTATGTAACTGTAAATGTACAGTTAAAAATCTTATTTGTAATGCTGACATTGCCCAGAGGAAAATGTTGTACATGTTAATATAAGTTATACATTTTACAACTGATCTGCATTGCACAATTCCCCAGTCAGGTCTATCTACGGATGTGCTTGGATACTGGTTGGCTGTAAGAAAGAATTTCTGGCATTTTGTTAGGGATATTTTTGTGCTCCCATCTAATTTCTGCTGACCAGCTTCTCCAGTCTGTGTCCTATTCTATGGCTGACAGGAGGGAATGATCTCTGTTCAATCAGGTCCTCTGTGCTCCCTCAGCAGGATGCTCCTGAAGAGACATGCACAAAGCGAAGATCAGTGTGGCTTTGGGGCGGCAGATATTTTGCACAAGTTAATCATTGACCAGATCAGCCACAGTCTCCTCTTCTTCTGCGTCCACCTCTTCAAACATCAATCAGGAAGGGGACCATGTGTAGGTGGACAGTCCTTCTCTTCCCTGACATGGGATACTTCCAATGGTACAATACTGTTGAAATACGTTCACAGGGATTTTTTCAAAAATCCATGATTATCTGCGCATATTTAGTGCAAGCCATACACAAAGTGCTCTTTCATTCAGTTCAGTAAATGGCTGTATATTTTAATGGGTCCAACCAAAACTTATATTGGAGTTTTTGGTACATGCTAGGGTAATAAACCACCTATTCCTCATATCTTTTAGAGACTCTCTAAGTTACATATCTGCACTGGTGTTCCCAGGTTTCCTACTTTATAAAGAGATCTCACTCTCTCTGTTTTTATATTATATTGGGAAGAATGCAACAAGGAGAACTTGAACATGCAAAGGTGGCCGGGAATAGCAAAACCACCCAGGTGACAAGAACAGAATTGGGAATTACACCCCATTCACACTTGTGATATTGCATTTGTCATTTGCGCGATATTGTGCATTTTCCACGCAATATCGCACAAATTTTTGTATTGGGCTGAGTACAATCGTGCGACATCCGCGCCAAAAACGGGTCCTGCACGAGCGACAGCGACAAGCTACAGGCGACATGGAGCTGTAAATGGGAACAGCTCCATTGACATGCATTGGACTTGAGAGATTGTTTTGCAGGGGGTGGGCCAGAGCACTGATGTAGTGACTTTAACCCTTTCACTGCCAAGCCCTCCGGAACATTTTTCATTGATGAAATCACTTACGATGGATGCTTCATGATGTTTAAAAGTTTTACTTTCCTGCAGGATCAGCTGGTCCCCTGAGCACCGGCCCTGATAACCTGTTTTAGGTTGACTCCTTTCTCTTGCAGGGTCCTATGTAGCCACCCTTGTTGTGCAAGTAAGCTGTGTGTGTCTCCACAAATACACAGGCACAGCAGGGCAAGCCCCTGTCCTATGCCCTCCTTCTTCCTCCTTCATTCTCCCTTCTCCAAGTGCGTAGATAGAAGTCTGCTGGAGAGTGGGCTATCCTTTGTGATCTTGTACTGGACAGGAAGTTCAGGGATGTAGAGCTAAGAGAGTTAGATCAGATGTTCAGAAATGTGATGACTGTAAGTGTTTGGGCAAAAATGAAAGAAATACTTTGAAGGGCGATGTGTATTTGTTTGATCTGGATTCATTATTGAAAAAAAATAAAGATAAAATTGTCTAGAGAAAGGGATTCCACATACTATTAGAAATTTGGTAAATGGTGTTTTGGCCTATGGTGAACCTGTTTTTTTATTGAGAATTTAAGTAACAACGTAGTTATGTAAAATAACCTTTTATTTACAAGATAACAATTGTGGCAACATACTTCAGACGTGTTTAATGTCAAATTCAGCAGATTTAGTTGATATGACAAATACGTAAATGTACTAAAATAGGCATTTATCCTTTTCCTGTATTCGCAGAAATGACACAATGTACAGATTCCCCCCAGCCCCACTCATAGATTAATAAAATATCAACATCTTCTCATGTGTTTGATGCAATATTGAAATCTTACCGCACCCATGTCATTAATAGAGCAAGGATCATTTGCTTAGTGGAAAAACAGCTATATGAAAAAATCACAGCTTTTGTCAGTTTGTCTGCAATGAGGTTTACTGAAGATGTGTACTAAAGTAATCTGTAGCAATGTATCAAAGAGGGCAAGTATAGTTAAATGTGAAACAAAAGTCTACCTATAGACATAAGATAGGTCTGTAGGTGGCCCTGGAGTCAGCCGGTCACCCACTGTCAGAAGTGCAGTCAATTAAGCAGGTTAGAAGTTAGTAACCCACAGCGGTGGAAAAGAATGTCCCACATTACATCCTTACTTTATCTGAAACGGTAAAGTAACATTGCCCAGTTTGTGTAATAATGAAGATACAGTGGGAGTCTTTCCTGTCATGACTCAACCCTGTTGATTTTTCCTGGGGTCCAAACCCATGGTTTGTGTGTATGGAATGTGATGATTGACCTCAGTGACCAATATGCCAAGCTAGGTTTTAGGTTTAGCTAGGAAACGTAACTCTGCTTATGCATGTTTTCTTCATATGCATGTTTTAATTACCCAGGTTTGTAGCAAGTTTACTTTATTCATTTTATGAAAGCCAGGTTGTATTTCAGGCTTGCTTGACTAGTGCTTCCTTTAGAGTGGTGAAGGGGATGAACTTTTAAGAAATTCAGAGAGCTCTGCGGTCTTAAATGACTGCAAGTTGCATCAATAACTGATGTTGCAGGCAAAAGTCAATTGAGACATAACACAAGAAAAGTCATGAATAATAATTTGGATCAGTACATTCTGTTGGTATTGTCATCTAGGTAAAGGTGGGCAGCATAGGCGTGTGCAGCTTATTGCATTATGGTGTGCATACAAAAGTACAAACACATACGCGTATATATATCATGTGACCACCCTCCCGGCTTCCTGATCAGATGGGAAGCTGCAGCCATGCTCCCTTGCAGCTTTCCAGGCCCCGAGGACTGCGGCTGTTATGTTCGGAATGTAAGTGGCAAGTGCTGCTGCGCTCTGTATAGCTTGTCACAGAGAGACCTTTTTGTGATCCCTCCACTGGCTCAGTGACAAAAAACACGGCACCCGCGGTTTTGGTGTTGCGCTCGGGGTGATCAGTGTGTGCATGGGCACACCCAACACACCCTGTGTGAATCCTATGCTTGCCAGTTATCAGGGATACATGAGATATCTTTTGCTGTTTCTGCTTATGGGTGCTCTAGGGTATTAGCTGCCCCTCTGTAAGGAACATACCTAAAAATTTAATTTGTTGCTTCATTTAGTTATTTTAAAACAATATTCGGCTTGCAGTTAAATGAGAGTTCTTTGGCTGATTAATAACGCATATCTAAAAATGGTCCTTGATTAATAGGAAATCATGACCTATTGGTGGCAAATAATTCAAAACGGCAGCAGCAGTGAAAGATCTTAGTGTCTGAAATAGGCTTATGATGTATACATATATATCCTTTTTTAACATGGTCAGTAGCGGGATATGAGCTTTTTAAAGCTGTCTGGGTAAAAGCCAGTTTTGATAAACCAAACTGGGTTTATCTGCTGGAATATTCTCTGCATCCGTGTGAGATGTCTCTTATTCCCGGAACCACGATCAAAACTACAACTTATTAGCTGAACATACACATTTTCAAAACCATTCTCTAAAACTTCCAGGCTAAAGCCAGTGGCGTAAGAAAGTCTTCCCTGGGCAAAGAGTCTTCCATCCCTTTAGATAAAAACCTCAAAGGTGAGCAAATTTACAAGGATGAGACGCTTGCTATAAATGTGCCGAGTTCAGACGCCTGCCTAACATCAGAAGGGGTAATTAAATTCTCCCTCGCTTATTCCAGGCGTCCTGTGTACTGCAGGCATTGCATGGATCACTTAAAAAAGAAAGTGTATCAAAGAGAATTTTATTCTTATTTTTCAGTGTTAGGGGGACACTGGGGTGGGTGGGCAAATCTACTGTATTCTGGAGGCAAACATAGCTGTCAGATGTCGGACCTGCTGCTTGGGGAATAAGATCTACTATTTACATAGCATTTCTCATCTACAAAACATTGTGTAGCTGAGGTTTTTAGGCTTTTATGCATCCACCTCAGAGTTAGCATACTAGTAATTAGAAAGTATAAGATATGCTTTCAGATTCTGATAGGTACCAATATTTTACATAACAATAAATCATATATATTTATATATTTAGAGTAATTGAAGTAAGGTGGCCATATGTTGATGAATACACTCTCTTTTCCCAGGTTACATGGTTGATTTAAAAAATAAATTAACTTGGTACTGGGCTGTGTTTGCTATTTTAGCAGACAAGGCACGTGCCTTAGGTCATAACTTTTAGGAGCAGCAGAAGAATATTTAGTATCGTTATAGTATACTATGGTTTTAGTTAGGGTTGCACAGATACCAAGTACAGTACTCGGTACAAGTACGAGTACATGTACCGATACTTTTGAGCTCCAAGACTACACTAGAGAAAAATTCAAAAATTAGGAGGCCGCTGTCATTTGTAAGGAGCACACGGAGCTCCTGGGATTTGTACATCTCTGTTTTAATGTACGATTTAGTTTTTATAAATATAAATAAAGTGATGCACAGATACCAGTTTTGCGAGTACAAGTACTGGTACTTGCCGAGTACTTACAAGTACGAGTACTGATACATTTTTGTTTATTGTCATGTGACAGTTTTTCTAAAACAATACAGACTAATGATTTCAGGACAGTGGTGGAGCACCAGAGCCAGGTCCCAGCTGCAACCTCTGCAACCCTTGTAGTTCTCATGAAAATGCCAAGTATCTGCACTGGTACTCGAAAAGTATCTGTGCATCCCTAGTTTTAGTTTGTTCCTTATATTTATAATCACTGCAAATATAAGCAGGGATCCATGCCCACTGTCTCCAATTCCACTCATTTGGCTTTCACAAAGCAGGGTAAATGCTTGGACAGGCTGTATATTTTGTTTCCAACTGGCACCATTTGATTTTTAACACACTGCATCACAGTGAGATAATGTGGCATGCTGCATTCACATGTATTTAAAATCTCCATGGAATAAAATGACTAGTAAAATGAATATACGTGCATTTTGCACACATTTGACATGTTTTGCATGTGTTTTAACTTGACGAATAGAGAAGTGAGACATTAGAAGGTTACTTAAAATACATGTAAAACTTGTGCGTAAACCTCTGGCAAGCATTCTGATTGTATAAGAGCTTCATCAGACTATCAATAGACAGCATAAGCCATCAGCTCGTACCTTTCCTGCAGAAATGTCCAAGCACCACTCAATCACTCCCTCTAAAGTCTTTCCATTTCCTGATATTGGAGGGCGTACATGCTGCCTACTTACCCTATCCCACAAAGCAAGGCCTGGAGCAATAACAACCTATCAGCGGGTCTGAGCATTGCCATGTTGGGGGTGGGGGAAATTTTTGTTGATATGCAAACAATGACTTTAAAGTAGAACTTAAGTAATACACAGCATGCTTGCACATTACGGCACACTTACCTTCCAAAGATCTCTTTCCTACTGATGCATCAATGTCTGCGCCATCTTCTCCCCCAGACTCTAGTCGTCTTTATTGACCAATGATGACTCCTGTGTATGTGCATGGGTGTTACTTCATCCCAGCACCTGGCATATAAACTGAACATCACATGCTGTGCAGTCAGTAAACAATTAGAAAGTACAGTAGTTCAGTGGTTAGTTCTTCTGGCTTGCGGCACCAGGGTCCTCAGTTCATATTCTGCCCAGGACATTGTCTGCAAGGATTTTTGTGTTCCCTGTTCTTTTGTAGATTTACTCCAAAGTCATGCTGGTAGGTTAGTGGCCCTAGTATGTGTATGTGTATGTATTCATGTGAGATTGGGACCTTAGATTTTAAGTTAATTGGCCAGTCAAGAAGCTTTTATGGCAAAATAGACATATAGAACCTCTTCTGCCATGAAAACTTACCTGTTAGCACTTATCACAAAAATTAATTCCGCTTTAAGATACTTTAGTGAAGGGAAATCTCCCCAAAAATATACAAAAGCATTAAAACACTTTTTGTTAATAGATAGAATGATGGTTAGAACTTCTTCTATCTCCTTATTTATTGCTGTTTTTCCCGCTCGTCTCTTGGGAACGTGAGATAAAATCACCAAATTTTGTCACAGGCAGAAATAAAAAGCTGGCAGAGGTGAGCTATTGCCAGCACTCTTGTGCACAGCATGTTTTACCCCAAATACAGATTTTTTTTGTGTTACTTTTATTCAAAAGAAACAGATTTATCATTGCCATGCGTTAAATGGAAACAATATCTTTTACAGTTGACAGTAAAAACTGCTAGGTGATAGAGTTTTTTGGCAAAAGAAACGTTATATGCCTCTTCTGCCGAAAACATTTTACTTTACTTTATACATTTTTTTGGGAGTGTACACTCTAAATCTACTCTGTTTTCTGCAAAGGCTAAAGTATCCATTTTCTTCCCTGCAGCAATAGCTTTTATTGGGGTTTATTACCCCCTTCCCCACACAGGAAAGGTTTCAAGGGTTCTACTCAAACCTTTGTACCGTTCCCAAGGCAAAAGGTGACATTCGCTCCATCCTGGATTGGAAGTTCTTCAACAAATTCCTCCGGGTCCAGAAATTCCACATGAAATATACCAGATCAGTCAACTAATCCCTTCAGAAAGGGGATCTCTTGGCCTCCATGGACATCACAGATGCTTACTTGCACTCATCCCTTGGAGTACCTAGGCCTAGTCCTTCATACAGCCCAATCTGAGGTCTTCCTCGCCCAAGAGAAGCTTCTTTTCCTCCGCACCGAACTGGCCCAAGAGGATGTGTTATTCCAACTTCCTTAGACTCCTAGCAGACTCTCCATGGCCCCATTTCAGACCTTCTATCTCAAGGGTTGGCCCACCATCCATCTTCTTGGTTGCTAGCTTTGACAGTTTGGCAGTGGCGGACCTAAGGATCAAAGGGCCCTGGTGCAAGATTTTTTTTCGCCCCACACCCGGGTCTAACAATGCCCACACTGGCCAACTGACCACCTGAAAGCCCGCAATGGCCACCTGAGAGCAGAAAAACAAGCTCAGGACTCCCAATGATTCTGCAATATGTTGACTTGTATAATAATCTCATTATATATTACAGTGTAATAATAATAGAAATAGAGTGTACTATAAATGCACTTCAAACATCCCCAAACTACCTTTCCCCTCACTCCCCGCCCTCTTGCTTCGTGGAAACATTTTTCAGCTAAACTGGTCCTGATTCCAAAAAGCTTGTGGACCACTGCTATAGAGGACTACAACTCCCAGCAATACTTTATACGGCAATGGAGAATGGCTTTGGCTTTGGAGGACTGCAACTCCCATCAATATTTTATACAGCGTTTGCAATTCTGCTGGACGTTGCAGTCCTCTATAGCCGTTACCATTCTGCATTTCTGTATGAAGTATTGCTGGGAGTTGTAGTCCTCTATAGCTGATGCCATTCTGCACTGCTGCAATGCTGAATGGCACCAGCTATAGAGGGCTACAACTTCCAGCAATACTTTATACATAAATGCAGAACAATTCCATCAGTTACAGAGGGTTAAAACAATGTGACTTAAGGCACATACCTCGATTGACTGTCCTTGATGCAGCCCGGCACTGCGGGGGCCCCGCCCAGCCGCCTCCACCTCATGTGTCACCTGTACTGCCGATACCCATGTAAGGGTCCCAGGTCCCCCAGGAAGTCACCGATGTTTTAGCATAGCAAACAGGACATGCCCGACATCCCTTTAGATGGGCTTGTTCCATGCCCGTCTCTGAATGATTTAAAGACCGGGGCATGTGCCCCCCTCTGCCCCCCTCGCTATGCCACAGCTAGGACACTCTGGGGGGGGGGGTTGAACCGCCCTATCCCCCCCTTGTCTACGCCCCTGAAAGTGACAGCTGTACAGATTCTTCTCCCCTTGACTGCTCTGTGGCTGCAGTGGCTGAGGAGGAGAAGAATGTGTACAGCTGTCTCTACTGTGTGCCGGCTTCACTGATCTTCTCAGCTCTCTCTTCTTAATGAGAAGAGTGATCGCCGCGGCAGCGGCCATTTTCAAAGGGCACCGGCTCAGTACCCCTGCTGGTGTCCCTCCCTACAGACTGGAAGACATTGGGGACCGGACCTCAGTGGGCCCCTCAACTGCCTTGGGCCCTGGGCCCCGCACCGGCTGCACCGCCGGTAGTTCCGCCCCTGTCCTGAGGGACAGGGACCTATTGTTTTAGTAATTCCTATGCTTTTGAAAGCTAGAAAGTCAACTGGCAATGGCTCCACCATTGCCAGGTGAATTAGACAAGTCATTATGTGCGCCTATACTCTAATGCAGTGGTTCTCAACCTGTATAACTCCAGGACCCACGTTTGTCCTTGGTCATTGCGACTCAAATCACACTGCACTGAAAAGCACGGCATTGCGGTACCACATGTTCCGACCAAACTGTGGACAGGGTGTTTGGAGTGCCATTCAAATGAATGGCAACGCAACGCACCTCCCACACCAGAATAAACAGTAGGTGCAATTATGTGGTAGTTTGCGATTAAAACACTAACAGACACACGGAACCACAGACACAATCTCACACACTTACTCACAGACATTCTCACACATTCCAAATTTTTTTTAGGTGTTCAGTGTGGGTTACTGTGCTGTGAGGGAGCTCCATCCATATGTGCATTGCTTGTACAGCTCCTTTGCACTCCTTGTAGAGGTGCCGGGAGCCAAAATGTGATGTCACTCCTGTCATGCGTAGGAGCTGTAAACAATCCACCTCGAGCTGAAACAAGATGCCAGGCAGCATATTTTAAAAAGCTACTCGATATGAGAACTGACAGCGCTGTGCTATGGGGGAGGCTGAGGAGCCTCTCACCTAGTGCAGTGGAAAGCATGCGGCGACCCACTGAACATGGGGTCGCGACCCACTGCGTCTTTTCATATAATTTGTAAATATCTGGCAGTATACTGTATAAGCTATAAGTGAGTGTCTAAAGCAATATGTATACAAAATTGATTAGGTCAATGTAGCATTGCAGCTGGCTCCTCTTTACTATCTATTTATTCCTGCTACTATGGAGTATGGGTGTAAATGAATCTGTCTATCAGCACACTGTAGATCTCTATGTTTGCTATGCAGCCAGTAAAAAAAGAGGCCAGGCAATCAGATATGGTAAACGTCCACATCCGCAACTCCCCTCTCCCCTAATTTAACTTCTAGTCATTGATTTGAGAGTGCATTACTGGGATAAAAAGGACCAGTCACAGCAAAATCAATTCTTTTCACCCAGGCCAAACTACTGGATCAATTAAATACTAAGTTATTCACGCTGTGAGGAGCCGATTATTCATTTATTTGCTAGAGAGTAACTCAGTGGAGGAGACAGAGACATAAAATATATTGTGATGCAAAGACTTATCACTCTCACATTAACAACACAATGCAGATTTCACAGGAGTTAAAGTAGAACTTAATTTGGCCAGGGCGCAGAGGCTCTTCCCATATGTACATAGCATACTAGCACATTATTGCTGACTGAACTCCTAGCCTGATCTGAACTGTAGTCTTCTTGTTGATTAGAATAATACTGTATAGTCTGTAAAGTTAAACAAATACTCAGAATTTTGTGATAAACGGCACTAATGCTGAGCTTCTTCTAGCCATATTTGCAATCACCCCATTATACTCAATCTCTAGCCAGCTCTCTGTCTTTTTACAAACCCGCACTTTTTGAATGATGGATGTGCCTAGACTGTCTTACTGCAAGAGTTCTAGTGCCTTCCATCCCTTGGATGATTTTAGATTCAATCTTACATGAACTATTGGGAATCAGAACTAGGCCACAGTCACTATTACTCCATGAGCCTGATACAGGTGAATAAAAAAATTCTTCACCTTATGATGAACGTCATATCAAGGCTCCCCTCTTTTATTCGCAAACCAGTCCAGGCCTCTGATGGCATGAGATTGCATCACCAGGTACACTGAGGCACCTAATTTGGTCTTGTGTGCTGTTGTACATGAATGCTGGCCTCTGGCACAATTCAACAATTTATTTCCACCAGTGCAAGGCTTCTCAAATGACAATCAGTGCATTCTGAATTAGTTTCTAATGACAGCATTTAATTTTAAACACCTTTTTGTGTTGTTTTTTTTATGTACACATATTTCTCCTCTCTTACATTTAGAAAACATGAGTGTCTCTTTAGTAAAACTGTAAACCACTTTGCTTTGTTCACCAATGAGAACACATTTGGTAAAATAAATATAGAAAGAAAATAAAAGAAAATAAATAAAATAAATAAAATTCTTTCCTGGGTTGAGATTGTTGGTGATTGTGATTCACAGACACAGATTGTGCCATCTACTGCTGCAGAGGTGTATGTGGGGATAGAAGATGGCTGGATCAGCTCGCCACTGATCTAATCATGGTCTTTTGTGAAGAAAGATTATTTTAAGAAAGTTACCAATGTTACAACCTGAGCAAGAAGCCCAGCAATTACACTTGTTGCTCTGGATGACATATTGTGTTTTGTAATTACAAACCTATGAAAAAAGCACCAAATTCCTGTCTAATAATTTTTTTTTTACCTGGTGATCCTGCCAGTTTCTAGACTTCTGTTCCCGGGGTGACAACGCTCTGAGCAGCTCCTTAAGCAGCAGCAACTTTCAGCATGGGTGCAGCAAACTGTAAGTGGCTGGGAGAAGTTAGTGGGTTAGGCACGCTGCATGGATTTCTAAAGTCAAAACAGGTTAAGGAATTTTAATAAAAATCTTCCATGCACTAACTAGTCACAATCACTTATTAAATGAGGGAAATTTAGGTGATGATATAATGTCTGTAATGCATGTAGAGATTATTTTAACAAATGTGTGTATCAAGTGAAGTTGAAGAGTAAAAGCTCTCCTAAACCAAAATGGGAAATATTATATATGAACTCTACCAAAAGATATGAACTTCGAAAGTATCTGGTTGCTCAACATATTGCATATTTAAATTATGAAATAAATCACTAATCACATAAAAGAAATGCTATGAAATGTGACTGAAAACATTTATTTGGTATCTTTTTCCCTGTTTCTTCCTGGTTTACCGGTATTGTGAAATATTCTGCATGACAAGTTCCATGGCTATCCCTAGCACATTTCTGTTTTACATGACTATTCACAGAAGGGTGAAGAGTTGGGGAAGGCAGGAGAAATGAACAATCTAGGACAACATAGCTGATTTGGAAACATTCTCCAATTCAGCTCACTTTCCAGTTCAGCTATGTTGTCCTAGATTGTTCACTTCTCCTGCCTTCTTTAAACTCTTCACCCTTCTGTGAGTAGCTCTGTCAATGTGCGGTGTTTGGTTTTATTTTTTTAACTGCACTTTATACCAGGAGAGTATTTTGTCACTTTATTAATAATAATAATAATGGATTTATATAGTGCCAATAGGTAGACAGTACAGTTACAATACAATGCAAGGCAAGAGGGCCTCTTCTCGAGCTTACAGTCTAAACAAAAGGTAGAAGTTCAGCCTTTAGGTAGAAGCTGGGTAGGCTTCCCTGAATAAAAGAGTTTTCAGGGATTGCCTAAAGGTGGACAGAGTAGGAGATAGCCACAGAGATTAGGGATTTCCAGAGAATGGGAGAGACTCAAGAGGAGTCCTGGTGAACATGGGAGGAGGTGACGAGGGAGCTTGAGAGCAGAAGGTCTTGGAAAGAATGAAGAGGCACCGTTTGTGTCATAGTTTGACATGAGGTTAGTAATGTAGTTGGGAACAGATGGCTTTGTATATCGTTGTTAGTATTTTGAAATTTATTTTTGAGGTGAGCAGACTTGCATCACTAATTTGAAACTCCACACCTACAGGAAATATGTTCAGGAGGCTGCACTACTGAAGGATGGCTGTTTCTCGAGTCTATAGTCCATATACCCATCGCACTTGAAACCGCTGTTCCATAAACATTAAGTGGGCTGTTGACAGATGGCCACCGTCTCGATGTACAAGTAGAGATATGGACACCGGCACTCAAATTGCAAATCAAATACGTCTATTTATTGACGTACGTGCAGCATAGCAAAGAACACTCAGTGCGACATTTCGGGGCCTCACAGGATCCCCTTAATCAGGCAGAACAAGTGATACATGATCAAGTCATCACTTGTTCTGCCTGCTGAAGGGGATCCTGTGAGACCCCAAAACGTCGCACTGAGTGTACATGCTATGCTGCATGTACGTCAATAAATAGACTTATGTGATTTGCCATTTAAATGCCTGTGTCCATATTTTTACTTGTTTCTAAAGTCTGCCTTATCTTGTTGTGCCCATCATTTACTTCAAGTGAACCTTTCCTTATCTAAATATTTGCATTCCTCAATTCACAAAGAGTATAATGTAATAATGGGAAAACCAATACTTCTCACTTTCAGCAAGAACATGCAATTGTGCAGTACATTAAGTGCACAAATAAGGTATGATGTTTTTGCACTGTTGTAGTGGGGAGTTACAGCAATTAACACAGGATGCCAGGGCATGCAAACATCAAAGTGTGGCACTATCTCATCCTTTAATAGTTGTTCTGTGTGATTCAAATTTGAGTTCCTGCATGTGGCTTACATCTTTGCCTATGCCAAGATATGGGCCTTTGCAGCTACTTTTCCTTATGTGAATACTTTTATGCTTTATCCACATTAAAAACTGTTAAATACAGTATAAAATAATCTGGAGAATATATCATATCATGAAGGATCCTGGGCAGCAAACATCTGATAAGGAGCTATTTTTCACCTTCTAATAACACCTCCTTCACATCTTAATAAATGCATGTTTGTTGACTTGTGTAAGCATTGCAGCAAATAGATGGGATCCGTTGCACGGAAAGAGTACAGGAAGCATATGCTCTGTGAATAATGACTTTCTACTGCATAAGAAGGACGCAATTCATAATAATCCCTTGCTTTTCTCATTTTGCAGTGTACAAGGGCGATTAATCAATTTGCCGGTGTTCTGTCACCCGCAACAAATTTGCTAGAGCCGAGACAAATTTATTGCTTCATGATAAAAGAACTTGTTTAGAGGGAAAATAAATGAAATGGATTGCTGTGGTATTTGAATGGGATGCTCACATGTAGGGGCCAGGCAGAGGTGCCTATCCACTATTATTACCCTTGTGCTTTGAGAATAGTTCAAGGAGAGACTGCAGTTCTTTGTTTTATTATTATGTTGGCCTATTAGAAATGTGAGAGAAGAAAATTATTATTTTAACCCTTTGTAAATGATGAGAGATTCAAGGTGATATCATCAAATGGTGCTATGCCGGATGCTGCAGACATTTGTAAAACTAGGCCTGCCAGACGCGCATTGTTGTTTGGGAACCAGTGTCCGAACAAGTTAGAAAACTCAACCTGATGTCTATAAATCCTCCCTATGCCAGCAGTCTCTACTCTGCTATGCATAATGTGGACTAGGGCTGGAAAATTTCAGCTCAGCAGTACTGGTTAGGTTTTAATGGGGTTTGTAAGAACGTCTGAAGCCTTCATCTTCAGCTTTGCTGTCAGAAACTATATGTGCTCTACAGCTGTGATGTAACACCATATTTCAGGCAAATTTAGAAAGTTCTCTGGATGCCTATGTTAACCAGTCATTTTACCTCCTGCTTTGCTTTGCTGTTGTCCTATGTTTTCTTACTACATACTATCTAAATGTAGTCTTTACGTTTTCCCCCATTTTTGTGAATTTCCTCTATGTGCTCTGGTTGCTTGCCAGAAACCTATAGATAGGTAAAGTGGCATCTGCTCTGGCCAACCGACCCTGGAGTGTGCTTGTGTTACCTTCTATAATGGCAGATAAATGTATGTTCCTCCGTGAGCAAGGACTTGTGTTAATAGTTCTCTGTATTCTTTAAAGTGCTGCATAATATATTCTGATGCTATACAGCTACAGGGAATAAGGAATTATTAGTTGTCTGAGGCTGCAATTAACAGTTTTATAATTAAGTTCCACTATCTCACAAAAATGTTCAAAATCTGCTTGTTTGCAACTGATCATGATAAATTGCTTTGCCTGTAAGCGTTCCATTGTTACTTGTGGATAACTGTAGACAAACTAACATGGCAAGGAGCAAAATGTGAATATTTCCCACTGGGTACAACCGATACTTTTAATAATGCAATATTTATAAAGTTGGTTATTTTTCTCAAGAACATTATAGGCCAGGGTGACCTAGAAAGTGTTAATTCTGCAGAAGCCCACATACCTGTTGGATATGCTGTGAGATTGAAGTGTTCATCATGCAAGGGTAGAGTTGGATTGTGAAATGTGTCAACTAAGTAGTGGAAATCCGGTCCTCAATATCTGGACATCATTTTCTTGTTCTTTGTGGGTGAGGCTCATTCTGCTGACACTCCGGAAAGATGAGAAACAAATCAAACCGTTGGAGACGTTATCTGAACATTGTATTTTGTGTTCTCTCGCTTCTTCTAGTCTTAAGTAACACGCAAGGGCCACAACTGATCGCAATCTCCCGCCTTGTGTTTCTCTAATGCACGCTCCATAACCACACGGACAGAGGAATCAAGGTCAAAGCTGCATCACTTGGGAGATGCATATCAACATTTGCCCCAATTTAATAAATTAAGCAGATTTGATCAATCAGTACTGGTTAATAAGACCTATTTTCTGTTTCCTGATTAGGTGTTCTTTCTCAGGTCTGTTATCAATTTCTGTGGCTTGGTTTATTTTTTTCCTTTGTGTTTTTACATTTATGGGAGCGTTCTTTAATGATACCTTTTGTCTATTGTACTGAAGAATAGGTTTGAAGGAAATCACATAAAATCAGATGATTCTAACCTGAATGTGCCTGCTATTGGTAGTATATCATGGCTCCCGTGGCACGTGGCCTTTTTTGGGATTCTATTCGGTTACTTCCATACCAAGAGCAAGTCTCTGAGTTCAAACTGGACATTACATTATGGCCATGTACTTAATATATACTAATTGCATACAAGATGTGCTCATGCCACTTTGCTGTCCACAGATTGACTGAATTTACTGTGTAAATGATGTGTTTTTGCAGTATATATTCCAGGGAGAGATTACCCAATCTATCCTCACTCTTCTGATTAAGGTCTCATGAGACTTAAGGCATATAGAGGTCTGTGTGCATATCAGGGCTGATATGCAGAGAGATTGCTGACATCACATGACCTTTTGACCTTAAAGTCGTGAAATTAAAAAGAGGGAGTGGCTGCGGCCCATTAGTTCTCACCTGAAACATAACGCAGGTAATGTTTTTATACTTTAAGCTTCATTTTCAGATTTGAGCAGATTTGAGATTACACTGTAAAGGTTTCATGCAAAGTTAGCTGTAGCCCTTGTACGAGTACTGTGGTTACTACACTATGGCCACTGTACATGGCACCTAAATAGCTCTTTAGGTGTGTGGATTACAGAAGGTGGAGGTCGTGAACCACTGAAATAGATGCATCAGCATTCTTGCATTTCCTTTGTGGTTAGTATGAGTATGATGTGTTGATTGAACTTCTGTATAATAATAGCTATTTTGTGCTCCTATAACTAGGGCATATTAGCACCAATATAAAGTGAAACTAAACTCAGAAATTAAATATTAAAAATGCATTTAAGTCCCCTAACTGTTAAAAAAATAACTTATTTGTGTATCACTCAGATGTAGATCCTCAAATCATTTCTGAATTGGTGTTGACACTGTCCTTCCTTCTGGAGGGTGGCCACTTTTGTTCCCCCATTGTGAAATCCGTGCCCATGCAATTTTGACTCACATTACCAGACCCATGTTAGTGTATGGACAGCCAAATCTAAATGGACCACCATCCATTTACACCTGGTTACCACTAATCCATTTGTTTTTCCAGACCTGGCTGGAGCTGAGAGTAACAGGATGTAAACAGACGCCCGTCCGTTTAGATCTGGCTTCCCATAAACTAAGGCCCCTTTCAGACGGGCGGTCCAATGAGGGGCCTAAGAGCATACATTACTTTAAGCTAAAACCAGGCTGGAGCCATGCTGGCAACACAGTGCAAATGTATCCATACTAAACCAAAGGCATATCCCAAGAATGGAAATGGCCTAAGTTGTATCAAATACCATTATTCTGTATCATGACTCTACTGTAAATATCTAGACACTGGTACCTCACTAAGCGGATGTCAGGCTAATGAACTGCACAACAGGAGACTGACTGTTTAACCTGATTCAGAGACCACATTCCATACTGAGAATAGCTCATGGAGCAGACCGTCATGCACACATATAATTATATATTATTCATGAAAAATTCAAACTTGCTCTTGTGATGACTACAATCTCAATACAAATTAGTAAACTAAACATGAGATTGTAGTCCATCACGGGGGCGAGCTGATAAAAAAAAAAAGTCTTCAGACCAAACTGACCACAGAATGTGCATGGTAACTGCATGTATGACTATTCAAAAAACGATCATTCTAAGCACCTCTAGGGCAGAACTGGGTGCAATGCAACCAAGTACACTTTAAAGTACTGCTGGGGGAATCTGTTGAAGCCATATCAATTTGCGAAACTAAACTCAGGAGTTAAATCTTAAAAATGCATTCAGAAACCTTAACTTTTAACAAAAATTTACTTTGTGTATCACTCAATCCTCAAATTATCTCTGAATTCATACCGACACTGTCCTACTTTCTGGAGGGGGGCTACTTTTGTTCCATGGTCTCTGTGTATGATGTAAAGTATCCAAGTTGATTTGAGAATCTACAGCCGAGTGATACACAAATAAGATACAACTTTGGACTTGAATGCATTTCTAAGTTTTAACTCCTGAGTTTAACATCATTTTAAAGTGGAACCAAAGTCAGACATGAGACATAGCTTTAAATAACTTGTAAATCTGCTCTGAAAATTGTTGTCGGCAGCCCATATAGTGAAGCCAGTGCCATCTTACTTCCATTCTCGCACTTCACTTCCTGGTTATTCAGATCTGCCCACCACTTGAATCAAGACATCCTCAGCAAGTTGATGGCACCGTTAATGGCAAAGTGTCCTGTAGTTCAGAGGTGCAGGAACTTGTGCAGCTGCCAGGGAAGAAATTATTGCATCACCATGATAGTGTAACGTATGAATCCCATCATTGTCACAATGCAGAGAATGACTTAGCAATAAAGCACAATTGAGACAACCAGATTAAATTTTGTTCAAAAATCACTGGAAGAAAACAAAGGTTTATTTAACGCTATAAAATAGGTGTAAAGTTCCACTTTAAACATCAGTAATATATTTTAGAAGGGCATTAACTTGACAAAAAGACGGCACTTTTCCCTTATCCATATTTTCTACAAACCTGTCCTTTTAAATGCACGTGACCCATTTAAGTTGTTTTTTTCTTTGTTTCTTTAAACATATTGAACACTAGTTAGGTGATTTGCACACTTGTCTGTCTCACAAAAAGAAGGAATAAATCAACTCTGTTATTTTTACAGCTGATCAATATTTTGACAAATGCGGATATATATGCATATTTACTTAAACACTGATGTGTCCCACGCGGATTTGGGCAGAACTAACTGCTTGTTAGATGGACTTGCATTAGCCTTCTAGCCACCTAATGTAACACAGGCTGCGTGGCCAATCAATGGCTGACCGCTTGGCATTTATTGTAAATAGAGCACATTAGATTGCATTCTGAAGATATTGTATGGATAAGCTGAAAGTTCTGGCACCCACTCCTGTGAAAGTGGAGAAGGAGAAAGAAATGTCCAGGATGGAGCCAAATGGAAAGAGCATATTAGGAGGATGTTATTCATTCATTACTGTCAGTTTAATCTCTAAAAGGCCCAATTAGGGATAAATGATTAGTATTACGTTACCTTAGTTGAATCTGCTTGGTACATTCATGTCTTTAGTAAAACATTGCAAAGTTGTGGGGGCAGGATGCAAGACTATACCTAATTTATTATGCTAGTTGTTTATCAGGAGGTGGAAGGTTTTATCATTTTTGGAAATCAAAGGAAAGGCTTCACTTCACATACCTCCCAACTTTCTGAGATGAGAAAGCACAATGAAGGGAATTTATCTAAACTGGAGCAGACAAAATCTGGAGCAGCTGTGCATGGCAACCAATCGGCTTCTCTCTCTTTCATTTTCAAATCTTAACTGAACACATTGAAGAGATAAGCTGATTGGTTTCCATGCACAGCTGCTCTAGATTTTGTCTGTTCCAGTTTTGATAAACTCCCCCCCAATGTATTCAGGCAAAAGACACCCTCGTGCCATGCCCCCAGTTATGTGGACCATTAAAGAACAACTCTAGGCAGAATAAAAATGAACCCTTGCAGTGGGGCTATGCCTTCACTGCACGGGTCAAGTGCTCGTTTTGGTCTAGGGTGTGAAATAAAAAAAAAATACTCACCCAGTCCTCGGTCCCACCTGGCTGCTAGACGCGTGACATCATCACGTCCATGCAATTGCATTGGATGTGAGGACGCCAAGGGACATTCCACAGCTAGAGCGGAGGTCAGCTGAGTATATCTTATTTTATTTTACACCCTAGACCAAAATGAGCACTTAACTCTTATCCTCACTGCAAGGGTTAATTTCTATTCTGCCCAGTGTTCTTCTTTAAGAATTGATATGCCAAAAATAGTGGGTTAAACTCAAAATTGTTGCTTTCCATCATTACTTCTTTTTATTGGTTTTACAAAATAACAAACAAGATAATCAAAGTGGTAGTCACCTGCTGTGTGCAGGTTTTTGCCATAATGTGCAAATATGCAAATATACAATATGTGCAAATGTGGAGATGTGCCCTTCTCCGGTGCGGTCGGATCCATTCTCCCACTCTGCCCCCACTTTAAGCTGGTTGTATGTTGCTTAAAGCAAACCTGTCACAAGCCTAATGTTACTGCTGTTACTGTTACTGCTACACTTTTATTAGTTTTGTAGCCCCTATATAGATGAATATATGTGCTACTGTGTAGATCGGTATTTTTGGCTGCAAACAGTTAATTGCCCCTGTGTGGGAAGAGAGACGGAGATTTATGGGGATTGCAGTGCAGAGCAGATATGGACACACTGCTGAAAGGACCTTGAGAACTGCAACTCCCAGGATACTGTGCTAGAGGGAGGGGGATGGCTATGGACTGGGAAGGCTGAGTGTGCTCAGTCTGGGACCGAGACCCGAAGTGTGCGGATCGATGTAAGACCGTGTGAGTTAGCACAGCCTGCAACGGAGTGTGTGGTCGCCCTTGATAGACAGAGAAAACACAGGCTCTGTGCTGCCGTGCTGGAGAGACAGTTGTTCGTCTGTGAGACGAGGTGACAGAGATCGGGGGCCTGAACGGAGGCCTAGTGACGCGTCAACGGCGGGGAGATTGCGGCCGACTATGCTTCAAGAAAAGGAATATGACATAACAAAATCATATTTCGTGTTATTTCTAACACGCGTCAATGGCGGGGAGACTGCGGCCTAGTTGTGTAGCCGATCCAGACCAGCAGAGTGAGCAGAATCAAGTGGAGATTGTTACCGGAGGCCTTGGATGACCCTAGACATGCGGTGATGTGTTCCAAGAAACCCTAGACAAGTGGTGATGAGCTGCGAAAGACCCTAGATGGTATCATCTCCTTCCTAAGTGTCTTTCCGCCGAAAGAGGGGCGACTATACAGCTGCTGAAAGACATCATCTTGTGTCGAACAACCCTAGGAGTGGTGAGAGGCCTATGGCCAATGTGACAATGTACTTTTACACATCTGCTACACAGTATGGGCCCCAACGTTGGCTAGCCTAGGACATTACTACTGGCCAGTAGTCTAGAGGGGGTGATACTTCAGAAGGGAGATATTGTTATTGTATTCCTCTACTCTTAGATTTACTTCTGAGACAGTCTGACATCACAGGACTCTGTACAGGTAATAGGTAGCCGCAGTAACTGGATGTCAGAGTGCATTGATTTGTTTCATATGGTATAGTGTTGTATTGTGACGATATTTAGAGATCATTGTGTGTTATCCAGCCATTAAATACTTTACAAAAAAACTATACAAAGGTGTGTTGGTGAGCTGTGGATCCACCAATTGGGCGGTACATCGGTGCAGAGGGGACAGAAAGACCTGTTACACTAGTGGCTCCTACGGGGGTAGCGCTACAGTTTCAAAAAAAGGAGATCTCGCACAGTGTACTAAATACCTGTCTTTTGTAAGCTGCTTTGCAAATCAAATATTCTGTACAAGTAGAGCATAGTGAGCAAAAGCATTTTTGGACAAATCTTAGCCATGCAATGGGTACAACCCCCAACCCTGGGACTGCATGAGTTAAATGCTTGTTTGGCTAGGGAGGAAAGGTACAAAAAAGTATTTTATTTCTTGCTCCCCCTCACCATCAGTTAGCACTTTCCTTCACTCTCCTCCACTATCAGACTGCTGGTTCTGCATTGTATGTGAAGATGTCAGAGAGCTGCGACAGTCCCTCACTTTTCCTTTGGACCACTTCTTCTTCCTGACTTTGCCTCCGGACTTATTGACTGGGTCCTTATCCTTCTTGGCAGACTTGCCGGCATCCTTCTTTTTCTTGTTGTCTTTTGGAGGCATACTGCTGCCTCAAAGATGTCGGACAGAAAGCTGGTCTGGCATTTTTAAACATTTGTCTGGAATGCCTAATGAAAAATTGCAGTGCACATCCTTGTATGTGAGTATGCCGAGGCATTTGCCAACAACTTTGCCAACAACTATATAACTATAGTTGTATATATATATATATATATATTCAGTATGAGATCTCAGGCAATGCTGCCCCCAACTACTTTTCTCAGGAGATTTCGAATAAGATTTGCTAATGTTACTACTGTGCTACTCACTGTCCTTGGTTGAGGCAGTGACATGATGAAGCAAAGCTCTGCTTCTACCAAGATTTTCACTTCCATACAGAGACACAGGCAAGGCAAGGTATAGCAAATCAGTAACTGAACGATTTAATTACAGCATTTATGGCTATTATCTGAATGAACATTAAAATAACGGCAGATTGAACATTTACATGGTTATAGGCTTTAGTGGTCCTTCAAAATTCCCTGTAAGCCTTTAGATAGTTTGGCTGTCAGTTTCCAAGCAGAGTATCACCGTGTAGTTCATCCTGTTTATGAGTCACCAGGTATTGTGAATGGCTACTCATATCCCAAAAAACATTCACATATGGGTTTAAATATAGATTTCAATTAATTATGTATTCCCTGGTGGGTCATCTTATTTTGGTTGGATACTTCCCATAATGGAATGTAGGAGAATGGTCATCCAGCTTTGCAGTGCTCTAGTATGTTGCCTTGCTCCTTTATGAAATGATGCCAAGTAGCAGCTCTCAATGATTCCGAGGGATTAAAATGATGATAAAAGTAATAGTCCATTACATTACCTACTTCAGCAGGATTGTAATGAACACCATAAATTGTCGACTGGGCTTCTAACTACTCCCATCTATTTAAAATTAATTTGTGGGGTTACTTTCATTAACTGTGTTCAAAGACAGCATCCTTACATGTTTCTTTAAATGGCTTTGAAAACCGATTTAGAAGTAAAATATGTCTCAGATGTTGGAAGGCTCAGAGTGGAGAAGAAGGATGTACTTGTACCAGGTTTGTGAAAATTGTGGGATAAGGGCTATGCAGTCCCTGGCAATATAAAAATCTCTTGCATTTTCAGAAGCCCATTCATTATAAAACTTTTTGATATCTAACACGATCGAGTTTCAGTAAATTGGCTTTGAATTTTCCGCCTTGTCTACTTATTTCTGTGATATCAAACTGTCTAAGTTCACTACAGTGCAGCACCTCTGAACAGTGATAATATGCTGGTGTTTTAAAGTGACATTAAAGGATAATTCCCCCCCCCCCCAGGTTAAAGACTTACCTTAAATCATGCCTCTTAATCCGATCATCTTCTTTAGTGTAGTTTTCAGATGTCCCTCCAGCGCTGGTGCAGGCCTCCGATCCAGTGCTGACTCCTCTGTCCTCCTGTCCTATGACGTCCCACATAGTCTGTGTGGGTGCACGCTGCTCCATAGGCTTACCTTGTGTCTCTCCTCGTCTCCCGGCCGAACATCTGAACTGCACATGTGCCCGCCCCAAGATCCCTTGCGGCCGGCCGAGACTCTTCAGAGTCTCAGGCTTGCTAGCAGTAGATATATGCAAAAACACGGTGAGGGTTTAATAACCCTTTAACAGAAGGGCAACAGTGCAGTGTCAGATTCCTTGCATCACCTTTCAACATCTCATGGAGTGACGAGGCGGCCCAACAAAGTCATCTCGTGGCCCAACGAAGTACTGATGGGGTGGTCATAATAATCTGGCCGCTCAGTGTATTATTTCATGTGTTTTTTGTCTTTATGAGAAGCACATTCAGTTTACAACAACATTTGGGTTAGTTAAGTTGTTTAGATAACAAGTGTATCATGAAAAGTGCAGTATTTCAGCAACTAAACCTGTTTCAGTTTACTGTAGCCAGACTAGTACACAGTAAATTCTGGTTAATTGCTATCGATGACTGCATGTTGCATTTTAAAGTGGATGTTCTCCCTTGAATTACTCTATGAACATTAAACAACTATATAACACATGTATCTTGATAAATGCATAGCACCATTTTTGACTTCTGTCCACGCTCCAGTTGTCCAACAATCAGCATTGGAAACTGCCAAACATTTACCAATGACAGCATGCAATTCATGGTGTGGCTCAGCCCCCTATACTGTCTACATCTTGTGGTTGCAAAGCCTGATTGGGAAACTGTGCTGTGCCCTGCTGCTGTGAAAACAAAAGTAAAAATTTCCCGCTCAATTACCAGCTTGCCTGCAGAAAGGGTTAGGGTTTAGGGTTATACAGAGGTTTTAGTTGCACAACTTTTGCAAAATATGTGGAAGCCACAGTGCCTCGTCAAAGCCCCTCTGCATAGTGTGATGCTATCTCTAATCTATGAGAGCCTCCATTTTGAAGCATATATAGCAAAGGATGAAGTGAGTGCAGGTACACCAGGAGGTAGCCCGTTCCTCCTTAAAGGCACAGGGACACGGCAGAAGCCTTTCACATTACCACAGAGCTGAAGCCCCCAGTGTGTCCCCATACCAAATTCAACAAGTAATACAAATGGCAAACGCACTCATCAATTCATATCCAGCTTTAAAGCAAGGTGCACATGGAAGGGCTTTACACAATACAAAAGGAAAATAACAAAATACGTAGATAGCACGAGGGGGACTGAGCGATACTATGAGTTCCATGCTGTCACTGGTAAAAGGCCAATGCTGGTTGCTGGACACCCAGAGTATGGACAGAAGTCAAACATGGTGCATGTGTTATATGGCTGTTTAATGTTCCTAGAAGAAACTAGAGGACGAATTATAGGGTGAACTTGCATAATTTGTAACATAAAGGGAATGCTAGTTGTAGGCAAGACCATTTTCACTTTGCAATATTTTTGTGCCTGGATGTTCTAAAAAATACAAAATACTTTAGGGGATAGTACATTGTGCTTTGTAGTAGGATACCTATTAAAATGCCAAGCTATAATTTATGGCAAGTGTGATTCTGTGTAGAGTGTGAATAGGGTCATAAGGTGACCACACACATCTGAAGATATGCAGACATTGTCCTGCCTTTCTAAGTTCTTTCTTGAACTCGGTTTCTTTTATATAAATGGCCAAGAGAAGAGCACCTTCAAATATTTTTCGGAGAGGGGGAGAAAAGGTGTTGGGATCCTTTTTCCTCTAATAGTGGATATGGGTTTCTACTCTTACTTGCCCGATCCAGATGAAAACAAGCAGAATGTACATGCTTATCCAATATATTGGTGTAATTTCCCTGATGATATAAAATTGACCACCAGATGGAATATCAAGTATTCATCTACCAAGCAAGGGACGGCACCATGGAATACTTTTTCGGTTTCTATCCATGGGCATCCTGTCATTAGTCATAAGCATGTTCTATAAATCATTATGCAGCTACAACACCATTCTAACCATTCTGTTTCCCATAATAGGGCTGTAAATGTCTCCCAGGGTTAATTTTGACAGTTTCATGGGGAACATTCCAGTTTAACTAAACACATAATAAACATTATAAACCCTTTAAGATCAGTTTCAATTTCAAGTACGTTTCAGCAATAAATGCATTATCAATACAGTATAGTTTTGTAATGTGTCCTTTTGTGCGTTGTAGATTTCACTACTTAGATAGCTGCATGATTAACAAGAATGAAAAAAGACATGTTCATATATTTCAGTTTTTTTCATTTTGCCTGAAAATGATCCTTTTCATTTGTTTTATTAATTATTTCCTTATTTTTTTAGTAGTCCATAGACAGGATTCAGCCACGTGGTCTGCGTTTCCTCTCACTATCTCCCTTACTAGAGTCACATTGAGGGGGATTTGTCAAAACTGGAGCAGATACAATCTGGAGCAGCTGTGCATGGCAACCAATCCACTTCTCTGTTTCATTTTCAAATCTTAAAGGGTTAATAAACCCTCGGCGCCTTATTTTGCATATATCTACAGCTAGCAAGCAATAGATATATGCAAACACATAAAAAAAAAAAAAAAAAAACTTTTCAAACAGGTTTAAACTTACCTGTGTCTTCGCCGCGCACTCCCGTCTGAACATCTGAAGAGTCTTGGGCGGCCACATTGGATCTTGGGGTGGGCACATGCTCAGTTCAGATCTTCGGCCGGGAGACGAGGAGGGACACAAGGTAAGTCTATGGAGCGACGTGCACCTGCGCAGACTCCGTGGGACAGGAAGTGCCATCTAGTACAGAGGAGTCAGTGCTGGATCGCAGACCCGCACCAGGGCAGGAGGGACAGCTGAAAAATACAGTAAAGAAGAAGATGATAGGAACAAGAGGCATCATTTAAAGTGACATTAAACCCTCAGATTTTTTTTACATAAAACAATACTGTAATGTGTGCCTTACTGTAATCCATGGTTGTTTTCCTTCTCTTTGCTGCTCTTCCTTTTAAATCCTCATGTCTTCTCATGCTGGGGGAGAACTTTCCTTTGCAGCTCAGTGCCTCTTCCTGTAGTGCTGGCTCAGGTTACAAACGTACACACAGATACCATGTAACCATTCCAGAGACAAGGCAGTCTGCTGCAAAACAGAAGTTCTGCAGAGCATGAGAACAGATACAGATTTAAAAGGAAGAGCAGCAAAGAGAAGGGAAACAACCATGGATTACAGTAAGGCATACATTACAGTATTGTTTTATGTTAAAAAATCATACTAACAGGGGGGGG
>NW_017306495.1:851630-859937 GCF_000935625.1 Nanorana parkeri
AAAAAAAAAAAACTTTTCAAACAGGTTTAAACTTACCTGTGTCTTCGCCGCGCACTCCCGTCTGAACATCTGAAGAGTCTTGGGCGGCCACATTGGATCTTGGGGTGGGCACATGCTCAGTTCAGATCTTCGGCCGGGAGACGAGGAGGGACACAAGGTAAGTCTATGGAGCGACGTGCACCTGCGCAGACTCCGTGGGACAGGAAGTGCCATCTAGTACAGAGGAGTCAGTGCTGGATCGCAGACCCGCACCAGGGCAGGAGGGACAGCTGAAAAATACAGTAAAGAAGAAGATGATAGGAACAAGAGGCATCATTTAAAGTGACATTAAACCCTCAGATTTTTTTTACATAAAACAATACTGTAATGTGTGCCTTACTGTAATCCATGGTTGTTTTCCTTCTCTTTGCTGCTCTTCCTTTTAAATCCTCATGTCTTCTCATGCTGGGGGAGAACTTTCCTTTGCAGCTCAGTGCCTCTTCCTGTAGTGCTGGCTCAGGTTACAAACGTACACACAGATACCATGTAACCATTCCAGAGACAAGGCAGTCTGCTGCAAAACAGAAGTTCTGCAGAGCATGAGAACAGATACAGATTTAAAAGGAAGAGCAGCAAAGAGAAGGGAAACAACCATGGATTACAGTAAGGCATACATTACAGTATTGTTTTATGTTAAAAAATCATACTAACAGGGGGGGGGGGATGATTAGGACTAAATAAACAAAGTGATCAGCGCCAGTGAGTGAATATGAATAAGAGCTACTAAGCACTAGGGATATAAAATATATATATAGAAAATGTATAAACAATAATGTGCCAAGCTAAAATAAATCAAATGTTTTGAATACAATACAATAAAAAACTATATACATTCCAATTTTCTCAACTGGAGATTTAGTTGACAAAACTAAATTACAACTAAAAGAATTCAGATGACTAATATACGCATTTAATTTTTAGTCACATTTTAGTCATCTGAATTATTTTAGCTTTAGTTTTGTTTTGTCAACTAAATCTCAAGTAGAGAACATTTCAATGTATTTTCATCATAGCTTTAGTCCTATTAACTTAGTTTTTATTTAGTTTTCATCCGTGAAAACCTGCAAATGTCGAAAACTGTGACAAAACATTTTAGTCAACTAAATTAACACTGCTACTCATCAAAAAATTGGACAACACAATGTAAATAACACCAGATCAATATTCAGACCTCTGTGAAGACTTGATGCCGGCAATCAAGGCCTGAATTCAGCAAGATGATATCACTATACATTTTCTATTATGGCTTCACAGGGGACTTGCTTATTGTATCAGACTACGATAATTAAAAACATGAGCAGACCTAATCCATCATCAGTTAATTTTATAATTCAATTTTACAGAAACACAATGAAAGCAAGACCAACAAAATAACAGTAGCAGTAACAAAATAAGTGAGAAGCAACGACACATTTTAAATACATTTTCCACACCTATTTGATTAAAGATTTTGTAAAATACTGTATGGTCTCTTTTTTTTCCTGGGTAAAGTACGTGATTAATAAAAAAATTCTTACCTTGAATTAGGCTGATAATTTGTATTTTTGTCTGAGATCCACAAGCAGGACTGCCATAGCCAGCTCAAACCTTTCACATGTGCTCAGGGCAGCCATCAGAAATTTTGTGGCCCCTTACACGGCTTTAGGCAGGGCCCCCCCGCGCGCCGCTGGACGCAGGGCTTAGTGACGCGCTGGACGCAGGGCTTAGTGACGCGATGGTCACAGGACCCACCTGAGAGTGACCCTCTAGAGCCCACTATAGATGCTGCACAGCCCATCTGAGACTGTCCATGGTGGGCTCTGAAGGAAGTAAACGTGTTTGACTCTCTGTGAAGCCACATAAACCTTAACTGGGCAGTGTTTAGGATTTCTGGTGACCCATGCAGTTTTTTTAGTCATTGTGCCTAGAGTCCATAAAGGTTTTAGGGCCTACAAAAGGAGGTAAAATAATTATGTGAATGGATAAAGGTGTCCCTTTCACTAGACAGGTCTGTACTTCAGTAATATTTGAAAAATAAACTGTTAGCATCTTGCCTTCTTGCTCCACAATCGCACTACTGCAGTTATAGAGAAAGCACTTTTTCTCACAAAGATGCAGGTTTTCCTAAAATGACTTCTGTGTGAAGCCAATCATGGCCCCAAGGTGGCTAGGAAGGTTCCCCCTTTCATTGCAGTACATTACCTAATCACACCCTGTCTAAACTTTGTCCACATTATGGGCAGCTGATGCTGAGCTGCTCCAAAATTAATCCTGACCTCGGGTGGCTAAGTACATGCTGCCCCCGAAGAAGAATATAGAGCCTTCCAGTAGTGGTCGTGGCTCAGACAGTAAGCAGAACATCTATTTGGTCTTGGTGAAGGGGACAAGTGTCTGGGGCCCACAGGAGTGCAATTTAAACATACAGGGTGTGCCATAAATGCAGAATGAGACATACAGTATACTGTATTTGCCTGTAAGTTGAGCTTCAGCCAGTTTTTTTTCTGTAGCATGGGAGTGGGAGAGACTTGGAAAAATATTGTGCCTCCATGGAGGAGTTTTCTGCTCAATTCCTGTCCTGCAGATGCCTAGGCCTTTGCTTTGAGTCAATTTTTCTAATTCCCCTCCCTTTCATGGTAATGGAGCAGAAGGTGCTATAGAGTTCAAGAATTTATATTAAAAAATGTTTCATTGCCCACCTCCTTCACTACATGATACTGACAGACATCACAACTTTATGTAGAGCACAATATGAGAGCTTTTCTTATTACTCCATGATAGATGGGGTTTTTTCTCCTGAGGCTGTTCCAAGCTCCTGAGTAGATTTCTTTACATAAATATTTATAGTTATGATAAAATTACAATTAAGTTATGAAACATATCCATTTTAGATGCAATTAGTTATTGGAGGAGTGTTTAATAAATAGATACTAATAAACTGTTTAAGTCTTATGATGGTAACCTGCAAAATTCACTGATTAAGCATTTAGGTCCCTGCACATAACAAGCTGACAGGGGCTGTTCCGTGCTTGCCTACAAAATGCAGGATGAGGAGTCTGTTAAGTGAAATAAAAGTTGTTGGTTTTTCGCAAGCTTTTGTTCTGATGCACGTTCTTGTCTCCCCCACAAATTAGTTCCTCTGTCTTTTTGTAAGGTGTTCTGAGTGGCAGGCATCATCTGAAAAGTTGAATGAAGGTCTCTTGGCTACAGTCTGCTGATGCAGCTTTTGGCCTTGGTTAAAGATTAACAGAGTCACTTCCACTGGAGATCACTTTACCTTCTGAAAAAAAACAATCGCTCTTATGGAAATGTGTCCTGTTTTTTTATTGCCAAACTTTCTGAGAAAGTGAAAGTTTATACAAAGCTACATTACCCCCACACTCACATGACACTGCTCAGGCTTGCCAAACACCGTGTTGTGGGAGCCGAGGTGGAAGGGAAGATTTAATAAGTTTCCCCATATCTAGAAGCATTGTTTATTTCCTGGGGCTATGATGATGGATTGGGTGGCAAAGAAGTACAGGATGCTTATTGTGTCTTCTATTAAGGGAAACTGTCACTTTGGCTAGTGATGGAAAAGTAATGCTTTGTACAAAAGTAAGCTTTAATACAAACTCCAGACTTAGGCCCCGGTCACACCTGGGCATCATAGTTTTTGTGCATATCAGCGCTCATTTTTGTGCGTTTTGCACGCTTTAGACGCATGCACATGAAGATGCGTGTTTTAGCTGGCAGGTTGAGAGACATTGCAGTCAATGGACAAAAGCATGCAAAAACGCATACAGACATGTGCAAACTGCTTGTGTCATGCGTTTCTGTAACAGCTACAAAGCGCCTAGGTGCAAACACGGACTAAGGATCTCATTTGAAAAAAAAAAAAAAATTGGTAAGAATCATTCCATTCAAGTTGCATTGATGTATGTCAGGATTCCTTCCCATTTATTCTGTTTTCCATTGCTGTTTGTTCACACCAGTTCAAATATTTTGCTGCACTGGGTACGCAGAGGTAAATTTCTTGGTACACAAATACAGATTTTAGACTTAAAAACCTAATTTCTTTATTGTCCGTTGAGGGACACAGAAATTTTGTAATTCTCAGACATTTGGGTTATACTGTCATCCTCAGGAGGTTTGAAGGTTAAGCCAGGCCCGCTATAACCTCTCTGCCAATCGCCATGCTGCAGAATTTTCCTAGTGTCCTGGGAGGCTTGAAGTCTTTTTTTTAGCTCTGCTCAGAAAAACCCCAACTATATTTTTTGCTAGCTTTTTTATGTTTTCTTTAACCAAGATGCTCCATAGATATTTTTTCTTTAGTGATTTTAATCACGAATTCATAAAAACTCTGCTTGAGCTAGTCTCTACACATAATGTATCCGGATCGGCACATCTACAACACCATCTACAACACCAGCTTCAGAGGCCATAACCAGACCCATCAGACACTGGGCTCTGCATTATGGGGCTTTCCAGACCTCTCTGTACCATGTTAGTTAGCCACAGAGTGCTCTGTGGGTCCAGAGCCATGGCACAGTCTCTGGTGTGACCCAGTCTATGAAGGTCATAATGAGGCCACTAGATTCTGCATAGCAGTACTTTTCAGAGCTCTTTGTACTGTGTCGCACAGTGCTCTCCAAGTTCATAGCAGTGACACAGCCTCTGTTGGATGCCATCTTTAAAAATTCCTAAAAATTAGACTAAGGATGCTGACGTCATCCGCATGTGCTTTCTCCCACCATTCAGCCCACAGGAAGCTACTTCCTGCTCCTGCTTTTGCCTTGAAGCACTTAATTGATCGTTTCTCCAGTCTTGCTCCATGCGAGGTATCCTAGGCTTCAGCCTTTACCCTAGTAAAGATTATTTTTTGTCCCACTCAGGTAGATGATGTTCCACCCGTTTTCATCTCGTTGGATGGTTGGTTGTCTTCCACATTATTAGTTGAGGCCCATCATTCTTTCAGGTAGCAGTTTCTTCCTAACGGTTATAACCTGTCCTGGTCTGGAACACCAGGTTGATTCTCAGCGCTGCTCCTTTTGGTTGCCACAATTTACACATTTTCTTGCATCCTTCTTCATGTAGCTTTTGTTCAGGTTTTTGATTCCTTCAGATAGTCTTATAGTAAGATGTCCACATCTGTTGGATTTGCCCATTCCTCAGTTTAACTGCTCCAGAGTGTCTCCACTTTTCAAAAATGGAGCACCCTAAAGAAATACTCAGTGACTAAACTGCAGGTCCGTGTATTGTCACATTGGGATGGGCCTAGGCTAGATGAATACTGATGATAAGAAAATTGTGCATGGCCACATTCAGAAGGCACTTGGTGCCTCTGGAGCGACAAATCGTGTCACAGAATGTGCTGTCAATTTAAGGACATGGTGTACAGATCTATACTGCATATAGTTTTATACTGACCTGAACGCAGTAGTATTGCGGGCTATGGGCCCATGCACACAGCTGCTTTGTGGCCAGTATTTCCCTATAGCACTGATCTGCGTGGACCTAAAATAGAAAATTGGGCCAGGGCAGAGATGTAAACATAAACAAAGTATCACATAGTGACACTAGGCAGCAGCGCAGAATGACCTCAACCATCAGTCACGCTGCATAAATAACTTTGCTTTGTTTACATCTCCCGAAAGAGACCTGGGCCAGGCTGGTAACAAGCAGCAGCACACTTACAGACACTGACAGCTGCCTGTACGCATCTCTACTCTATACGGACATACGCGTATAAGTAGACGTTTGCGCTACGGACCATTTTTACAGACAGACATTTCATTATTTTTCACTCCTGTATGCATGAGTCCTACAGTGTAGGCCAATTAAGCTTTTAGTATAAATTTACTTATCCCCAAGTTTAATTTAAATACTATGCCACTGTCTGAGAATAGCCTTGCAGACTGTTGCAGTGATGCTGGCAGTGAAGAGGTTAAGCTTCCCTGTTTACTACTGCCCAAACTGCAAAGCCCTCGAACACGGGAAATGGCTGCAGCGCACAAGTGAAAATGAGCTGTACGCAGCCTCTTGTTGTGCCATGATTGATACTGCAGGGTGTAGGTGTAATGAAACCTCCGCTGTCTCCTCATCTACCTGTGATTTATTGACTACAAATTTAAGATGAGAAAAGGCCCCATACCAGGTCTTGTAACATCCCCCTCAAAGGAAGAGTGGTCATCCATCACCCGGGCCTGCACAGAGCCCGCTGTGAAGACACTCACAGGATCAGCCAATAGTCTCCTTTGTTGCCATTCCTAACAAGTGTTTGATCAGCAAAAGTCTATTTTGGTTGGTGGACCTTTCAAGACCAATTGGCATTGGGTCACTGATTTCACTGCTGTATTATCTTCTTTACAAGACTCACCAGTTGGGCGAGAGGCAGAGATTAATGATGCCACCACCGAGCTGCAATCTTCAGCTCCTGCAATGCCAGATTAAGATTTTTTTTTCCTCTTTCCTTCTGTGTCTTTTGGCTAGTTGGAGGACTGGCAAGCAAAATAGGATTAAGGCACTTATTAGTAATTAATTTCATGTTTCATTTAGGGAAAATGCTGCCACTCAAAGACACAGCTTAAATCAAAAAGTGCTGTACTTTTCTAAACTCAGTCAGGTTATTCTCTTTTCCTATACACATTACAGACCCGTGTGGGTGTGAGTGGAATGCAAGGATAGACAGGCCCAGGGACATTTATACTCCGGTAGTGTTGGCAACCCCCTTTTGGATACCCTTGTTTTTATGGTCCATCCCTTTTTTTTCTGATTTACCTGCCTTTTTGGCCTAGGCTTGTTAGTCAGTTATACTGTGTGCTTTATATTTATTCATATGTCTATAATTACATTCTTCAACTATATACCGGTGCTCTATGTCTATCTGTATATATTTTATATATACTGAAAGCTTTATCTGTATTCGCCTCACGTTTATCAATAAAGAGTTAAGAAAAGTGCTGTTCTTTTTATTTAGTGATTGCCATCCGCTTGTTGTATATAAATGGACGGATGGCTCACTCTTGGATGTGGGTCGTCATAAATAAACAACTTTTTTTTCCCTGCTCGCGCACGTGCACTCAGCCAGTGATTGGCTGTTGCATACAAGCATTTGGGCGGCTTCAGAGCTTGTATGATGCGTGGGGTTGTGCGCCCTACTTCCTCCACTGCCGTTGCCAGCTATCCCAGCTCTGCTGTCCCCTGTGCGGGCCCAGGACCTGTGGGTCTGTGTACATTGATTGGAGGGAGCTCAGCACACTTCCATTGGCTGATCTCTCCTCCGATCACTGAAAGCAGAAATTAAGTGAATTACATCACTTCCGTTTTCAGTGTATAATTTCTCTGTCTGTTGCAGCCAGAGAAGAAGCTGGTGAAGCAGATCTCTGCCTCATCAGATTCTTTGGGGTCCCCAGGTGACATTAGAGGTCTAATAGACCCCTGATGTCTCCATAAAGAGGACCTGTCACTGTATCTGTGCTATCAGATAGGAGGCTTATTAGCCCCCTATGTAAAAGCAACAAAGATACGTGTAAAAAAAAAACTAAAGTCACATATAAAACATTTTTTTTTTGCATACAAATGCAAACACGTGTCTGGGCACGTACCTGTGAAAAACGACGATTGCGCCACACATGTTATATATCATCGCAAACGGAGAGCAAGCAATAATTCTAGGGCCATCAATCACTAAACTGATGAGCGGCAATAGCTTTTAAAGTGTTGCCTATGAGCAATTTTGGGTACGGTAGTTCTTTAACGATTTCAAAATTTCATGTTTGGTGTCTGTTTAACCAACATGACCCCATCGTTTTTATTTTATTAAAAAATTGGCAAATAATAAACGTTTCATAACATAATGTAGGGAAAACTGTTTGTTTTTTTCAAAAAAGTTGGTACTTTTTTCTTTATATCCTAAAAAATAAAAAAAACCCAGTGGTGATTAAATGCCACCAAAAGAAACCTATATTTGTCCCAAAATAATCATATCAAATTAATTTTGGTACGGCATTGCATTACTGAATAAATGTCAGTCAAAGTACCTAAGCAATGAATACTGAAAAATGGCCTGGACAGGAAGGGGTTTTAACACCCCGCTCTTCAAATGGTTAAAGAAGAAAGATTGGTAAAACACAAACTTTAGCAGTAAATTCTTAAAATGAAAAGCTAATTACTTGTGTTGGTTAGCTTTTCATTTTGGATGTCCTTTTTGGGAGAGGAAAGGGTGTTCTAAAAAGAAATGGGCCCATCGTAGAAAATAAAGCACATCTCTTTTATTGTACTTGTAGGTAAGAGATAACAAATAGCAAATAT
>NW_017306495.1:860380-879471 GCF_000935625.1 Nanorana parkeri
TATATATATATATATAGTTCATTAAGTGTTGTATATCCACAAGTGCGAACTGGTATAATTTCTGAATAAATAGCAACTGAACATTATGCAGCTCTATGCAAAATGACCTCCTTCCAGGTAAAGAATTCCTTAAGCATGAATGCAACCGCAAGTGTGGGAAACTGATTGGTGACCCAATAACACTACAATTTAAAGTCAAAACCAAAACACCAGTTTAATATAACCTGACAGTTTATAATTTAGTGTTAGAGCTTATCCCAACTGCAGTTCTTCTTTAAAGAGTATTTATTTGTATTTAGAAATGTATAGTTTATACACATTTTTTAAAGTTATAGCGATTATACAGTCAAAACTTTTTTAGTTTTGGATAGAGTAAGAAAGGGTTAAAACCTCTGTCAAGTTATTTTTTCTGCCTGTGTCCCATGGGGAAAGTTCCCTTCACTTTCTGACCTCTATGCAACAGAAAGTATGAGGGGAGTGAGGGAATTGCCATCACAGTTGTCGACGGAACAGGTGTCCCCATTCGAAGATTTGCCGCCACCTTTTGTTCTGGTGACAACTTTTACATTGTCCCTCACTTTCTGCCTTGATGACAGTGGTCACTAAGACAAGTAGAGGGGTGAATCTCCCCATCAGATATTATATTCACTTTATAACAAACCCTGTAAGGAAAAAACTAGAACATGACATACTTCTGGATATTTTAATGCACAGTTACAATTTAATTTTTTTAACCTCTTATAAAATGTGGTTGTAGAAATGTTTAGGGACCGTGGCTGTAGTTCATTAGGTACAGTAGAGCCTTCTTATAAAAGAGGTATCTGCAGGTCTCCCTTTCATCACAAAACCTAAAAATTAAGCTAGCCATACACCAGTCGTTTTTTTTTTTTGTTCAACACCCAAAACGTTTGACACCCCATCCACACTAAACAGTGTGAACAGGGGAATCCACCTGGAGGGGCTATTGTATTTTAATAGCTGCAGATGTGACCTAGGGGGTTCCAAGGAGGCCGCACACTGCTTAACCACTTGAAGACCAGGTGTTTAGACCCCCTTCCTGGCCAGGCCATTTTTCAGTATTCAGCGCTGCAGTACTTTGACTGACATTTATTCCGTATTCAGACAAGTCAGGAGTACTCATCCAAAATTCAGCAGTGTATGGCCAGCTTAAGGGGATCATTCCCCATTTCATGACAGTGGGCAAAAACCAAGGAAATCATTCCTTCTTGCTTTTGGGCCAACTGTGCAACCAGAACCCCTGGTGTAGAGGTCAGGTGCAGCCTATTAAAATACAGAGATTTATTTCTGACTGCATACAGCTGCTTTAAGCTTGTAAGCCATCATCAGTGAAGTGCATGGTTGAAATTCATAGCAACAGTGGTTTTCCATGTAGTCGGGCTGAAGGACCAATGACTAAGTATAACCACATAGGTTAAGAAAAGAGGCGATTAAGGGGGGACCTTATTGCCATCTTCAAAATCATCAATGGGGATCCCAATATTAGGAATAAACTGTTTAATCCTAAAACTGTATTGAGAACCCGGGGACACAACTAGAGGTTAGAAGAGAAGGGGTTCAATCGTGGAATTCGCATATTTCACTGTGAGAGTAGTGAAAGTTTGGAATTCCCTCCCACAGGTGGTGATATCTGCGGATAACATTGATAAATTCAAGAAATTACTGGACGAGTTTCTTCTCTCGCAGAATCTACAGGGATATGGGAAGTTGTAAAGCCAGAAAAGTACACACACACTCACATACATAGGTTGGACTGGATGGACCTTGGTCTTTATTCAACATTACTAACTATGTAACTAGGTTATGGTGAGTTGACTTGAAAGGAATGAGAAGGCCCTCCACTGCAAGGGTTAAGTGCTTGTTTGTGTCTAGGTTAGAAACAAAAAAGTCATACTCGCCCGATGCTCCAAGCTGGCTTGTTCTCAGACTGGTCCTTCCAGCCTCTCTCCCCTTCCTCTGCAGAGGTCTAAGGTCCCGTAAATCATCACGTCTATACACAGTGTATCGGACGAAAGGACTGCAGCGTAGGAGGAGACAGGCAGGAGGGAGAACTGTGACAGCTGGCCTGCTTGGAGCTTCGGGTGAGTATATGTTTGTTATTTTTTAACCTAGACACAAACTATCACTTAACCCTTGCAGAGGTAGTGCGCCAAGGCATGCTGGGAAACCGACACTTCCCAGAGTATTGCTCTTCTGGACCCCAGCAGCGCTCCTGCTGATGCTGACCTTAACATCTTTACAGCACACAAGGAGATAATTTCATTATAAGGAGTGGCAACAAGACATGTCCCTGGCAGGCCTGGACTGCACTGGTGGATAAGCCTTCACTACTGGAATAGATTCCACAGAGGCTCATGTGGCAGTGATAAGTAAAAAGGGCTTTAGGCTAGGTTCAGACCTGAGCAACGCCCCGGGACCGTGCGATCGTGTGCTAGTGTTACATACGTGCGGCAATTGCTAAAAAGAGGTACAAGTAGCTTTTTATGCAACGCACAGCTTTTTTATCGTGTTCAATTGCATGGGCGGAATTGCGGAAGAAATCCGTGCGATCCGCCCGGCGCGACTGGGGTGCCATTAGAAAATAATGCCACCTCCAGCGTGATCGGCTGTGGTGGTCGATTCTGGGCGATTCCGCACGGCAATCAGCTGTGGTTTTGTGCATGATTGCCGCACGGTCAGGAGTCGCCCAGGTGTGAACCTAGCCTTAAAAGGGTGGGATGGGGGAATGGGAGGTTCAGAATTTGCCCGGAGATTGGATTTAACAGTCTCAATATAAACTTACAAAATAAAACTCAGGATAAACAGTGAGCTAAGTATTCCCTATAACCCAATCAGAAAAGGGCTTCTAGCAGTTTCCTTTTATTTTAATAATGAAGGTAAAATTGGGATTGGTTCCTGTGTATTGCTACACTCTAATGACTTGTGCACTTTTCTAATGAAATAATGACCTAAGTATTTTGATGTTAATTTATTCAGACAACCTAATTGTATGCAGTATTCACAGCTCATCTAGATAGCTGCAACCTGCCAGTATTATGCTCTGCTACTTTACACTGTTTTTATTTATGTGCGCACCAGTGTTCTGAAGACTTGCAGCTGCTCTTATTCAGCCGCAGCCAAGGCTTTTTAGCTGCCCGTATTATCACGGATGTTTGGGCACTCGGCATGCAAACTGTACAAGCCCCATCATTTGTTACCACAAGCTTTACCCAAATTCAGCATTCAAACCTCAGACCATTAGCTCATAAATGGCTTGATTACTTCTCAGGTGACCAGCGGGTACTAATCTAATCAAAGCCAGGATAGGGAACATCTTTTTCAAGACTGAAGACGCTGAGTAAGCTCAGAGCCTGGCAATTTTATACCCCATCCCCAGCCATAATGGAGCATTCAAAAGGAGGGGAGATGCTCTAATTAGATGCCAGGCCCTGTCATAAACAGGCTTTTCTGCAATTTGCAAGGAGAGCAGCTCCTGTGTTGTCAGAACCCAACAACATGTCCCCAAGGAGAAGCTATTTAACTCAGATCAGAAACCACTCTGCTTTTCAAAGTTTTTTCTGGTGGCTGTACATTTTTGACATTAAATGCGTTCATGCTGCAGGTTACGAACAAATGGAAACAAGGGGGAGTAGGGGGGAGAGACTTAAGGGGCACATTGAGTAAGGGCAACCTTTTTCTGTTTATTTTCTGCTCCCCTGGGTCTTAGTTTTTGTTAAAATAAAAAGCAGAAAGGTATAGTTGCAATGATGGATGAAGTCCATGCAGAGGTTGAAAATAAGATTTTACGGCTGTTTTGTGCTTATGCGCATGGGCTTCTTTTAAAGGTTTTATCAATCCAAAACTGATACAGTTTTTGGTAGATGTTTGAGACCTAAAACACATTGAGGGCAATAAATACATAATTTATCAAAACCAGAGCAGACAGAATGTGGAGCAGTTGTGCATGGCATCCAATCAGCTTCTCTCTTTCATTCAAGGGCTGACATAGCCTGCCAGGCACCAACTATAGCTAAAATGGCACTTTTGGGTGAGGCAGACTGGCCCTTTGAGCGGGATTTGTGTGTTTAGCTGTCATTTGACTTTTCTTAAAGGAGCCCTGAACTCAAAACCACAAGTACACGTAAACATGTATTTAAACTCTCTTAAGCAAATAAACATTAAGAACATATCAAAACACTTAACTCGGCTTAACTCTCTGGGAGGTTGGGTGGCATGCGTGCTTGTTGCTCCAAAAAGGGGGGGCATGGGAAATACCGCACAGTGGCTCTGTCCGACCCAGCTCACTAATGTCACCGGTTACCAGGAGCTAGGTGGCACCCAAGCCAGAGCGTCCCTGCTCAGCTCCTGGCAACCAATGACGTCAGTGAGCTGGGTGGGAAGCCCCACTGCACAGGGCATCACAAGTTGCTAAGAGCTTTTAGCAACATGGGACGCTGTGGCGGCCCCCCTACCACCTTCCCCACCACCCTGCCGCCCCCCAATTAGATGCCAACTTAAGCAACTACCTCAGGCTGCCTCATATGGAGGGCCCTGATGTTGAGCAGTGTTCACGTAGTCTCTGCCACTATGTCTTGGGTCACTGATGCTCAGGTGATGCCAGCCAGTTGACATCTCTGAATAATTTGTTGTTGTCACTCATGGTGCTTTGTGCATTTATTCCAGATCTGTGCAGTAATCCAGCATGTTTCTTTGCTTCTTTGCTGAAGCTTCCTGTAATAAAGACTGGTCACTGCTTGTATCTCCCCTTGTGCAGGGTGACTGGTCTTGTATCTGCCTCTCCACCCACTGGTCATCATAGTTATGCTGTCTCTTAGCCCTTGTTCACACCTGACCGTTTTGTAGCGCGTTCTACGCTCGACGAACGCTCTACAAAACGGTCAAAAATATAAATTGCATTGTAGTCAATGGTCTCGTTCCCACCTTGCCGTATTTCCGCCCGACCCTAACGCCCTACAAAACGGCCCACGCCTGAAAAGAATCGCCCGACCCTAACGCCCTACAAAACGGCCCACGCCTTCGGAATCGCGCGACGGTCGCGCGGCTTTTTTACCGCGAATCGCGGTAAAAAACCAGCGCGACGGTCGCGTGACGGACGCGCATATGCAATACGCCTAGGTGTGAATGAGGGCTAAGGGCTGCAGCTAACGATTATTTTCATAATCGATTAGTTGCCGATTTATTTTTTTCAACTAATCGATTGGTTGCATTTAAAAAAATCTCTCTCTCCCTCTCCCCAACCAACTAACCGATAATGAGAATAGTTGACAATTATTCTCATAATCGATTAGTTGTTGCAGTCCTACTGTATCTACTACTTTACAGGGTAATATATGCGTCCGCAAAGGCATTTTGTGCACACAGAGTGGATTTATATTTCTATCTATTGAGAAATATATGTATGTAAAAGTTTTTGTGCCCTGAGTTCACCTTCAAACTGTAAGGTCTGTAAAGCTGCATGACGGGCTATAAAATTAACACAAAAAAGGGTTAATTATGTAAAGAATGCACTATTAACGCTGAAAGTACCCACCATTTATAAAAGGTGATCTATATGACTGTGTGTTACTTTGTTGCGTTGTCTATTGCTCTATGATTAGAAGGATCCACCACAAGTAACAATAATAGTCGGCTTTTGTGTTACTGGACAGAAAACAAACTGTGCATTTGAAAGCGTTGATCCCAATGATACCACATCCTTTATTAAAGAACTACTATTCTGTTAATAACAACAACAGAATGGTAGAATAAAAAAGGCTTGTAATTTATGTTTAGCGGTTCTTTAATATATAAAATTAATCATCATTTGTCCTATTTTTTCAATTGGGTCATTTTATTCCATCGGTATAATACAGAAAAATAAAAGCTGCAATAAAAACCACTTACTGTATCATCTAAATCATCTCATTAATTTAGAGGAAACATCCACCAAACCATGTCAGTTGAGCGGAATAAAGAAGCAGATAAAGAACATGTTACAAATATCCCTTATGTTTTTCAGAAAGAGATTTGCCCTCCTATATTAAGCATTTCTAAGGCTTTCCCAATCAACCCTCGCCAGAAGGTGCCAGAAGAATTCCCTATTCAAATTTATACTGCTTCATCCTAAAAATTCACTAGAGTTTGGTGACACCGCTGACAAATGAGGGGCAGAGTGTTTGAATATTATATCACTGAGCAGACTTTAATGTAAACTTAAGGAGTTTACCTTGCCACCATGCCAGATTTAGCTGACCTTCCCTTATCATCTACTGGAGCAATTTCATGGGCTCCACCTGGGATAAGAGTAGACAGAGATGCTCATCATCAACACTAGTGATTTACAACCAGGGAAAAAAGAGAACAAGGGAAATGTGTCCAGGGAGCAGAGAGTCTTCTGATTAACTGGAGCTCCCTTTGTGTTCTGCAGATAATATTTTGCCACACAAAATGTTTTCTCCCTCATGATATTTGCACTCATCCCCCTCATTATTATACAGCTTTGCTGGTGAGAGCACAACTCTACTCAGTGGGACTCACGTCTAGCATTTCAGAATTCCACTTTTCATTAATAATGTATAATTATATGTGTGCATGACGGTCTGCTCCATGCGCTATTCTCAGTATAGAATGTGGTCTCTGAACCAGGTTAAACAGTCAGTCTCCTGCTTTGCAGTTCATTAGCCTGACATCCGCTTAGTGAGGTACCAGTGTCTAGATATTTACAGTAGAGTCATGATACAGAATAATGGTATTTGATACAACTTAGGCCATTTCCATTCTTGGGATATGCCTTTGGTTTAGTATGGATACATTTGCACAGTGTTGCCAGCATGGCTCCAGCGTGGTTTCAGCTTGGAACTAATGTATGCTCTTAGGCCCCTTTCACACGGGCTTTCCAATCAGGTGCGCCTGTCAGTTTTTCAGGTGGACTTGATAGGCCCCTTTCACACTATCCCATCAGGAGGTGATCTGTGCATGGATCCCATTTTGATCGGAACGTTATGGATTGGATGTCACCAATGTGACATCCATGTCCGTCCAGTTTTTCCCTCCATCTTGCGTTGGAGGAAAAAAACAGAAATCACTGGGCCAGTCTATGGGGAACTGGATGTAAACGGACACCCGATTAGGCACAATCAGGTCCAGTGAAACTAAACTCTGGTCTATTTTGTTTTTCCAGAGCTGGGGGCAGTCGGATGTAAACGGACACCTGTCCATTTACATCTGGCTGCCTGTAGATTTACATTGGGCATCCAATCAGGTCTCCCTGAAAAACTGACAGGTGAACCTGATTGGACCGCCCATCTGAAAGGGGCCTTAGTTTATGGGCAGCCAGATCTAAATGGACGGGCGTCTGTTTACATCCTGTTAGTCCCAGCTCCAGCCAGGTCTGGAAAAACAAATGGATCAAGGGTAACCAGGTGTAAATGGACAGTGGTCCATTTAGATTTTTAGATTTGGCTGTCCATACACTAACATGGGTCTGGTAATGTCCAGGTTTTTTTCCTCTATCACAAGATGGAGGGAAAAACTGCATGGCATGGATGTCACAATGGGGGACCATGGGGAATAAAAGTAGCCAGTACCACCCTCCAGAAGGAAGGATAGTGTCAGCACCAATTCAGAGATGTTTGAGGATCTACAGCTGAGTGATACACAAATAAGATACATTTGTGTTTATAGTTAAGGTATCTGAATGCATTTTTAAGATTTAACTCCTGAGTTGAGTGCCACTTGAAAAAAAGTAGGCAGGGATTCTGATTGTTTGCTATGAGCAACAATAAATATTCTCGTTAGCACACTTTTATTATATAAGCTCCTATTTGTCCAGAAACTGAGCAGTAGTCAGTTTACTTATACAAGGGCTACATGTAAATGTATCAAAAGAATTGACATTTGCCAGAATGGAGGCAAACAAGCAAGTAATAGTAACATATGTTTTGATGTCGTTTTCATGTGACTTAATATGATTTTACGGTGTTTGGTCATTGTTTCTGATCATTTGTGCTGCATTCATAAATTTTAACTGCCTTGTACTCTAAGGGCCCATTAACACTATTGCATTGCAGTAAAGCACATAACACAGTGTGTTGTGGTGTCATTCATTATGCATTACGCCCTATCCCACCTAGGCAGCACAGCACAAAACCCTTGCATTTTAGTGCACCACATTGCACAGATGTGAACCATCTGTGTGTTGTGGTATGCTGCGCTGTATGCTGTGGTAAGCTACTTGTCTATAAAATATATGTTGGCAGCCTGTTCAAAATAATTGGGCTGCCTTAGCACAACGCACATTAACATACAAAATATTGCACATTAACAAGTGTGCAGCGCAACAAATAAGTGTCTGGATGACCCCTTAATGATTGTATTGTATTATAAGATTTACCAAAAACAACTTTCGGGAGAGAATGGTTTCATATCAACTTAAAGGTGGCCACACACCTTACGATTATCGTACGATAATCGTATGCGATCGATTTTTTGTCCAATAATCGCAAGGTGTGTGGGCAGTGCAACCGCAAATACTGTACAATCGTACGACTTTTGACTTTCAAGCATGTTCGAAAACTTTGGTCGATCATACGATTATTGCAAGTGGCGTTTCCGTACGTAAAAAATCGTAGGATCTACACTGCTCATGCGCAAACGAAAATACGTGCGGTTGATTACCGCAATTCATCCAGGTGCTTTTCTTTAATTACGGCTAATTGAACCTGGCGATAATCAGGGCATAATGGGGCCGCCGTACGACAATCGTACGACGGTTTGATCATTGGATGAAAAGTGTCGTCCGATAATCGGAAGGTGTGTGGCCACCTTTACCCTAAGCAATGGCCAGATCTGGGCAGGCTTAAAGCCACACTCCAAGTACAAAACCTTTTTTTAAAACATATACCTCATTAGCCACAAAGGATATAAATCCATTTTGCACCAAATGCTTCTGTAAACCCAAATATTACCTTGTTATAGTAGTGGTCCATCATCAGGAGTAGAGCTGTAGGAGGGACCAAGAAGCTCTGCCCACTTCAGGCTGGCAGCAGAAATCTACAGGAGGTGGGTGGATACAAGACCAGTCAAGCTGCACAAGGATAGAGAAAAGCAGTGGCTGGTCTTGATTACAGGAAGCTCCTGCATAGAGACAAATCTTCACACACAAATCTTCTGCGTTTCCTCCACAGATCTGGAGGAAACGAACAAGACACACCAAGATTCAAGTAGGAATACACATTACTTTTTTTTAGGCAATATTTGCTTATCCTGGTGTTCAGCTTTAAGTGACAGTGAGTCATTATTACCATGCCTTGGGAACCCATGTTAAAAACTGTCAGGTCCAGGAGTGGCTGCATCCTTGATCATTCCCAACTGATGTCAGGGAGATGACAGTGGTAGGTACAAATACGTTCTGATGAGACAGCATGTTTTGGATTATTCTTCACACTGAACGTGGAACACTAGCCCAAATTTGTATTTTTAATTTGAATTGCAAAATGTTAAAACGTTGGCATATTTTTGTTGCCATATAGTTCCTAGTTGGAGAAAATCCCATAATGTTCTGTCCCAGTAACAGTGGTCCCCAGGATTGGAAGTAGGATTGGAAGTAGGGAGAAATCTCCCCAGCGAAGACGCACAGCCAGATATGCCCTAAAAATGAGGCAACCTAAGGCTAAGGCGGTATCTCATTGGGGGGTGGCCGAGAGGAGGAAGGGGGTGGCAGGGGGGCGGCCACAGCTGGTGTCCCGCCGAGCTCCTGGCAACCAGTTACGTCAGTGAGCTGGACGGGATTGCACACAGCTATCGTAAGCTTTAATAATATTTAGTCTGGAGTATCTGTTGTTACTTAAGATAGATGTATGGATATTTACATAAACTTCCAGAGACCATGGGGTGAAATTACAGAAGGAGTGCGAGGGGAATTAAAATTTGCAGGGTTTTCGCTTAAACAAAAACGTGGGCTGCTCCCACACTGCAAGGGTTCAATGCTTATTTAGGTCTAGGGTATCAGGCAAAGCAGTTTTACTTACCTGATCACCTTTTCCTTCCCCCAGCTAGTGCTCACCTCTCTCTCCCCTACGCTCCAGATTGTGGACTGTCCCTTGACGTCTCCATGTATAATACATACTGTAGCTGTGGGTCTTGCATTTGACTGGATGATGTCAGCGAAGGGGGGAAGAGGCTGCTGGAGCTGGTCTTGGACCCTGCGGGAGAGGGGATCAGGTAAGTCTTGTACACAATGCTCCTAGAAAAATATGATCACATAAACCTTGCAGTGCGGGGGAGCTCCACTGCAAAGCTATTTTTCTTTCCTGGAGATAGGCTTTAAAATGATCCATCTGCCCCCAGCCAGCATTATCTGATAACATGGCTGCCATGTTGAATATGCCTGTACTCGCTAACTAAAGTCAAATTAGTCAGAAAGATGGACATATCACAATTTGCGAGAAATAAGGAAAGAGCACAAATTCCTTAAACTTAATTAAGGTTAAGTCTTTTGTGGTAAGCCTACTTCACCTTTAATAATTATCCACTTATTTAGTCTTGTGTGTTGTACATATGCAGTAAAAGACACAGCTTTGTTGGTCAGGATAATGGTATGTCTATTTTGGATTACATTGATTTATTTCCCTGTCACCTTTGCTGGGGGTCTGTTCTGTGAAATGTAGACATGTAGAAGTAATTGTACACCTTCAACACAAGCAAATGCTTTGCTCTTGAGCAGAGCCCCAGCTGGCTGTCAAGTCACGGAGAGCTGCTACTTTGTTCCATGTCACTTTTAAAATACATTTTAATTATCTCCTTCAGGTTTTATCAGTTTGTTAACAAGCATGATATGCAAATTGAGCCAGTTTGTAGTTATAACACTATCACTCATGAAGCTCTTGTACAACAGTACGGAGAGTATCTCCAAATAGTACATATCTTTGACCAGAATAAGAAAATCCCCTTTAAAGGATGAGTCTAGCTTTTGTCTGCATTATATAGCCTGATGGAGAACTCTTGTCCTTTTCATTCTCATGCACTGAATTGCACACCCCTACTGACTGCATACAGAATGGAGAGGCTGCAGACACTGTACCAACCAGTGATGTTTCAGGAAGTGCTGTACCATAAAAGTACCATTTGATATTAGAGCAAATGACTCCACACAGCTACAAAAACACAGATCAATAAATGACAGCATTGCTGAGAATGGTTAAAGGCTCAGTGCTTTTAACACATAAAATACATTAAAGCAGACCTTCGCCCTCCTCACCCACTTTATCTAATTGTCCTCCTCCCTCATATCTCATAATTGGATATTTAACTTTGCCCAAATACCTTTTTTTTTTCTCTTGCACCCCTCCCACCACTTCCGGGATTCTTGCCTAGGTGAGATCTATGTTCCATTCGGCACGTTGCTGCTCATGCGCAATAGATCACCCTGAAGCCTCCTGGGATGCGTGACTTCAGTATCTCAGGAGGCTTTGGGTGCTCTACAGCGCATGTGCTGCTGCACATCATCAGGGGGTCTGCTGTCTTTGCTGGTTCTTGCAGTCCACCGAGAGTACCCTAAAGCATCCTGGGAAGCATGATGTCAGTATCACTGGATGCATTGGGGTCTCTACATCGAATGCAATGCTGTACATCATCTAGGGGCCAGCTGTCTCTTGCTGGTTCTTGCAGCCCATCAAGACCATCCTGTAGACTCCTGGAATATGTGACCTCAGTATCCCAGGAGGCTTTGGGGTGCTCTATACGGCATGCGCTGCTGAGCATCATCAGGGGGCCACTTTGCTGGCTCTTTCAAACAGGCCCACTGATGAAACCATGTGGCGCATACAAGAACCTGGAAGAGATGGCCAGCCCCCTGATGACCTAAGTAAAGAACCAGTAGGTGGAATTGGGTCAGCAGACTGCAGCAGGGTAATGCTGGTTTCGCTGGATGGGAGAGTATGTGAAGTCAGGATAAACCGCGAACAAGTTAAGTGGAGAAAAAAACTAAACAGGAGGAGGGAGTTAAAGTTCCACTTTAACAGACAACACCTTTGTTAAAAAAGAATACTATAGCATATATATACAAAATATATATATATAATCATGCTATACAGGACATTTGTTTCGAAAATGAATGCAATATGGCAGTTGCCTCCAGAAATTTTATTTTCTGCATGTGATTGCCTTTTCCTGCGCTAAGATACAAGTCAAATTTTACATCCTAATGGAATAGGAATTTCATTTTTGGTGAGGTACTCCCTAGGGGTTAACTACCTCTATAGAGATGCAGATGCTGCAGCTTTCCTAATCAGAACACTGAGAGTGCACCAGGTGGGTAGAACGAACCCCGACCCTCCCAATCAGGAATCAGTCTGAAAAACACACAGTGAAACAAACAGCTATTTCTTCAGATCAGAAACAGGTAGGAATCTTAAACAAAGTTTGTTAAAATCCTTGCAATGTTTATAGATCATTCAGAGTGAGATTTTTTTGTCAACAAAAGTAGATTTAATTTGTAAAGAAGCGCTGCAGCCATGACTGAAGATGAGTACATAATATGCAAAGTGAATAAGCGATTTACTGTTGTGTGTGTTTGGGTTTTCAATGCAGCATTTGAAAGAAGAGATAGCAGCCTTGTTAATGAAAGCGCTAGGTACTCCCACTCGGACTTTTGTGCAACCTGCAACTTGAGGAACATATATGATTGACATTGGACACTTCATCATACACTGTGCAGCTTCTCTGTGGCAACTCCTGATTGCCAAGTAAAGCACATATGAAATATTCAGCACTAGTTAGTGGCCTTGATATTCCTTTCCACAGTTAAAACAACACACTTCATACAAGTAAAAAAACACTTCATACATGTGATAGAATGTTACATAGAACTTTATACCAGGAAATGAAGTCTGTCAGCAACACAGGCTGCTGTAGTATGACACTAATTAGCCATCACACATAATGTAGTTTTATCATTAAACTCCTCCCTTTTACATTTATTACTAAACTGCTGTAAAGAAAAGCAAGCAGCTGCAGCGAGCCCTTCCCCTTTTTTGCTGCTAGGCATTAACAATGTGTACTTTATATAAATGTATAACAATTTAAAAGAAAGCACCTCTGCTAAACCGAATTCCATAATCCTCTTTCCAGAGTTACTCAACTGTAAAAATCCGGTTGGTTGCAAAATAATTTTGATATATCGGCATCAGTTCACTAAGCTCTATGAGTTATTTTACCATGTTTGATATTTTTCCTAACAACAATGTTCTCTTGAAAATGTTCACTTCTTGTACCTAAATGTCACATGCAAGCACATACAAAACTTCATTTGTATTTTGTCATGAATTGATGTTTTCCTCTCAGAAGGATATTCTGGTTTTTAGATAGCAAACCTCAAAATGGCCCAGTTTTCTCATCTCCACATAAACCTCTCACAGGACATTACTGTTAAAGTGACACTAAACTCAGGAGTTGCGTTTTAAAAATGCATTCAAGTACCATAAGGCTGGGCACACACCTTACAACCATCGCAAGACTTTTGTCTTGCGATGGTTGTAAGGTACTTAAAAAAAGTACGATCTGCCTATGTTGCATAGGCAGATCGTACTTGCGATGATCGCAAGCCACGCCCCCTGAGGGGCGGGCTTCCGATGACCGCAATGCTGAACGGGCAGTGTGCGCTTGCGCACACCGGCCCGTACGGCTGTTATCGTACGAACATGCCACAAACATCGTACGATGCTCGGCGGGGTTTCAAACATGTCCATAAGTTTAAAGTCGTGCGACCTTACAGTAGTAGAGGTCGCACGGCTTTCACACACCTTACGATCATCGTACGATCGCGGGATTTCCCGCGATTATCGTACGATAATCGTAAGGTGTGTGGGGACCCTAACTAATAACAAAAACGTATCTTATTTGTGTATCACTCAGCTGTAGATTCTCAAATGATCTCTGAATTGGTGCTGACACTGTCCTTCCTTCTGGAGGGTGGCAACTGTTCCCCATGGTCCCCGTGTGTGTTGTAGTCACGGCTCCAAGCTTGTTCCGTGATGGACTACAATCGTAATATAAATTAGTAAACTAAATGTGAGATTGTAGTCCATCATGAGAGTGAGCTTAGAGCAGTGACTACAACATACACATGGGGAACAAGAGTAGCCCCCTCCAGAAGGAAGGACAGTGTCAGGACCAATTCAGAAATGATTGGAGGATCTACAGCCCAGTGATACACAAATAAGATACATTTTTGTTAATAGTTAAGGTACTTGAATGTATTTTTAAAATTTAATTCCTGAGTTTAGTGTCAGCCCATTAGTAATATTGCAGAGGTAATAATGCTATATGCAAATCCTGACTTTTCCTGTGAAAGTTGTGCTTGGCCCAGTCCCTCCATCTCGATCTTGAACTTGATCCTCTGTTTTAGTTCTTCATTGTGATCGGTGGTCCCACTCACCAATAGTTATACTTTGGGGTAGAGGTGCTAATCCCAAATTTGAAGGAAAATCAGAATCTCTTTTTTTATGTAGTCTGCAAATCAGCAAAGCGTACCCATGTTGACTTTCTCTGGCAGACCCCATATTGCAATGGGACTGTTCATATCTGTTTAAATATCCACCGGCTTCATGTTCCTAATTGGGATAGTCTTGACAATTTAGAACAAAATGAAGATAGGAGGCTCTGAGGGGAATTTATAAAAACTGGAGCAGACAAAATCTGGAGCGGATTTGCACTGCAGCCAATAAGCTTCTCTCTCTTATTTTCAAATCTTACCTGAGCAAACTGAAGAGAGATGCTGATTGGTTGCCATGGCCAACTGCTCCAGATTCTGCCTGCTCCAGTTTTGATAAATTTCCCTGTTTGTATGCACTAAAAGCCTTTACCCTATCAATATGTGTATAGACCTTCTATACATACTTTCATCTGCAGTTCAAAGAACCTTCAATGACAAGGATAGCAGTGCAGACTCACATTTCACTAATATCTGTGCAAGATTGTTTTACAAGCAAGAGACCAATATGACCCTTTTGTTTATTTCGTACAGCACTTTTTTTAACAGTTCATATGTTAATTGCTGTTTATTGAGAACCATTAGGCATTGTCAAATTTTAAATAAGATAGACTGCCATCTACTGGCAGCAAGAAGGTATTATATTAGATAGAAATAATTCTAAAAGAACTAAGAGGCCACTTTAAATTAAATGCATCTTTGGAAATGATTCATTCTATGCAAATCTATGTACACGTATTAACTGTACTGAATGATATGCATATAGTATGCAGCGATTTAAAAGTACAGAGCACTAATTATAGAAAAGAAACAATGATGTGGTAGTATCAGAGTGATTCTCAGATCATAAAGATTAGCAGACATAGCGTGCATATGTAATGATGCTAAAAAAATTGTTACCTTTAGTGTGACTGAATATAGATTTTTAAGGTGGCCATGAAATCAGATTGTAAAAACCTAAACACGCCATTCAATTTCCAGTCACACAGGCCACTGTACTACATAACCTTTAGTAGATCTAAAGGAGGTTGTACTATTATATTGTATAGTGTATGGCCAGCTTTAGGCCTGTTGTGACCTACTAAACTGCTTGATGTCACAGAAACAATCCTAAAAACCTATGTGTTTTGGGACAAATTATAGTACATGACACTGGCAATAGGGACAGTTAAAGGGAAACTCCACTTTCATGAAAAAAAAAATATGGCATATAAAATTGCTGTAGAAGGCATTTTGTCATTTAATGACAATACAAATGACCTGTCCAATTCAAACTGCATTTGTTGTAATTTCCTAAAATACAAAAAAATTTAATATGGTAAGCCCCTAAAGGTTAGCTACCTCTAAAGAGACGCAGACACTACAACTTTCCTCACCAGAACACTGAGATTTAACCAGGTGGTTATAACGCATCTGACCATTTAATTCAGCAGTCAGTCTGGAAAGGACTTGGGGAAACAAACAGCTATTTCTTTAAGGTGCCCATACACCTTACAATTATCTGCAGATTTTCTGTGGTCAGATAGAAAAAAGTGCAACCGATTGGCCCAGGTGGAGATTGCTCCATCCACACAGTTAAGTGTAGATGGAGGAATCTGTTGCACCTTTTCCATCTGACCACAGAAAATCTGCAGATAATTGTAAGGCTGGGCACACACCTTACAACCATCGCAAGACTTCTGTCTTGCGATGGTTGTAAGGTACTTAAAAAAACGTACGATCTGCCTATGTTGCATAGGCACATCGTACTTGCGATGATCGCAAGCCACGCCCCCTGAGGGGCGGGCTTCCGATGACCGCAATGCCGAACGGGCAGTGTGCGCTTGCGCACCCCGGCCTGTGCGGCTGTTATCGTTCCGACATGCCACAAACCCGCCGAACATCGTCCGATGCTCGGCGGGTTTTCGAACATGTCCGTAAGTTTAAAGTCGTGCTACCTTACAGTAGCAGAGGTCGCACGGCTTCCACACACCTTACGATCATCGTACGATCGTGGGATTTCTCGCGATTATCGTACGATAATCGCAAGGTGTGTGGGGACCCTAAGGTGTATGGCCAGCTTTATAGAAGAGAAACAGGTAGGTGCAACAAAGTGTGTTCAAATCCATGCAATGTACACTGATCACCCAGAAGGGATTGTTTTGCTTTTCTCAACAAATGTGGAGTTACACAAAAAAAAAGAGGAAGCAAAAAGTATTGGTATTGATAATGAAAACTAGAATTCAAATCATTTAAAAAAATGCTGCTTCTTAGTTTCTCAGTGGGACCTGAAGTCCAAGCAAAGCATTACATATAGTACAGTGAGACTTAAAGAAAAAGTCTACTTGTTTTTAATCAGACAACTCTGGGATACTTGCAGTTACATGCAACAATCAGCAAGACACAACCAGGATGCAGAGTCTATACATTTAATGAGCAGATATGGCTGCCACTTTATACTTGTTATACTATTCATAGAAATAATGGGGATTTTTTTAAATTATTGACACACATTGCTAAGATTTAGATCAAGCTGATCTCTCATATTTGCATAAAAAAACAAAAAACCCCAATAGAATATATAGTTCAGTTTAGCTGAGGAATGGGCCTATAGGCACAGTGTGCTTCACATTCTGAAAGTGTAGCTGTTAGAATAAAACCTTCTCAGTGCATGTTTTGATTAAGCTGGTTGTACAAAGTTTTTATAAAGCCCCTATAGAAATAAAGTTTAAAAGGTTCACATGCTCAGAGAAAAAAGGTGACTGTCAGCTGTAAATTGATTGTGCCTTATGTGTGTTCATACCTGGGTGCAGTGAATCTGAACGCTCCAGCTTTACTGCCTAGTCTTACAGGTCACCCCTGTGCATAGAATATGCAGGTTAGGCTTTATAATAACAGATTTGCTTAACATTAGAACTCTATGGATTTGCCTGTGCAGGTTGAGGTCAATCTGGTGTTATAATATGTCCCATGCCAAGCATTTCTGGTCCCAGACTTCATGGACTTGTAATTGTTTCACTTTTTGCTGTTTGTAAATGGATTAAGCAGCCTACCCTTTCCTTCCCTAGCTCCCTCTGCCTGTGGTAGATCTTGTCCCACACATGTCTATGGGTTATCTGCTATACCCAGGATGATGGAGTTAGAAGAGGACTGGAAAAAAACACTACAAGTCTGCCTCATTCAGAGTTAGTGGATTTTACATTTGACACTAAATCTACGCTCTGCTAAACAATATGTATGGAAATGTTGTATATGATCTTTTTTATTTAAGGGGTTAAAATGAGCATTTTAAACTATTTCCTTAACTTTCCCAGAAAATAAAATAACCCCTGAAGCCTGCAGTCCAGATTCCCAAACATATAATAGAGGATTTATGTTTATGTTATAGATGTACTTAATATATATAAACACAAATGAAAATTATATTTTACACTTGTCTTTCAGTCTGATGTTTATAAGCTATTTAATGTCCCAACAATAGGAACTTTTAGCTATATAGTTCCAGTTATACAATATCAAAGTCATGCAGCATGGCAATTAATAAGTGCATTGTTATTGCAGAGGAGCAAAAAGTCTCAATATTTATCACTTCAATAGGAAATAAGATGTCTCTTTATCTGGTGTGTATAGTTCATCCAGCTCAGCACCATGCTGTTGTGCAACAATTTATAGAAAAAATACAAAGATTTGCATTGCTGTATACAAATTGGGGGGGGGGCTAGTTCTAATGAAGGGGGTTATACACAGAACGTTTATGTTTCACTTAAAAAAAATAGAACTAACATTTTCATTGTTAACCCCTTTTAGTTAACAGCAGCCATCAAACCGTGCAGTAATTATCAATAAACGTTACAACGGGTCGAACTGTAAGTTCTGTAGTTCAGTACATTGTAAGTGAAGAAAATCAGTGTCATCGTGATAAATTGCAATACTGCTCACCAATTTTAGCACACCATCATAGTGAATATGCTTACCCCGTGCTAGCAGACAAGTATAAACCAAAGTGATGGCTTTAAGCATTTTATACAAATAAATCAGCAGATAAAGTTGTTAATAATAAAAAGATGTAAATGTGAACGCTGCTTATGAACACTGTTGAGGTAAGAATAGCTAAAAAGGCCACTGGAAATTGTTTTATCAGCTTGTGTTCATTGTGTATTACAAAGTAATCAGTAAACAAATTATCACATTCACTTCGCACAAACTTCATCTTCAAATACACGAAAAAAGCCAAACTGCAATGATACATATGAATGAACCTACCAGTCAAACGTTTTCTGTCTTTACAAACCTCCTTCTGATCATGGCTACCTTAAACTACTTAGTTCCTATTATGTAATCATCTTCTTGCAAAGAGGAACCGCAGCGGATTAGTGTGGAGGAAATATTTCAGTGTTTAAGAACCCCCTTTTTTTTTTTTTTAACCAGCAAAAAAAGAAACTGCAAGGTGTGAGGTTTTGGCTTTAATTTCCCCAAAATCGTGGGATGCTTGTGCCATTAATTCGAAGCAGCAAGCATCAACACTTTTCTTTCTGTAGCCTGTAGTAGGTGGATAGATGATTAACTAGACTGGGAACCCTAAGCAGAGATCACTCAGGTCCCCCTGTAATAGAAACGATCCAGACAT
>NW_017306495.1:879790-884374 GCF_000935625.1 Nanorana parkeri
AAAAACAATACAGACATAAAATTGCATCTTTTTTTTTTTTTATATATATATTTAACTGTTTGTGCCATTTGCTTTCTGAGCAGGATTTCCCTGAACTTTCAAAGCTTGACTCTAACAAAAGCCTTCGTTTTAGCATTTCCATATCTGCTCCTGTATCTATAATTTATTGCTGTACTCAAAAAAAAAAAACTGTTTTAAGATTCCACTTCCATTTTAATTGTCAGTTGAATCTCTGCTCCTCATTGCATTCTGTAACTGCAGAAAAAAATGCGTTTAAAATAACCTTAAGACTATATTACAGTAATGGCATGCTCTTTATAAATGGTATTTAATAATCAATAAACCATTTTCACAGTGGCCACCATATATTAGAATATAAATATTTCGCGGAGAGGAAAGTTTAATATCCATTACCCACGCAGGCTGAAGCTTTTTGTATCGGGACTTTGCATCCCTTCTTTTTTAAGCGTTTGCCAAAGCACACATGTATAGTTATTTAAAACAGCCCTTTAAAATTAATTTTGCGCCATCCACACTATTGTATCTGCTCCATTAGAGATGAGGAATGGCGTAATTCATTTATGCAGCGAAGACGGTAAATATTCCATTTGAAAAATGCGATGTATTCATGCTTGCTGGAGATATACACAATATTCATGATGCGTGACGTGGATAATGTGCACCACACGAGGAGGTACATGATGAGGGGCCGGGGGGGAAGTGCTTCTCTAGATGGTACCCAAACCTCCAACATCCCCCCCCCCCTTTTACCCCATGAATATTTGGGATGCCTCATTCCTGCATCTGGCCATTTATCCCCCTCTTCTTTTACGCTAGATAAATGCCTGGCAAAGCTACTTCGGAGGCAAAACTGCTGAGCCATACGGTTTTCCCATTGTCTGTGAGCAGAAAGGGTTAAAGTTCCTACCCCCGAGCGGACCCTCATTCAAATAAGAATCGATTGGGAATTTCTATCGGCACTATTCAGGAGCTAAAGAGACCCCAATTGCCTCCTTACCTGGGAGTAGCACAGCCACCAAGTGCTCAGGATAGATAGATAGATAGATAGATAGATAGATAGATAGATAGATAGATAGATAGATAGATAGATAGATAGATAGATAGATAGAAGGAAGGGGGATGATGAGTAAGATTTATATAGATACATACATGTGCAGGCTACATACATAGAGACATAGAGATAGGTGTATAGATGTCATTGAGATAGACAGACAAACAGAAAGACAGATACAGGAGGGATGATGAGTAAGATTATATAGGTACATAAATAGGTAGGTAGGTAGAAACAAACATACATAGAGATAGGTGTATAGATACATGCATAGGTGGATGGATGATTAGATAGATAGCTGGGGAATGTGTATAGATAAGCAGGTATACAGGTAGATGAATGGATGATGAGTAAGATTGATATAGATACATACATACAGTATATACATAAATTAGATAGGTACATAATAGAAATTGGTAGATTGATAGATACATAGAAAGTAGATACATACATATGTAGGCAGATGTATAAGGAGTAAGATTAATATACATACATACATTGGTAGGTAGACAAATAAGTGGGCAGACAGATGGATAATGAGCTAGAAAGAAAGAAAGAGAAAGAAAGAAAGAAAGAGAAAGTTAGACGTGTTACAGTTGCAGATGTGAATTATGTGACAGAGGGCTTGTTCTTTATATCACAGCTTTGTTGTACAACTTTTATTGAATCAGATGTGTCCCCTCCGTCTGCCCACAAAGTCAGAACTATGAGCAGTGGGAAGGAATCGCTTGCAGCGACCAGCTTGCGCGTTGCCTGTAGACTGAGCAGTCTGGTTGCCATGGGTTACTGCACTTTGCACCTTTTTAAGTCGGATGGTACCATAAGCATGGTGATGAAACAGCGAGCACACGTCGGTTTTCAGGAAACACCCCCGTGTGTGTGTGTGTGTGTATAGACACTACTAAACTGCGTTGTGGGGGGGGGGGCATATGGAACGTGTTGCTTAATTTGTTTCCATTCTGACTGCGGGGGTTCCTCTCTCATGTAACCTTCTGCATTATGAACCTTATTGCTCTTTATATCTGACGATCTTTCCGTTGTCTATGGAGTGTATTTGTCCACAAGTAGATGGAGTATATATACTAGATCCTCGCAGTAATGAAATGTCAGCTGCACTTCCATCCTTGTGACCACTGGGGGGCGCCGTTTTATATCTCTGAAACCTAATGTGCTCAAAGTTCTCACTATTGTTGCAAAACCCAGGTTGACAAACCAGAGGCTTCTTATTAAAACAAACAAAAGACTCGGCTCTGCAAACTACAACTCATTAGTGTCGGCTGCCTCATTCTGGGAATGCCGGGCTCCTGCTAAGGTTTTTGCTTTTAAACCATGGATGCATTTTTGATGCAGATACAATGGTCAGTGTGCATGCCTCTGTGTGTATGGACAGGTTTGTAAATGCACGATGTGAAGGTGTTAAAATGAACATTTTTAATATGTAGGTTATGGGACTGCTAAGGTGCGACAAACTGCACCAGCACAGTGACTTGCCATTGATCACTTTTTATTCTGAAAGCTGCTATTTAGCTGTTGTGTTATAATGACATTAGAAGTGATTTTTGGGGATCGGGTCATAAGCACCCCCTATATTGCACGTACAGTGAGTCACAACGTGTATACTTATGACAAAGACTGCGTGTAGGAAGCCGACCTGAACCGAAGCTTCGATCGAGCTGTGGCATTGCCTGGTCTTGTTCGAGCAGTAGCTTGTCAGCTGACTTCTCTTCTAGCTGTCACTATTCACCATTCCCCGCCCCTTTTGGCCAGCTTTATGCAAATCTCGCTCTTCTTTTTGTACTGATTGGTCGCTGGTTCCAGGCCGCGCCCCCTCCCCCTCGTGATTCGGCTCTGGGCATATAAGTAAGGGGGCTTGCTCGGGGAAATCACAGATGATATGCAGAGGTGTTCTCTGTCCCTGCCGATAGAGACTCTTGTTAAAAGGCACGATCGTCTCTCCTGCGAGCCCTGAGAACTTCCTCCATCCAGTGCAGCAAGTGGGAAGTTACAAAATAAGGACATTCAGGGAGGACCGAGTATCCCTGGGACTGTGTGTCCTGCACCGGGCTAAGGCAGAGCTTCAAGGAACAGCCGCAGCGCCTTTGCCCAGGTTCCTGCTGGGTTCCCTTGTGAAGAAGCAATTCTGCACTGGACTCCTTGGGTGTGCAATCGAGGCACACTCAAGGTGCAGATCTGGAGTAAGCCGACGTGACCCAGTATGGCTGGAGAGCTGCCTATTGGAACAGAGTTGCCAACTAGTCCACTTGCTATGGAGTACGTCAATGACTTTGACTTGATGAAGTTTGACGTCAAGAAGGAGCCACTGAACGGGAGAGCAGAGCGCCCTATCAGACCCTGCAACCGTTTGCAACCCTCTGGCTCCGTGTCCTCCACTCCGATCAGCACCCCGTGCAGCTCGGTGCCCTCCTCTCCAAGCTTCAGCCCAACAGAGCAGAAGACCCACCTGGAAGACTTGTACTGGATGGCGGGCAGTTACCAGCAGATGAACCCCGAGGCTCTGAACCTCACCCCGGAGGACGCTGTAGAAGCTCTCATCGGGCCACACCAGATGCCACCGCAGCTTCAGGGATATGATGGCTACAGAGGTCATCATCATAATCACCATCATCACAGCCATCATCACCAAAACCACCACCAGTACCAGGGCGTCCCCCACGAGGAGATGGCTCATCCCCACCAGCACCCACACCACCATCACCACCACCACCACCATCAGGATTCTCCATCCGAAACCGGCAATTCCACCCCTTCCCAGCAGCTCCAGAACAGCCACCCATCACACCAGAGCAATAACCAGATAGAAGACAGGTTTTCCGACGACCAGCTGGTCTCCATGTCTGTCCGGGAGCTCAACAGGCACCTGAGAGGCTTCACGAAAGATGATGTCATCCGCCTGAAACAGAAGAGGAGAACCCTTAAAAACAGAGGCTATGCCCAGTCCTGCAGATACAAGAGGGTGCAGCAGAAACATCACCTGGAGAGCGAGAAGACCCAGCTCATCCAGCAGGTAGAGCAGCTGAAGCAAGAGGTCAATCGGCTGGCCAGAGAGCGAGATGCCTACAAAATGAAGTGCGAGAAACTGACCAACAGCAGCTTCAGGGAGGCCGGCTCCACCAGCGACAACCCATCCTCTCCAGAATTCTTCATGTGAGTTTCCTTGTGACATCTCCATCCAGAACTGTAGAGAGGGAGGACAAGAGGGGGTGCTTCCTTATCAACTGACTACTTTCTGTAGACTAGTCTGCAGGGGGGTTACATGGGTGCACAGAAGCTAATGTTACACTGGTGGATGTTGTTTTTTTGGGGGTGGGGGGTATTCAGGTTTGTTTAGGGGTGAGGTTAGAGGACTTTGGCTATGACTTAATTTTAATACCACCATGAACTGTATTGGACAATATCACTGCCACTTCGGAAGAAGAAACGAACGAACGTTATATGCAGCTTTTTTTTATCTTCCACAGACAGACAACATCAATTTTGGGTGATAGAACCTA
>NW_017306495.1:884559-932578 GCF_000935625.1 Nanorana parkeri
ACATGTAAATATTAAAAAATATTATAGCTTTCCCAACATTTCACATGGTTGCTCAGTTTAATTTAGAGAAAGAAGTTGTGGACATAATTGTGGGCAAGTTTTGTCCATGTAGTGCAGGTGACACATTGCCACTTTTTGTTACTTTGAATTATGATTTCCATGTCTCATTGGTGCCATTGTAGTAGGTAGTTACTTCTAAAGACTATTGTTGCCTCTTGTGATCATTTTGTATCTTTGTATGTGTGTGTATGTACCTACGCGTATACACACATTTACAAACGTCATTTTTTTTCTCCCAGTGTTGGTATGAAATCAATGTATAACCCTTTTAGCCATCACAGAGACCCTGCAGCTTCCCTAGGGGGCTTGTGTGTTATTTTGTTTCCACAATAAGCAAGGTCTGTATTACTACCCCTTAACATAAAACAAGTGGCATCTGAGTTTAATTTTTGCTGACACCAGGATAGTGCAGATCTGCAATAACATATTCTCTGAGGACAAAAGCCGGGCTATGTTGTGACAGCTTAAATGGTGACTTATATAGATACTAAATGCTTCCTATCAACTCTGCTACTAAGCGTTATGTTCTAATGTTGATTTGCTACTACACCAGCTAGCAAATGAATTTATTTCCTTTTCTCTCCCCCCCCCCCCCCAGATGCTTTGGGATCGCAGCATACCAAATTAAGAGAAAAAAACATTTTTATATATATATGTGTATGATTTTTTTTTTTGTTCTTTTTTTTGTTCCATTTTTTTGCACTGCTGGTGCAGATGCATTTTTTTTTGTTTTGTCTATAAATAAGTTAATAGTATAAAACAGGATTATGTGGACATCAATATGCTTGCAGTCTTGACATATAGAGGGTTTCTGTCAATGTATCAGCAGTGATCTGTGAGGATTTATTACTTTTATTTATTTCCTGATTCAACTGTGTTGAAATCATGTCTCTGGCAACATGGTGTTTTTTTTTTTTAAATTTCATGTCGATTTATAAAGGGATAAAATTCAAACCCTGCTTACAAGACGAGCGTAAAGTTCAAACCTGGTCTAGGTAGTTTTTATTCAGACTGGTTTCTGTTTTGTTTTTTTTTGTTGTTTTTTTGTTAACAAAATTGTTTCCTATTTTGCTTATTAAAATCATTGAAATGGCGCATGTTACACAGACTGGTCTTTTCTTTTGTACTGTGTGTTTTATCTGCAGATTGAAGTTTATTTAAAATTATAAATAAAATCAAGCAGTACAGCTGTGAATGTGGTTTAAGGAATATCTGCTGGAATTTAAAAAGTAAGACAGTGAATCATAAAAAAGCATAATTAGTTCATACTGGAAGCTACTTGTATGTATGCATTGTGTGCTTGGGTGTAAGTTCAGGGTCCACAGTCTTCTGCCATAAACTAATCTGCTGCCCTTCGGACTGAATTTAAACAATCATTGACACACGTTCTCCCGTAGGACATGCATCGAGGTGCATGCCTGCAGCACATGATAGCCACTTTCATTCATTCATGTTCACATTGTAACTGTTTCATTACCACAGGCCATGTGTGGCACAGAGAGAGATTAAAGGTTATAGTGTTCTCAGATGACTGAAAACACTTTTTGATCCTTTGATATTAAACCGACACAAAGCCTGTAATTGGAGAATAAGCATAGTGTCTGAAGATCAAGTATGATACAAATAATTAAACTTCATGAATAGGTTACTATCATATACAGGATTATTTACTAAAAGGGTGAAGAGTTTGGAGAAGACTGCTCACTTCTCTTATCTAGGACAACATGGTCAATTTGGAAACATTCTCCAATTCAGCTCACTTTCCAGCTCAGCTATGTTGTCCTAGTTTGTTCACTTCTCCAAACTCTTCACCCTTTTGTAAATAACTTTGTTAGTGTTTGATTTCTGAATGTAACCAATATAAGGGAAACTTCTGATAACCGAAATGTCTAAGCCGCCATTGACGACCTCTAGCATTCTGCAAATACTAGGCTGTCATTGTAATTAAATGGCTTCCGTACTTCCTGAGCCAGATCTGGAATAAGTATCACTAAAAACTGAGGACAAAAGTCAGGTCTAATCTGCACACTTATTCCAGATGATTGGCCAAGAGAGCAGTAAAGCCAGAATGTCACCTTGAGAGCCAGAAAACTTGTATTTTTGGAGGAAGAGTTCAGCAATGGCAGCTTTGTATTTCTATCAGCTGAGATTTTCTTAAGCGGTCTGTGAGTTATTTTTGTGAGGGGTTATAATAAAATGTGGTTTGGTTAGTAAATAGTCTGTTAATAATACAAATAACTGTTAAGAGTGAACAGTATACGGGTTGATAATGGAAAACCGTTCTGAAAAGTGGTACGAAGCAAAAAAACCAAGATGATTTATAGTTATGCTGGAACATATTATGTGTAATCATATCAATACCCGCTCAGTATAAATGGGACCTATGACAATCCGAGTACATCCTAGGATAGATTTTTTACACACATTCCATTCATTTGTCATTACAGTTATTGTTAAATGACTTGTGCACAGTGCAATGGGAATTGATCCGATTGCATTGCATATAAAACTGCTTTGAGCGTGTATTGCCCATCTCATTCTTTTTTACCTAATTGTTGTCTCGGCCTTATAATCTTGTTTTCATGACCCCCAAACAGGGCAAAATGATACATTGGCAAAGACCAGCTTAGAATTAATATCGCATTCATCATATTTTCTAATTTCTCACCCATGTTTTACCATACGCCTGTTTGGAAGACTTGCAGTGGGACCAAATGTTGCAATCTGCATTTGTAGAAGCCGTAGAGACACTGCAACAACATGAAATCCGGTATTTAGTATGTTTAAGGGCTAAACTACACAGGCAATAATAATCCGATGTAAAGCGCAATTTAACCTCTTCATGGCAGTCACCACATTGCTTTTCATATACTAAAATCAATCAGGTGATTGGCTACAGGTGGCTAAATAGTTTGGAAGCATTAGGTTAACCTCATGATTTAAGGTTAGCCCTTGTTCATCCAATGCAGTTAACACCTTTTCTGCCACTGTCCTTGTCACGTTGCTCATCAGTGTGCAGCATTCTTCTCATAGTTGCAGAGGGGTTAATGTGTCTGATTTGGCAGTGACTGAGAGATCTAGAGCGGAATATGGTGGGAACTGCCATAGCGTATTACCGTCCTCTCATGCATGCATTGAATAAATGGCTGGACTAATTAAACAACAAAAACGACAAAAAAAAAATAAAGAAATGCCCCTTCTTTGAAAAGCTGCAATGGGATGTCTCTCTCTTACTACAGAGAAATGGGTCCAACCGTCCACTTCTAGATTCAGGAATTAGAATCTGCATTAGGAACAGATAGTATGTTCCTGTGCAGATTCACTTTTACTTTTAGTCTTTCAAACTACATAGATATCTGGGAATTGCCGGTTTATCTAGTTTCTTAAATATAGTCATTTTTATTCACTTAGTTATACACGTCACAGATGTAGACTTAACCTGGAGCAAAGAGCTTACAGTTTTGATTTGCTTTTTGCGATCATCTGTTCCTTAACCGCACTCTATGGGGAGTTCCCAGAAAGCATGGATATGCTTGGAATGACCAGCCTTTTTTTTGCCACAGGTAAATGTTTTAAAAGGGCACCTCAAGTGAACTGTTTGTGTATTTGATCCCTTGTCCTGGAAAGGCTTGTTAAACAGAGGGACTAAATGTGCCTGTACCTACCAGGAACAAGCTAGCTACTTAGAATGAACTGGTGTTTAACAAAGATTCCTATTTACGATTTTTTTTTTTGTTATCCTGCATACTCACATAGTTACATAGTCAGTGAGGTTGAATAAAGACACAGGCCCATCAGGTTCAACCTATATTGTGTGTTTGTGTGTGTGTATATATTGCCAGGACACGTGTATGTATTTTTCTTAACATTTTAAGATGTTAAAAACCTTAAAAGAAACAAGCTCACAAGCAAAACATGATATCATTACAGAATTAGTTCATATTAAATAAAATGCAGATTTTATATGTTTTATATGATAAATATGACTTTTGAAATGAAAGAACAGTGTGTGAATGTGTCTCCCTATGTCTGAATGAATGGCTAGCTTAGTATACATCTGTCAGGCTACATTCCCCTTCAGCATTATCAGAGGTTAGTAGTCATTCTGTGTGATTAAATTGAATAGCTGTGTATTAAAGTTATTTGGACTGCTCTGTGTTTTCTGACCATTTTTATTTCCAGTGGGATAAATGTTCAGGAAAGGGGCTCACCAGCAATAATATACACAAAAAATCAGACTTTGCATCTAATTGCAGAAAAAAAAAAGAGATCGGTTCCATGAAAAAGTGGCAATAGAAATATCTTTGAAAACCGGTTACCTAATGGCGCTAGAATTGCAGCAAAGTCTGCACGAGCTACGTAAGTGTGAAACGCTCAGTCTTGGGTTCTGCATATCAGTGGCCAGCGGCTGATGGGAGTCTGCCTTGTACATTCCTCTCATTTTGTGGTCTGCAGTATCTCTAGGCTTACCATGTTCGGTGAACCTGACTCCTTAGTATTTTGTGCAACTTTGAGCTTAACGCTTTAGAAAAACAGGTCAAACTTGTTCGTCATCAATTTTGTACAGAATAAAAAACGTCATGCAGATTTGATCATAATTGTGCCTTATAGGTTCACATTGCTGGAAAAATAAAAACCAGCAAGCGCAAATGAAATGTTAGTATTTGAATGCAAAAGGAACGCTTTTCATTTTCTCTTTACATAAAGCATTAAAGCATAGCATATGATGCTCTATATTATCCTAGATTCTCTCTTACCTGTGCGTTCATAGTCACCTCTCCTCTCTCTGGTATATTTTGAGTTGCATATTTAAACGGGTCATACATCAAGCAGGCATTTGTGACATCAGTAGCATCAGCGTGTATATATTCCGTGGCCCTTGAAAGAGAACAAGCTCTCTTTCTCTTTCTGCATCTAAGAAAGCCTCACTTCCTGCAAACAAACATACAAATAATAAAGAAAAATTGAAATTTAGTAAGAAAATGCAGCATCCATATAGTTTTTTTAATGGCTTGCAGGAAAATCAGGCTTTTGGGGCCTGCTGCAGGGCAAAAATAGGTGTATTCCTCCTGACACAAATGGTATCTTTCAACATATGATTCTGGGCCTGTAATCAGACACATTACTGTTCTTTTGTAGATGTCTGTATGGACAAGTCTCCATACCACTATTTCTGATCATACTTGCTCAAAGGCAGATGATAGTAATCTCTGTTTCACTTTGCTTGAATTTTAATGTTCATTTTAACATCTTTGCATATGTTGTAATGTCTTTATTAATAATAGGTACGTTTCCAATCATAAAGACAAAGTGGCAGGTTGTACTTTACCAAGACTATAACATCTTCAGTACGGTCTGTTAATGCAGCCTGTGTGTAGCTATTTTCCACTGCTTGTTATGTGAAGTCAAATCTTTTCCTTTATCTTCATCACTGATCTGTTTTTGGTCTAAGATTACGTACCATAAAGATGGTACGTAATCTAAAATAATATAAATAATAAAAATTATTTTTGCAAAGCAGTGCAGTAATAATATAGCACGTACTACATAGAAAACACCAACGTATTAATGAAAAATGAGGACTTGACCACCTTGCTGAATCCACTGACCTTTCTCTGGCTGGAAATAAAGCGTCATCATCATCACCATACACCGCGAGTGTCGTGATCTGCAGCACTGACAGTGTTCATTCTTAACCTTTTTCATGAATTACTTGAAAAAGAAAAGTGATTTTTTTTTTCCTTTTTTGACTATGAAAGGTTTCAACATGTTTGTGTTTTGGTTGTTTATTCGGCCTATATTTCCACCGGCAGGCGTCTGACGTAAGCCAGCTCTTTACAATTACCATGTATTGCCCGTTTCAAACATCCCACCGTTGTCTCGTTGTGAACGTGCCTTAATAGTGCTGAGACCGAAGTCTCGTTTGCCTCCCCAGATAGCAGCTAGCATTTTGCGTAACGTGGTGGTTTGCCAAACCATGGAACTTAAGATATGGCTCAGAAATATATATGTCATGTGTGGTGTTACCGCAGCGTCTGGATCACACTGAGACAATAGTACAGGATGGAAGCAGAGCGACCACAATTACACTTGCAAGAATATTATATGAAATTTGATGCGGGTTGGAGTGGTGTCTTCCATTACACTGGTTTCTGAACAGGGGACCCTGAGTTATTATTGACATTCTATGCACCGATTACTTATTTTGGTTCAGGATGTGAGTTCTGTGGGACTAGATCACAGCATTAGTGAGATTCTGTAGATTACCTGCAGATTCAGTACCGAACAAGGCAAGATCTGCATAATGCAACTGGATACTTGTTCTTGCTCGATAAATAGTAAAGACGGAGATACTTCACTGTGACATCCCAGGCAGCTAACATATTGCATAAACTAATTTCAAGCACAGTATATTTTATTGCCTTAAGGCTTTATACGATATACACATCATATGATTTTCCTATCGTCAGTGCGTATATGTGTATGAGCGAGCCTGCGTTGTATCGCTGGGTTTTGGCATTTGCATCGTATAGCGGTACTCAGATCCATCCTAAAAAAGGCCACCACCCTGTCCAAAAAAATCATGTTTTATGAAAATTTCTGTATAATTACCAATAATCTCTCTTGATACTCGCACCTTTATTTCCTAAAAGCCTAATCACAGCCTCTCCTGCAATGTCTCCCACTGGCCTTCACGGATCCGGGCCCCTATTCCTGCGTGCTTGGCCAGGTGCACAGCTTAAGTGTAATTAGTGAATCTTCTACACATCCTCCAGAGATTTCTGTGCTAGTGAATTTCAAATAATCGCTGATAGCACTAAAAATTATGAAGTGCTAATACATTTCCACCAGGAACGAAAGCGAGAACATATTAACTGTTTCCTGCTGAGAAATCCCCAGCCGTCTGTGAATTCAGCACTGGTACGTAAGCAGGCACGGCATTGCAGAGCAGTATAGTATAGAAGTCCAGTTACGTCTAATAGGGTGCATTGCTAGGCTTTATTTGTCTAGTTTGCTTTAATTGCAATGTAGATTATGGTAATACAGGAAACAAGTATTCAGCAAATAAGAATAATTCACTTTTCAGTATGTACATTGTACACATTGTATAATTGTTCATATTTATGTATTTTTAGCCATGTCTTTGCTATTAACCTGCAGTTATGGATGCACAAGTGCACCAAAAAATATTAATTTTTTAATGATCTGTAAATATCTTCTGCTGCAAGTAGGCAATTCTGTGCTACATTTGTTAACAATATACATTCTTTGAAATCGATGTGACATTTTGATGACCGTTTCCCCGTTTAAAAAAAAACTATATTGATTTATTATTTCTAATTTGGGCCTTCTGTGAAGATCTGCTATTGTAATATAACGGGTGGCTATAGACAGGCAGATCTCAGTGATAATCTGAGGCCTGATGCAATTTTTCTTTTTAGATTAGTTTAATTGCAATAAGGGGATTGTTTTCATTTCTAAGGGCTTATTCACATGGGCATTAAAAATGCTGTGTACAGATGGGCACATTCCATCCAAAACAGAGCTTATTTCTGTGCGCATCTGAATGCAGCACATGCAAATACACAGCCATATAGACACAGCTGCGTCTTGGGCCCTGTTTTTGCACAGATGCACACAAAAAAATGCAACAAAGCTGCTTCAGAGGCCGCATGTGTTGTGCTTTCTATGCGCATGTAAACACGTGCATATGCACATTTACACATGTGAAGTGTCTGATACTTACGGATTGCACACGGGGTAGACACATTTGTATGCATAAAAAAAGCATACAGACTTAATTCGCACTTATTCACGTCTACAAAGATGTGTATTTGACACATGGAATTCTGCGCTTGCATCCCTGCTGTACCCGTGAGAATGAGCCCTTTAAAGAGCAGTTGATTTTCAGTTGTAGAACAGCATATTAGTAAGTCTCTGTGGGGTGTAAGATACCTTCCGATTCTTGTGCCTGCTTTTTATTGCTAGTTATTGAGTGCTACATTGTTTGAATATTGAGAACAATGCTTGAATCGTTCATTGTCTCTGGTAAATATTGATCCATACGTGGACAAGCACATTTTTGTTTATCTTCTTCCTCTTCACTTCACAGTGATATCCCTGATAATGTGCTGGGCCGTTCTATAGGTCAGTGGGCCTGACATACTGTATAACTTTAGGAGGGATAGGCAGAGTCTTGCAATGCCTCATGGGACTTGTAGTTCTACAGCAGCTGGAGTGCCAAGGTTGCCTACCCCAAGTCTATAGCAAGTGAAGGTTTGATTGTTATTTTATCTCAAAACAAACTATTTTTTTGTTAATTTGGGGGAATTGTTAAAACTTGTGTCAAGGTTTTCTTTTTTTGCTGCTGCCTCTGCAATATAGATAGAGGAGTATCCCCTCACCTCCTATGTAGTTAACAGGGGGTAATGGAGACAGGAAGTGATGGGAGACATCTCCAGTAGGTGAGAGACAACATCAAAACACTTTCAGATTGGGGAAAGATTTAATCTTTAGCAAAAGTAAAATTTCTTAGTAAAAGCAAAATGTTAATTTAACCCCTAACAGTTTTAGATAGAGTGAGGAAGAGCTCAAATTTCTGTTAGGTTTTTAAATTGACCACAGTAGTGAGATAGCCCCTCACTTCATGTCTCTCTGACTCCTACTCTAGAAGTAGGGGGTGCAGTTGTCACTGGGGCAGGAAGGCACAGACAGATTTTTAAAGAATGTCAGACGTTTAAAGTCTTCCTCACTTGACTAATATTTTGCTTCTGTTTTGTCTGTCTCCCCATGGGGAGACTTGCCATTGTTTCCTTTCCTGACAGGAAGTCATCACCATAATATGGACACAGATGGCAATAAAAACCTGTCTGAGGTTCAAGTCACTTCCTGCTCTGGAGTCCTGGACACAGTAACCACAGGAAGTGAGGGTAAATCTTCCCGATGGTCACACATAAAGCAAAAAAAGCCTAACAGAGTTTTCTAAACCTTCCTCATTCCATCCAAAACAACATAGCGTTGATTGGAGATCCACTTCACCATCAACGTCAGTCTCTTTCATTCTGTACTATTGTTCTTACTATTATGGTAAGTACATAGTATTGCCTTTATTCCTAATATCTTAATGCATTTATGACTTGCAATGTGTTCTTTCAGGAAGCACAGTGCTTGGAACTAGTGATAAAAATGTGTGTTATCAGTTCACAGAAGACTATCCAGAACATATTCCTATACATTTCATGACCTGAAGCTTCTTTTTATGGAGGCTACACAAGCTACAATACTTAGGTGCTACAGTTAAGCTCACAAAGCGGTTTACTCTATTGTCCATAGGTAACAGACACATTTTATAACTGATCAGTGGATGCATTGCTGGCAGCATGGCAAGCAAAAAGTTCAGAGACCTACATTGTGCAAGAGTTTTTTTAAGATCAAAAGGTTTGATTAGATAAACATTTCCAACTCATGGTGACTGGGCTGTTTAACTGGTAAAGAGTTTGACTGAAGTTATAGCAGTTCCTCTGCTGTAACTTTCATTCAAACCAGAAAACCAAGCAATATTTGGTAGTAGACTAATGCAAAGAAATAAGACTCCAGTTGATCCAGAACCACAGGTCTTAGCAGTTGTGCTGTTGGGCATAGCATCCAATACAATTTACACTTGCAGGCAAGTGTTCCCTGCTAACATTAGGACCTTGAAGGGGCTTTTGAGGTCTCCCTCTATACAGGCAATAGGGGTAACAGCTTTGTCCTCATTGATGCCAGTGCAAGACTTTTATTTATTCCACTAATTGACATGTTAAGGGATAACTGCAGTATATGACAAAATGCACTTATTAGTTTTTGCATCTAGCGGTGTAAGTCTCACACTCCTCATTACAGCCTTATGGACCTCTATGACATCTCCCTTTGCTTACCTGGGGACACAGCCACATTGAGGTCTATGGGGCTGTAATGCATAGGCACGGCCAAGGGATGGGGGATGTAATGTGTAGGCTTGGATGAGGGATCCAACGCAGCTCAGTCACAAAGCAGTAAAAATAAGGCACAAAAAGACCCAAAAAAGGAAGGGAGCTGTGTCCTTCAATGAATGCAGAGAAAATGATTTTACAATGAGTATAAAAAAAAAATATTTTCTCTTTTTGTTCATTGAAGCAGTGTCCACAAAGGGATGGGAACAATAAAATAATTGAGATGCCTTGGATGGGGGTGTGGTCACCAAAAGGAGCCGCCCCCGGAGCCAAACTTCTTTTTTGTGCGTAGCGTCCAACTCCTGCAAGTGGCGGTATAACCTGGTAACTCAGCACAGAGATCAAGATCTCCACTGTGTCCTTCAATGAATAAAAGAGAAATAATGTAAAAAAAATATATATATTTGTTACTTTTTAGATGTGTTGTTGCAGCAGACAAAATGGCTGAATCTATTTTTTTCTCAACACCTTCTCAGTTCTCTGTCCTTATAGAAAGACTGAGGGGTCTATTCACGTAGCTGCCGAAGGATCTGGCCGTAGCTTCGGCCGATCCTTCAGCTAGCTTCGGCCCCAGGACCCCTTCATTGTTTTCATGTGTGTGCATTGTATTGAAGCAGCTCATTCATTCAGAATGTTGTGCAAACTCAAGATAACAGAAGAAAATCTGCATTTGCACGCACAGCACACCACACCACAATGCATGGTATGTGTGTTGTGGTGCGCTGAAGCATGAGTGCATGTCCCCCCTACTGTAATTGTGAATTGGGTGCTATTCTAAATGAATGGCTCTACAATACACTATACAAACTGCTGTGTGTTAGCATGTGTATTTTTCCACATGTTATGCAATGGAATTGTGTGACACCAGTCTAAGGACATTATTTAGGGCTGATTAAAATTAACTAAGGGTCAATATAAGGATAAATATGTATTTTTGTCATGTTAAAAATTTAAATAAAAAATCATTGCAACGTTACTGCACATAAAATGACAAGTCGAAATACACTGTAGTAATAATAATTACAGTGCATCCTTCCAGGTTCACTTTAAGTGCTGGGTCTGCTAAAAGACACACATGCCAGTTTTCTTCTTCCAGAAGAGCATTTGTGAGGTCAGGTACTGATGTTGGACGAGAAGGCCTGGCTCATGGCAGATAGTAAAAAAACCCAGATAAATGCAATTTTGTATTAAGAATCCATGCAACATACAGTATTTAAAAGCAATTAATATTAATACCTGAACTATCTGGAAATACCTGAGCTTCATGTCAGCCCCTGGTAATCCATTCAGACTGGTAGAGGAAGGTGCACTTATCTGAACCAATCAGGTGTGGTGCATTCACAGGTACTAAAAAAGAACATGCTAACGGGAGATGAGAGCAGAAAGATGACTACATCAATCTATTAATGCTCTTTCAATGTCCATTCATGAGCTTAGGGGTGTGAGGTGACCTAGCTGTGTTGCTTAAAGTACAACTAAAGACTGACAGTCTAAACATGTGCCAAATTCAGTTGCTGTGTGGTGCACAAGCCTCAGAGTAAACCAAAAACTTCCTTTCTCCTTCATTTGTGTCTCACTTGCTCACCCTCCCAGGCACTGTAGCTCACAGTGGGAGGGTTTCAGCTACAGAGGCAGCGCTGTCAAGGTGGGCAGGACAAGGAGTGGCCAGATGCTGAATGAAAAGCTACAGACCATGCTGATAGCCACACTCCCTGCAAATGTTTTCATCCCACTGTAATACAAATAATCACGGCCTACAGGAGAGAGGCAACTCTGGTCTGAAATCAGAAGCAGTTCAGCATCATTGCCACACCATCACAGGAAGCTGCATTAGGTGGGCTATACTGGCAGACTCAACAGGTAGCAGTGGGTCTAAGAGAAACTGTAACTGCAGCAGCACATACAATCCCCCCTTGGGTCCCAGGGCCTTTTTCTCCCTAAATCCCCCAAAGTCCCAAATCATTTTCTTTTTGTTTTGGCAATGTCTGAGTTCTTCACATTATACCTTTTTATAGTCTTTAGTCTACTATAACGGATAATATATGTTGTTTTTTCATGGGAGACCTCGGTCTGGTCAGTGGAGATCCAGACCCCTATGCAGCTCTGCAGCAACACATCACTTTTAGCAGTGATCTATTGTTGGCAGCTAACAACAGATCCATATAGCAGTGATCTGCTGAAGGAAGAGGCTGGACAGAGCTGCAGCAGCTTTGCCGAAACCTCCATTCTTGGAGGAAGTGCTGCAATGCCTCATGATGTGGTAGCATTGTGTTAACAATGATCTGCTACAGGAGCTCCCATGGAGCACTGTGTAGCAAGATCAGAAGCCCAGGAGCTGATTTAGCTCCTGAATGTAGTACTAGACCCTGGTTGTTGTTTCAGCGCTAGTGCCTGTGGGGGCATGCAGGATCCACTGAGTCCAGATATCCTTTTAAAATGGCACTGGGACAAACAACCATTGTCTCTGCACCGTTTTAAAACAGCATCTGAGACAGAAGTGGCTAACGGCTGCAACACAAATATTTTAATGGGAGACCATAGTTCTCCTTTAATTGGAGCAGAGAAAATACCTGGCTGTATTGTGAGGTGCAGCTGTGTAAATGACTGTATGGATGGAATAAATGTACTTGGTTGGATAAGGCAGCTCACATACATATTTTTGACTGTGCATTGTACTCTTTGCTTGATGTTCAGCTTTAACAAGCTATTCCAGGCAACAGCTAAAACAAACTGCTGAATTGCTAATGCTATTCAGTAAATACTGCAACATTTCTAAATTTAGAAAATTCAGAGAAAGTAAACCCTTCAAAAACCTGAGCAATTTTACCTGAGCCTATGACGAAACATTGCAAAAGAGTGGTTATATTCAGTGAAAATCTTATGTCAAAATGATCATTAGACTGTAAAGCTGGCCATACACCTATAGATTATGGGCAGATTTTCTATGGTCAGATGGAAAAAAGGCAACAGATTCCTCCATCTACGCTACACTGTGAGGATGGAGGAATCTTCCGCCAGGCCAAGCTTCAGTATATTGATAGTCAGCCCCGCTGGCTCTCAAAATACCTGAACAATCTGATTGGATGCAGGCATTGTTCAGGTATTTTGAGAGCCAGCAAGAGATTCCTCCATCCACACAGTTTAGCGTAATTGGAGGAATCTGTTGCACTTTTTCCATCTGACCATAGAAAATTTGCAGATAATATATAGGTGTATGGCCAGCTTTAGATATAGGGGCTGAGGTTATATGCAAATCTTGACGTTTCCATTTAAAGTCTAGCTTGGTCCTGCCCCTAAATATCCCTGTAGGTCATTGAAGCTGCACGGTACATTCAATGACTAATAAGAAGCCTCAAGAGGTGACTGCAGTGGGCCAAGATCAACTTTTACAGGAGAGTTACACACACCGGGCGACACTACCACTCCTCTAAAAGTGTCTCATCACACCCTCCTGAAGAAGTGGCAATCTTAGAGCCACAAAATGCGTTGAGACTGTGTTAGTTATGTGGGTGTTTCATGGAATAAAAGTCTAAATTGAAGAAACACGATCATTTCAACTCTTCCACCTGGGCGCCTCTGCTGTCTTGCACCTATTTTATGGGCATTCTTGTCTCATCTCTCCAGTACACATCGGGTCCCTCTAGCTGCCGAGCTTTGCATCATCCGAACTCCACCCGAGGAGCATTGAGAGCGACCATCCTGCCCTAGGACAGAAATATTTCCCGCACGCCTTTTTGCACCTTAGGTTGCCCGATATCCCCAAGAGGATTTCTCGCAACTGGAGTGTCGGACTCTTTCTTCCACATTCATTTAAAGCGTATCTATAGCTGTGTATTATAAAATACTACACTCAGTTGGATCTCTCCTGGGACTTTTTGTCCTCAATTTTGTTGCTCCTACTGTTTGGAGTTGTCTCTCTTTCAAGCTCTTACAGGAGAAGTTGGGGTTTGCATGTAACGTAAGTGGCCTATAGACTGGATCTATTTATCTTTTTGGTATGCCATTTTTAGTGAGGATAACACCTGCTTATGTATATATTTTAACAAATGCTCCATCTGAATTGTATTTTAAAGTGTATTTCCACTTTTGCAGCCAAATTGCAAGAACGCATATTTTATATTTGTTACATTTTCCCGTTCACATTGCATAAGCTAAAACAAATATTTAAAAATAGTTCTTGCAGTTTAAATTGCTTTTACTTGGGTTAGGGTTTCTTGGCTTCTTAAGGGCTAACATTTCTACTGGCTTCTCCTTCCTAAGACAGACACTGCCTGTCTTAACAAAGGGTTAAAAGATTACAATATTGGCTTGTGCATTGTATGTTAATTAGGTCAATGAGCGAAACACAATCCTCAAATTTCAGTCCTACTTTTTTCTATAAGAACAGATCACTGCACCCAGAAAAAAAAACCTGGAGTCAGCAATGTTGCCTGCTGCAACAAAGCATCTAAAAGGTAAGACATATTTTTTTTAAAATTATTTTTCATTATGCTGTGAACGGGAACATAGCAAACATACTATAATCACTACCACTATAACCAAATTCCAGAGTGCTTCCTGAGGCTTATGTGTACAGCTTCCCCTTCTTATGCTTACTGTATCACCAGTCAACTTCAAACCTCCAAGGCAAGTTTGGATCTGATTGGTGCCAGTGAGAGATGCCACGTTGCTATTAAATGGTATACTGTGAAATCGCAATTTGCCCACTTTGGGTCTGTACAACAAAAATAAAAAACTGCTAACAGAGCAGGGAGACAATTTTGGATCTGCATGTCCCAAGCCTGTCTTGTACTGCCACAATGTAGCCTAACTACTTCTTTTGGAGATTGAGTTTAAAAGTACTTCATGAAGGCTCATCCACCATTAAGTCAATTCTCATGATTAACAAGTTCACATTGTAGCACTTAGGTTAATGCTGAGTTGATAATAATCGTGCCCATGCTCAGGCATTTTGCGCAGTAAAAGCAGCCATGCCAAAGTCTAATTTTAAACCTGGAAAATGTTGTTGCTGAAAGAAATCTGATGTGTTAGATACTTTGGTCTTATAATCATTTCTATTGAACTAGGAGAGGGAAATAAAGCTAAAATCACATGATGCTGTTTTGTAGACAGCAATGGGAAGTTTGCCTAACATGTACTCTGATTTGTCTACAGGAGGGATAAGGGATTGTGCAACAGTCTTATTGCTTCCAAATAATCAGATCCCTGAGTGTATGTAAAGCCTTAATAGCCAGATTTTTAATGAGCTAGATTTCAGTAAAAACTTTAATTTATCTCCTTTGACACAGTGATTTTTTTTACTACCTGATATTTGTGACTTCTCTGTAAACAGTAGTAATACTATGACTGTGCGCCGCCAATAGAACATATTACTTTTATCCAAGATAAGTCTTCAAACCTTATTATCTATGTGGCTTAAGAGATACTTGGGTGTCTACTTTTGAGTGACAACTGAAATAAGGAGATACACAAATAAAAGGTGCTTTGTGATATGCTTAATATGTACAATGGTTAAATATTGCAAGGGATTCCGTTGCTTTAAAGGAAAACTAGATTAAATTGATTTGGGGCCAATTTTATTGCTTTTTTTTATAGTTTATTAGTGTTTAAAGTTTTATTTATATATGGTGTTTATATGTCTATCGTCTCTATTTTACAAATTAACACTGAATACGTGATAAATGATTCCCAAAACACTATGGGGTCTATTCAAGAAGCTGCCGAGGGCAGCCGAGTGAATGACTGATCTGAAGTGAAGTGAGCCGAACACTGTTCGGCTATTCACTTCAGGCTGGTACGGCTAATTTCATGTTCGGCCGACCCGAAGTGCAGAAGGAGTTCGACTCAGCCGATCCAACATCTGGATCGGCTGAGCCGAACCTCCGGCAGGCTTCACACTGCTGTTCGGGCTATTCTGAAAGATCCCGAACAGCAGTGAGAGAATAGCCGAATGCCGCCGAGCGGCATTTGGCTCGGCTGTTCTGCTCGGTCCCTCAGAGGCACCGAGCAGAACAGAAAAAGAGTGAAAAAAGTAAAAAAAAGTAAATAGAAAACGATTGTGCGGAGCTAGCAGTGACAGCTAGCTCCGCCCAATAGTTTCCTATTGTCCGGCGGCTCTGCTGCTGTCAAAAAAAAAAAAAAACTCTCCCGGGCGCTCTGGGAGCCTCCCGCTCCCGGCCGCCCAGGAGAGAAACACTGCTGTGTCTTTTTTTTCTTTATTCTGACACGAGCGATGTCAGAATAGAAAAAAAGAAGACATTTTCCCATTGAAAAGCATTGGGACATTACTATTGGCTATTTCAATTTGCAATAGCCAATAGTAAACTAGCATTGTACCCGCCCTCTGCTGATGGACCTGATGGCGAACTGCAGCAGAGGGCGGGTACAATGCTAGTTTACTATTGGCTATTGTAAATTGAAATAGCCAATAGTAATGTCCCAATGCTTTTCAATGGGAACATTTCTTTTTTTTTTTCTATTCTGACATCGATCGTGTCAGAATAAAGAAAAAAAAGGACACAGCAGTGTTTCTCTCCTTGGCGGCCGGGAGCAGGAGACTCCCGGGGCGCCAGGGAGAGTTAGCTGTTTGGAGATCAGTGTCCCTGCTCGGCCATGATCGGGAGCTGTACGGGCTATTGTGAATAGCCCGTACAGCACCCCTTCGGTTCTACTGAACCGAAATGGTCCTGGGGCCGAAGCTAGCCGAAGGATCGGCCGAAGCTACGGCCAGATCCTTCGGCAGCTTCGTGACTAGACCCCTATGTGTTAGCTAGAGGCAGCATTGCAGAGACTGCCTGCTTTTCTACTTTTTTTTGCACTGAGAAGTATTGGAATTTCGTGTAGTGCTCAGCACCCTCTAGCGTCAGTAGTGCATGCAAACGCTTACCCTGGGCAGAGGTTTTATAAATGAACCCAATAGTGTCACCTATGCTATTTATTAAGTAGATGGGCTGCTATTCATCTTAAACACATCTTTTCACTTCATCTTTTTACTTTTACAAAGAGACCAAAGCACACAAAATTATGAGGTATTAGTTTGTATTTTGGTGATTAAAATATAAAGGGCTTACCTGCACCAAAAGTTCCCATGTCTTGTGAGTCCTACAGTAGGCTAACCAGTCTTGTGAGTCTTACAGTATGCTAACCATTTACAAAAAATTGTGTTGGTTCCCTGAGCATTCTTGGAGAGGAACTGCTGCACTCCTTACCGGAGCCCCTATGTATAAAGGAGGGTTCTGCAGTAACCACGGATGGCGCCATGCATCTTCAAATATATGATAAATGTAACCAGCACACCTATGTCTTGTGTCAATAATCCATCTTCTTTATTGATGCAGACTGTCACAAAACAATGTTTCGGGGTCCCCGCAGGGTCCCCTTCATTGGGTTTTAGTATGAGTATGGCTCCAGACTACACCCAGTAGCCTGCACAGTGAAGATCTCAGAGAAGAGATAGCAACAGAAGAGATGTCAGTGGATATTCCCAGCTTTTTCCATAAGGAAGACACAATAAACAAGCTGCAGGAGAGCACCAAAATATGAATAATCTAGTTTGTATTGAATCAAATGTACTAATTAGTAACCTTTCAAACTAGTATATTGAGTTTAGTTTAACAAATAGAGCTGCCTATTGAATCTATCTGCAACAAATCTGCGGGGGTAAATGCAGGCAGTTGACACATACGCGGTCCAGTTCTGGTCACCAGTACTAAGAAAAGATGTCCTTGAGTTGGAAAAAGTCCAGCGGAGGGCAACCAAACTAATTAGGGGTATGGAGGACCAGAGCTACGAGACAAGGCTACTAAATTTAAACATGTTCACATTGGAGGTGAGGAGATTAAGGGGGGATATGATCTCCATGTACAAAATGTTCAATGGTGGTAGCAACATTAGCGATAAACTGTTTAAAATTAACTCCATTACAAAAACTAGAGGCCACCACCTAAAATTGGTGAAAAAAAATTCCAGCACAAGGGGCGAAGGGGGCTCTTCACAGTAAGATCAGTTAGGGTCTGGAACTCACTGCCACAGGCGGTGATTTCAGCAAATAATGTGGAATTGTTCAAGAAACTTTTGGACGATTTCTTAAGGGACCGTAATATACAGGGGTACAGGTACTCCTAGAATGAGATCCTAATAGGTTAGACTTGATGGACTAATGTCTTTATTCAACCTCAAATACTATGTAACTATGTAACTTACAAATACTGTATGTTACTGCAGCAGCCGCACATCGTAGGAAGATGCGTCTGTGAAGGCCTCTCTCTTTCTGTAAGGACGGGAGAGATTTTTGTCACTGTACTGGATGCTACTGTAGAGTTCTTTCTTTGAAGAAAGTTGAAATAAAAGCCAGCAGCAAAGACAGCTCCAGTGGCAGGAAACATATCCACCGTTGGTATGTTATACTTAAAAACTATGTTTACGATATTGGCCAACACTGACCAACGTATGAACCTCAAAATGAAGCACAGCTGTCTGAATTCACTTATTTGGCATAACAGCATCACTAGGCACAATCTAAGTAAAGGTTTATTCCATGCTTGTTAAAATCGGACAACAGGAACACAAGGCCGTCTTACCGGTTCATGTGGATACCTCACACTTTATCAGGGACTTACTTGGCTATTGTTATGTCAAAAAGTTTACTAAACAAAATCTATATTCTTCCACCTAGCTTGGTGGTGAATTATGCACCAAAATTAATCGCTTTTAACAGATACAGCCATTGGAGTTTCTCTGTGATTGAACAACCTTAATTGTTTTTGTTTAGATAGAGGTTCTAACTCTTCCCTGCGCTGTCAGCTTTTCATTTGCTGTGTGGTTCCCAATGTGCTGTCTTGGTGACCACTCTCACTTGAGAAGTAAGAGAAGGGAATCCTACCAGCAGGTACACAAATAGCAGTATAAAACTGACCGTGATTCTAAGGCTTCCCCACTTAATCCAAAATGAAGAAATTACATTTTGGCTGCAGTTCTGCTTGAAACAATGGGCGATACCCCTTTCTGTGCAAGCTTCTGATTATTTAAAGCTGTGGACTGTGGAGGCATTCAGTATAGCACAAAGGTGATATAGTGTTGATGTGTCCACTCTTGGACTACAGCAAAGCTCTGAAAGTACATTGAGTCGTCTGGTATGCGGGCGCGGCCAGGGGCAACTTTTTGTTAATGTATCATGCCCCTTGTCCTGTCCAGACACAAAGCAGATTCCGCCTGAACCATGTTGATGTGCCTCACATAGTCCAGAACACAACAAGAAGCAGACCTTTGACGCACATGAGAAGGAGGAAGTGGTTGAATGACAGCATTTTAGTCAGCATTACAATAGAAATGAAAAGCCTTAAAAATTACTCAGGCTTCAGTTGCGTTTAATGTATTGTTATATAGAGTTTATGTACTCTAATGCTTCCCTATAACATCAACTTTAAAATAAAACATTTAGTGGGCAAAAGTTCTGTCCTAGGCAGGGATAGTTCTTTTACTGGAAATAAAAGTGATCTGAGTGAACTATGGACAAGCCCGTTTGATTGTGATTTGAGACCAACAAATGTAGAAGGTATTTAGAATTAGCTTCAGACACTGTTAATCACAATTAAAGGACTTTGTATTATTTTTATAACGCATGCATCTACTGACTCTACATTAGCTATAGCTGACACCAAGTCCCTTTGGCAGAGACTTACTGGAATTTGATCCTCATCTACCAGCAGTTAAGATACCTACACTAATAATAAACTAATAAATCTGATTGGAAAGTAATTAAGAGGTAACAGAACCCTTCAGATCAAAGTGTAACCTCTGCGTTGTGTGCAGGGCCTGGTTATGTAACTGTGTCAAGGGGCTATCACTATTTACTTTAAACTTAAGCAGTAAAATGATATACAAACAAGGAATTAAACTTTGCACTCAGCTTTTTGTTTGTCCCCTAAACAGAACTTATTGCACACCATGTAAGCGTTAAGGGAGTATTAAATTGTGGGATGCCAATGGTAGGCAAGTTCTTTTACTTATTTCAGGTTCCTTTGTACCTGCTATAAAACCTCGACAGTCCATCAACTGATAATTACTAATTGCATTAGGCTTCTGTTTATATCAGTGCCATAAGTCATTGAGTAGAACAATCATGACAGAAATACACTATATTGCCAAAAGTATTGGGACACCTCTCCAAATCATTGGATTCAGGTGTTCCATGAAATTCCCTTGCTACTAAATATTCCATGGTCACCTGTTAGTGCTATTATAACAAAGTGGAAGCAACTGGGAACAACAGCAGCCCAGCCACGAAGTGGTAGGCCATGTAAAATGACAGTGTGGGGTCAGAGCATGCTGAAGCTCACAGTGCACAGAAGTCGCCAACTGTCTCGCCAACAGTCTGCAGAATCAATAGCTACAGACCTACAAACTTCGTGTGGCCTTCAGATTGAACAGCAGTGCGTAGAGCACATCATGGAATGGGTTTCGGAGCGGGGAGGGGGGAATCCAGCCCCTCCCCCTGTCACGGCAGAGAGCCGTGACAGGATCGAGAGGTGAGCGAACGCCTGTATGTGTTCGCTCACCTCCCGATCTACTGAGCCGACCTGTGACAGTCTCATTGTCACTAGTCGGCTAGAACTATGAGGTGAGTGAAAATCACTCACCTCATGGTTCTCCTTTAAGGCATCAGCATACCAAGATATTTTGGACAATTTCATGGTCCCAACTTTGTGGGAACAGTTTGGGGATGGCCCCTTCCTGTTCCAACATGACTGCGCAACAGTGCACAACGCAAGGTCCATAAACACATGGATGAGCCAGTTTGGGGTAAGGGAACTTGACTGGCCTGCACAAAGTTCTGACCTCAACCCGATAGAACACCTTTGGGATGAATTAGAGCGGAGCCAGACCTTCTCGTCCAACATCAGTACCTGACCTCACAAATGCTCTTCTGGAAGAATGGTCAAACATTCCCATAGACACATTTCTAAACCTTGTGGATGCCTTCCCAGAAGAGTTGAAGCTGTTATAGCTGCAAAGGGTAGGCCCACTCAATATTGAACCCTACGGACTGAGACTGGGATGCCATTAAAGTTCATGTGCGTGTAAAGGCAGGCGTCCCAATACTTTTGGCAATATAGTGTATAAAGTGTGTAAAGGCTGACATATTGGCCTCTTTCCAAAAATGCTGATTGCCTGGCTTTGCAACTGTTCAGGGCAATGCAGACAGGACTGTCAGAAAGTCTTAGCTCTATAGTTTTTCAGTCAGTGACTCAGAAAGCATATAAGCCAAAGCATCAACATGACAGCCAGGGAACTTACATTCCAGAAAGGAGTGGTCAGCAATGGCAGCCAAAATAATTCTGCCATAAAAGGTGCACTTTACAGTTCATGAGTGATGATGTTCTTAGTAAACCTAGCACATTGGCAATCTTGAAACCCAAAGCATTCTTATTATGCAAATAATGAGTTAACCTACGAAGTTAGTGTTTGACTCTGCTCCCTTCCACACTGCCCAGTTCGCCACCAAGGCTTCCCATCACTGGCCTGGGCTAGTGGAGTGTGACTGGAGGAGGAATGGCGTGAAGTTAATATTCTATAACAGAACCATGCTTCAGAAATCTCTGGAAGTAGGCCAAAACTGTGGTTAGGCTGATGGAACTATTTACTATTAAAGTACAGGCCTATTAAGAAGACCATTAGCACAGTTGTAAAGCAATGCTACTCGTGCTTGTGTACTATGTTAGGCTCAAGGCAGAACTGCTAAAAGAGATTGCTGTGCCACAATGATCCAGTTAGGATTGCTCAAATCCTAACAGGATCATTGTGACTAGGTCAGCCTGGTACTATATCACACTGATCATTCTGACTAGGTCAGCCTGGTACTATATCACACTAAGCCAAGCATAAATCACCTATGCTGCCCATCTTATCAGGGGCCCTACATGCCCTTGCTCTTACCTTAAAATTTTCTGTACGGCACAGCTCAGCCAAGAGCCACAGAATGGCCACCGTTGGCTTTTCAAGATTGGAATACCCAAAGATCACCAAAATCACAGCCTTTTCCAAGCTGAAGCTTGAGCATGGCTATACTCTAAGGCTTTATTCAGATCTTTGGGGTGTGTTACCACACACATGTCACCGTAACATATGTAAGGCAGCATATCTATATTAAAGGAATGCCAGCACACTACAATGGAGCTTTTACCACACACGTGCCTTTTTTTTTTTTTTTTTACCAGCGCACCACATCACACAGATTGTTTGTTTATATCAGTGCATTGTGATGTGTTAAGATGCAGGCTCATTGCGGTGCATCGGCATGTGTTTTGGGGTGTCATTTAACATGAATAGCAATTCAACTCAACCCAAACCTTTTACCTTTAAGCATGCTTAAAGGTAAAAAATGGTGGTTGATGACTTCTAATTTTGAACTACAGGTGCACTTTAATACATTTATCTTATGTCTTACATTGTACCTTTTAGAGCTTATGTAACATGTAGGGTAGTATTTAAATTTCTATATTTCTTCATCCAGTAGCACTGTCTGTACATTTTGTTTTCTTTTCTCGCGTCATTTACTGTTACATTTCATGCTAAAATCAGGCATACCTGGTGAAAGGATTGGCTGAATGAAACAAGCGACTTAGCTTGACTGTTTGTCGAAACTCCAAGACTTTGAGAAACAAAACATCACTGGTGGCATTTTATAGAGACATACAAGAGTTTAAAGAACATAATGAAATGTGAAGTCTGTCCTTACAAGAGGTGTGTTTTCATATCTGTAATGTTCACTTGTCTACACTGAGTATAAGAACAGGTTCCCAGGCTAAATTCACTTTCCTTCCTATTTGCTTTCATGTAAATAAGGAGCTCATCAAGCATTCTGTTTTATTGCAATAAAAAATGCATGACATCCTGGGTTGAGGACAATGGGGGATGCCGCATGCACTATGTACCGTTTACAGAACACAGACAACCTAAGTTACTAATCCCACAGTTCATTCACTACAGTATTTCCCAGGCACAATTCCATTCTCCTCTATGACTCTCCCAGGGGGTTTCCACCGTGGAGACAATATTTACTTGCAGCTTTCATGTTCAGAACAGTAACCCTGTCCCGCTGTGCAAAAATAACTCATTTTTTTCCTAACAAGCAATGTATGCATATTATTGGAATAGTGCTGCAATTGTATAGTCTACAATGCACATGTAGTTTGGAGAAGACTATACAGTTGATTTACTAAAAGAGTGGAGCATGTTCAATTCACAAGGGAATTTTCACTTTGAAAGGAGATTTTTACGTAGCACTGTGCTGCTATGTAACAAAACAATGCACATAATTACCTTAAAGTGACACTAAACTGAGGAGTTAAATCTTAAAAATGCATTCAAGTATCTTAACTATTAACAACACTGGAGTAAATACCTGAACTATTAATTTAAATGTATCCTATTTGTGTATCACTCGGCTGTAGATCTTCAGTGCTGACACTGTCCTTCCTTCTGGAGGGTGGCTACTTTTGTTCCCCATGGTCCCTGTGTGTGTTGTAAAGTAGCCATCGCTCCGAGCTCGCTCCTGTGACTACACTCTCTTGTTTAGTTTACTAATTTGTATTGAGATTGTAGTCCATCCCAGGACGGAGCTTGGAGTGGTACACAAATAAAACAGCTGAATTATACACAAATAAGGTACAGAATTGTTAAAATCTAAGGTACTTGAATGTATTTTTAAGATTTCACTCCCGAGTTTAGTGCCACTTTAAATATGTACTGAAAACCCTGAAGTAGAAGTTTAGGCTATATAACACCCCATCTTTTTTAATGCTGCCTCCACCCCCACTGCTCCCCATTGTGCTGCATACTATTTAGCATAAATCGGCATTTAAATATCTTTTTTACTCAATTTTAAAGCCCCAGCTCCTCGACAACAGCTAGAGTAGTTGAATTTGGTGGGTGAGGGAAGTCAAAATACAGGTCATAGTCTTCTCTCCATTGAATCAATGGAATCTTAATGGAAATGCTTCCCTCTATGGTCTACAACTCTGTATAGATGAGTATCCCACTGAATGAGACATTGGAGATCTGGATAGTTTCTGTGATCTGTTATTAGCTTACTGAAGCTCTGTATACAAATGCGATTACCCAATAGTGCTGGGGGCAATTATGTCATGTCAGTATTCCCTGCTGTTTTAACTTTTTTTAATAATAAACCTATTATAGTATGAGTAGCCTCTTTACTTTTTACTAAGCATTGCACATCTATATGCCCATATAAGAACATGCCCATTTTCCAGCAGGATATCCATCTATACAGTGGTGTAACAATAGCCACAGCAGCAGGCCACGCGGCTGCTATGGGGCCTTGGGTAGGGGGGGCCCCATTGGGGAGGCTGATTAGGAAAACTAAGCTGTAAGGTTTTCAGTATAGAAGGGCTGAAGTCGGACCTCAGGCTCCTCTAGTAACATATACACAGCATATTAGAACATCATGGTAGACTTACCTTCCCAAAAATCCCCTCCAGCACTAAGATGTGAGTGCTACCCCCCTTTGCCGAAATGTCCATCTTATACTGGTCTTCTTGTAGGTTTGAAGTCTTTGGCCACTTGATGGCCCAGGCCTGGGTGACATCAATCCCACACATTGTGTGCATGTGTAGCTCAGGGTACACAAACAGACATTTCTAAAATCAACTCAATCCTTCATCGCAGTAAAATCCACCTCTCTTCCCTAACCTTTTTTTTGCAGAACTATATTTACTACTACAGAATATTTTTTTCTCTAAAATGTGTTACCATTTTTAGCCTGAAAAGCCTCCTCCGTGGACCCCTTTGATCCTGGTTTTACCTAAAGCATTCTTCTTAGCTCTAGAAATGAAAAGTGGATGGGTAGTGACTGGCATCTCATAACTATGGATAGGTTTACGACCTGTTTGGACAGGCTTTGGGCTTCTGTTGACATCAGCCTGATATCTGTTTAAGATGCTTCAAGGTACGTTCACACCAGCAGCCACGCTCAACCACACAGTTGCTGGTGTGCGTGTCCCCAGACAGTGCCGATGCGCTTTTTCTTTTTTTTTTTGTAGAACTTTATTGAAATTTGACTGCCAGCTCTGACCGTATGAAAATTTTTCGACCAGCTCCTTCGTTCAGCTGATCAAGGGACGCCGGCCGAAAGGGTGCCAACAGCGGCACACATTGTGTGAATTTCAGCCGGTTCCTCAAGGTGTATGGCCACCCTCATGCTCAGAATAAGGCGTGTCTTTTGCAGCATAAGAGCTATTTTTCCTGTTTCTATTTCCCGTATAGTTTATATCATCAGCAAACAAACAGTATTGGCATCCAGGGCAAATATTGTTTGGTTTTATGGTTGAGTTCTGTGAATTGTAATTTCCCATAAAATCTCAACAAACTTCGGTATATTAAAAGGTACATTTTGCTGTTCTGTGAGTTATACAAAAGTTTTTTTCCCAAGTCCTGTTACACATCACTGTTAGAAATCATTCTATGATCTAATCCTCCACAGACAGATTTAGTAATCGTGTATGTGATTGAATAGATAAGTGTCTGTCACTGACTTCATTTAGCCCAGCTGTGGTTTAGGCTCTACATGTTTTTATGGCTCTCTGCTTAGTGTCATGGACCTTTCAAATAACATGAAGTTAAGTAGATGTTTAAGATATGCTCCAGCAGATGACTGCAGATCTACATTTGCTGGCAACAATCTTGTATTCTTATTTCTGATTATTAGGCCTATTTATGTACTTGACAGGAAAATTATCTTGCGAAAAGTGCTCTCAAGTCAAACGTGAACATTTGCCATTCAAAGGGTAACCATAGTATATATTCTTGGGGCTACGTTTTCCAATTTTCTATGTGACTCATATTTATGTTAGCTTGTGTTTCCATATTCCATATTCTTTATTTAGTAAAAATCTTTACATTAGGCAGTGTAGTCAACTTAATTGTTGAGCAGCCATTGAGATTAAATCACTTATTTAAAAACCAATTAGAGAATGTTTTGTGTTAAGTGAGTAAGGTTACATTCACATGGAGTGTTCTGGGACTCCTGCGGCAATAATCTATGGATTCCTGTGGCAGGAATGCCAAAGTGCAGAGGCGGCTCTTTAATTAGGCAAATTAGGCGGTCGCCTTAGGCCTCGCGCTCCCGAGGGCCTCGCGGCCGCCTAGTTTGCCCTGTTAGAAGCCAGGTAGCATTGTGAGCTCTGAGCCCTGTCGCTGTCAAACTGAGACTCTCAGTTTGACAGTGACAGGGCTGAAAACTCACCTGTTTCCTCGATCGTCGCACGGACCATCGGCTCGGCCGGAGCTCCGCCCACCTGCCAATGAGAAGAGACCTCACTCCTGGGAGGGCGGAGTTTAACTTCAGAAGCCGACGGAGACATAGTCCTGCCAGCTCCCGCCCGCAAGACACGGCCACTCGGCCAGCCCAGCACAGTACTGGAGTGGCAGCCTGGAGAGCCCTGTGGATAGCCCTGTGGAAAGCAGGTGAGAGCCCTAGTTTAACCAGGGCTCTGTGGGATCTCCCCAGGGCCCTGTTGGGTCTAACAAGGCTGGTTAGACACCCACAGAGCCCTGGTGAGACCCCACAGGGGCCTGCTACCCTGGTGAGACCCCTGGTGAAATTATACAGAGCCCTGGCATAACCAGGGCTCTGTGGGGTCTGACCAGGCTGGTGAGACCCCACATAGCCATGGTGAGACCCCTTGGACCCCTGGTGAGACCCTACAGAGCCTCGGTATAACCAGGGCTCTGTGGGGTCTCTGAGGGGTCTCACCAGGGCTCTGTGGGTCTACCAAGGCTGGTTAGAACCCACAGCACCCTGGTGAGACCCCACAGAGCCCTGCTACCCTGGTGAGTCTCACCGGGGCTCTGAGGGAGTCTAACCAGGCTGGTGAGACCCCACATAGCCATGGTAAGACCCCTTGGAGGCCTGGTGAGACCCTACGGAGCCCTGGTGCTGGCGAGATCCCATAGGGCTCTGGTGAGACCCTACAGAGCCTTGGTTTAACCAGGGCTCTGTGGGGTCTCATCGGGGCTCTGAGGGATCTCACCAGGACTCTGTGGGTCTACCAAGGCTGGTTAGAACCCACAGCACCCTGGTGAGACCCCACAGAGCCCTGCTACCCTGGTGAGTCCCCCTCAGAGCCCTGGTGAGACCCCTGGTGAAATTCTGTAGAGCCCAGGGCTCTGTGGGGTCTCACCGGGGCTCTGGGAGTCTAACCAGGCTGGTGAGACCCCACATAGCCATGGTAAGACCCCTTGGAGGCCTGGTGAGACCCTACGGAGCCCTTGTGCTGGCGAGACCCCATAGAGCTCTGGTGAGACCCTACAGAGCCTTGGTTTAACCAGGGCTCTGTGGGGTCTCATCGGGGCTCTGAGGGGTCTCACCAGGACTCTGTGGGTCTACCAAGGCTGGTTAGAACCCACAGCGCCCTGGTGAGACCCCACAGAGCCCCGCTACCCTGGTGAGGCCCCCTCAGAACCCTGGTTTAACCAGGCTGGTGAGACCGCACATAGCCATGCTGAGATCTCACAGAGGCCTGGTGAGACCGTACGGAGCCTGCTGGTGAGACCCCATCTCGCCCTGGTGAGATCAGACACTGTGGGGTCTCACCAGCCTGGTTAAACCAGGGTTCTGAGGGGGCCTCACCAGGGTAGCGGGGCTCTGTCTGGTCTAACCAGGGCGCTGTGGGTTCTAACCAGCCTTGGTAGACCCACAGAGTCCTGGTGAGACCCCTTGGTTTAACCAGGGCTCTGTGGGGTCTCCCCAGCCCTGTTTAAACCCCACAGAGCCCTGATTAAACCAGGGCTCCGCAGGGACTCACCACCCTGGTAGGACCCCCTCAGAGTCCTGGTTAAACAAGCACCAGGGCTCCGTATGATCTCACCAGGGCGAGATGGGGGCTCACCAGCAGGCTCCGTACGGTCTCACCAGGCCTCTGTGAGATCTCAGCATGGCTATGTGCGGTCTCACCAGCCTGGTTAAACCAGGGTTCTGAGGGGGCCTCACCAGGGTAGCGGGGCTCTGTCTGGTCTAACCAGGGCGCTGTGGGTTCTAACCAGCCTTGGTAGACCCACAGAGTCCTGGTGAGACCCCTTGGTTTAACCAGGGCTCTGTGGGGTCTCCCCAGCCCTGTTTAAACCCCACAGAGCCCTGATTAAACCAGGGCTCCGCAGGGACTCACCACCCTGGTAGGACCCCCTCAGAGTCCTGGTTAAACAAGCACCAGGGCTCCGTATGATCTCACCAGGGCGAGATGGGGGCTCACCAGCAGGCTCCGTACGGTCTCACCAGGCCTCTGTGAGATCTCAGCATGGCTATGTGCGGTCTCACCAGCCTGGTTAAACCAGGGTTCTGAGGGGGCCTCACCAGGGTAGCGGGGCTCTGTCTGGTCTAACCAGGGCGCTGTGGGTTCTAACCAGCCTTGGTAGACCCACAGAGTCCTGGTGAGACCCCTTGGTTTAACCAGGGCTCTGTGGGGTCTCCCCAGCCCTGTTTAAACCCCACAGAGCCCTGATTAAACCAGGGCTCCGCAGGGACTCACCACCCTGGTAGGACCCCCTCAGAGTCCTGGTTAAACAAGCACCAGGGCTCCGTATGATCTCACCAGGGCGAGATGGGGGCTCACCAGCAGGCTCCGTACGGTCTCACCAGGCCTCTGTGAGATCTCAGCATGGCTATGTGCGGTCTCACCAGCCTGGTTAAACCAGGGTTCTGAGGGGGCCTCACCAGGGTAGCGGGGCTCTGTCTGGTCTAACCAGGGCGCTGTGGGTTCTAACCAGCCTTGGTAGACCCACAGAGTCCTGGTGAGACCCCTTGGTTTAACCAGGGCTCTGTGGGGTCTCCCCAGCCCTGTTTAAACCCCACAGAGCCCTGGTGAGATCAGACACTGTGGGGTCTCACCAGGGCTCTGTGGGGTCTCACCAGGGCTCTGTGGGGTCTAACCAGGCTGGTGAGACCCCACAGAGCCCTGGTGAGATCATACGGAGCCCTGGTGCTTGTTTAACCAGGACTCTGAGGGGGTCCTACCAGGGTGGTGAGTCCCTGCGGAGCCCTGGTTTAATCAGGGCTCTGTGGGGTCTAACCAGGCTGGTAAGACCCCACATAGCCCTGGTGCTGGTGAGACCCTACAGGTTTAACCAGGGCTTTGTGGGGTCTCACCAGGGCTCTTTGGTGTCTACCCAGAGGTCTGTGGGGTCTCCCTGGGGCTCTGTGGGTCTAACAAGGCTGGTTAGACCCCACAGAGCCTTGGTGAGGCTCCAAAGAGCCCCGATGCCCTGGTGAGACCCCAAAAAAGAGCTTTACATAATCCTGGTGCTGGTGAGAACCTACAGAGACCTGGTGAGACCCTGCGGAGCCCTTGTTCTGGTGAGAACCTAGAGAGCCCTGGGTCTCACCAAGGCTGTTTAAACCCCACAGAGCCCTGTTGGGACCCTACAAAGCCCTGGTGAGACCCTCTAGAGATTCTTTGGGATCTCACCAGGGCTCTGTGAGGTCTAACCAAGCTGGTTAGACCCTACAGAGCGCTGGTGAGACCCTACAGAGCCCTGGCGAGACCCTACAGAGCCCTGGTGAGACCCTACAGAGCCCTGGTTTAACTAGGGCTCTATGGGGTCTCACCAGGGCCCTGTGGGGTTTAACCAGGACTTGTGAGACCCCACAGAACCATAGTTTAACCAGGGCTCTTTAGGGGTCTCCCCAGGGCTCTGTGGGGTCTCACCAGACTGGTTAAACCCCACAGAGCCCTGGGGAGACACCACAGGCCTGAGTGGGGCCTCATGTTTAGGTTTTGCCTAAGGCCTCGCAAACTCTAGAGCCGCTTCTGGCCAGGTGTGTCCCTTCAGATGCGGTTACTGTGCCAATTGAAGACAGGGGGATAGTAGGCACATCTGTCAGTGGCAGTCCGCATATAATCCTACACGACATGATTACGTGCAGTTTGGAATAAATTAATTTTCAGCAGGTTGTCCCAAGGGCCAGATTTACTCTCTCTGCTGCCCCAAGGCCAGGTTCCTCAATGCCCCCCCCCCGTATGCAGGCCGCATACAAGTGATCTTGGCGACATAGCTGAGATCACTTGTACAAAACAAGCGGCGGCTTCCCTGCTGTACATTTAGCTCTGCTTGCCCAAAGCAGGGCTAAATGTAGGAAACAACTATCTGCCTGGCGCCCAGAACTGCATGTCCCGGGCGTCGGGAGATAGGAATTCCACACCCCTGCTGCCCCAAAGCCGGGCCTCGGTTGTCTTGTGGTAAATCAGGCTCTGGACACAGGATAGATGTGGTCCCTGGACACAGGATAGATGTGTCCAGGGACAACCCGCTGACAATCACGGCCGCTGTCACTCTGTCATTAACTTCAATGGGTACAGCGGCCACATGTGAATGGACACACCTGGGATTCCTGCAGCAAGAATCTGTAGGTTCTTGACTCAGGAATCCCAGAACATGGCAAAAATCCCCATGTAAACGGGGCCTTAGTAGGGGTCTACACATACCGTGCATTGCTATAAGAGGAGGAGTAAATAATTATTGCCGAGCACCATTTCCTATCAGGAATACATTTATTTGTAATTGACACACATAGACATTTTTTTTTTTGTAAATTCTTTATTTAAAGAGGTATTTTTTTTTTTTTTTTTTTTAACAGATGGCGCACGACGGAGCGTTTGTAAGTTTTGGTCGGGACGTCGTTATGGTGCAGGAGGAAGAAGGCCGGGTCTGGAGGCACTGGGAGATCAGTGAAATTTTGGGTAGTGATACACACTTGGTCCCAGAAAGCTTTGAGTGATGGGCATGACCAGAAAATGTGAAGGATGTCTGCTGGGGTCTCCCCACAGCGCCAACAGACATCGGGGGTCTGGGGGTAAATAGAATGCAGCGAATGAGGTGTCCTGTACCACCTGGTTACTAATTTGTATCCCGTCTCCTGGTACCGATTGCTGATGGACGATTGAACATTTATTAATACAAACTATATAGTGAAACTATTTTTAAATATATTAGTATATATTAAAAAAACTACGTACACATATAAAGTAGCTGTACAAGGTTGTAATCTAAAGCACCATGAGAGGTAATTGTAATGTTCAGTTAAATCTTATCTCTGTGACTCCTTTACAGCCATTGTCTCTTCAGGTTTCTGGAAACATGGTAAGCTTTACTTCTTTAGGAAAAGAGGTTAACCAGTCTGCAGACATCTGGCAAGAGGCTGCAGTCCCATCCAAATTCACTGTGACAGACCTGGTAAATCTGGCTACAAATCACATGGCCATGATGACTTAAGCTGGAGCTTTTTATACGAATATTCATACTAAAAATCTAATCAGAACATTCAATAATGCCATCAGACAATGATTGTAGAATGTCATTCGAAATGGAAATGAATGGAGTGTCCTGAACAAAAACCACATTCACTGTTAGAATATCGTTCATTCACGAAAATGTTTCCATCATGCATCTTCGATTTTTTTCGTCACTGCGGTCAAAATCTTATGAGCCTGATGAAGGGGACCCCCTGTGGCCCCAAAAGCGCTAGTTTTTGAATGGCAGTGTTCCTTCAATAAATGGACTTTTGCTAATTTTCACTCAATGCTGGTGTGCTGGGGAAACAATTTCAGTTTATTCACGGTGCCATATGTGGTTACTACAAGCACCCACCTGTCTATCAGGTTACTTCTAACCGGTAAGGAGTGCAGCATGATATCCACTTGACCCCATTAACTATTCCAAAATCAAACTCTTAAAAAAACTTTTCTTAGAACAAAATTATGACCCAACACATAATAAAAATGTTTCCTGGATTGCATATCTGTTCACTTAAAATAAACTTTCGTGAGGGAACCATGGAAGCTACCATTGCTTAAATGCTGCTTGTCTGGCTGATCTGTTGGCCTCAGTACTTTCTGAGTCATTAATCTCCCTGGCGGTATTCCCGAGTGTAGCTCAGGGTTACTTTTCCATACCATAAGCGGTAAGCCCAAGCTACACTCGGGAATGCCGTATAGCATTTACTTACCTTGTCTCTCGAGCCGTGCTGTGTTCTCCGGCCGATGCCGGCTCTTCCAGGTTCCATCCCTTGCGAGTGTACGCGTCACAGGGGGGCAAAACTAGCGGGATAGTTTAAAAAAACTACAAAAACAAAAAAAATTTGAAAAGAAAATAGACCGAAAAATGACATTTTGTGGAACACAATACAAACAAAACACGTTTGTAGCGTCATCTAGATAAAGGCATAGAGGGGAATTTATCAAAACTAGAGCAGACAAAATCTGGAGCAATTGCCCATGGCAACCAATCAGATTCTCTCTTTCATTTTCAAATCTTAACTGAACAAACTGAAGAGAGAAGCTGATCGGTTGCCATGGGCAACTGCGCCAGATTTTGATACATTCCCCTCAGTGTCTTGTTAAATTTCAGTGGTTGAGACAGCACTAGAGGCTTTTTGGCCATGACATGCAAATTAGTACACATAGTGGGTCATCTTTAGTTTCCCAGCAGTTTATAACCTGCAAGTAGATTTTAGGCAGATGTCCTTGATTCACTCATCAGCACGCAGCAATTACCATGTTTAACTTCATGCAAATTACACCACGCAGCCTACTGAGACAGGTTATATCTGGCAAGATGCATGGCTTTTACTTTCATTTCCCTTAAATGGGTATGAAATATATCAGAAATGTAATTAAAAAAAGTGTCTTCAAGAATTTCCAGTACTTCTGTTATCACACCGGAAAGTGAAAAAATAATCCTGTCAGTCTGCATACATTTTCTGTGAATGATGAGAGGTTCATTTACTAGTCACACTTCGCACATAAGAGGCTGGCCAATTAGAGGTAGAACAAACAACTACTGAAACCTCTATATGTTTTGTTTAGATCATTAAAGTGTATCTACTGTATACCCAAAACCTTTTTATTCAGTTTTTTTTAAAATAGAATAGGGTTTTACTGCTATCTGGTGCTCTGTTGTGCCTCTTTTAGGCAATCCATTCACATCCACCTGTCAGTTTTTCAGACGGATCTATTCGGAAGCCCAGTGTAAAGGTGCCCATACACCTTGCGATTATCGTCCGATGATCGTATGGAACCGCGTTTTCGTCCGATAATCGCAAGGTGTATGGGCAGTGTACAACCGCAAATACTGTACAATCGTACGACTTTTGACTTTCAAGCATGTTTGAAAACTTTGGTCGATCGTACGATTATTGCAAGGTTAGTGGCATTGCCGTACATCAAAAATCGTACTATCTACACTGCTCATGCGTGCAAACGAAAATATGTGCGGTTGATTACCGCAATTCGTCCAGGTGCTTTTCTTTAATTACGGCTAATTGAACATTGCGATAATCGGGGCAAGATGGGGCCGCCGTACGAAAATCGTACGACGGTTCGATCATCGGACGAAGTGTCGTACGATAATCGTAAGGTGTATGGGCCTATACACACACACACAGACACACACACACACACACACACACACACACACTGCCCGTAGACCTAACCTGGGTCCAGTTCCTTTGTTTTTTCTTCTCCATCACAAGCTTAATTTCAACACGAAAATGGACAACAATAAAAAGATGACAGGAGTTCTAGTATTCCCCTACTTAAAGCAGAGCTTTACCCTTTTTTTTTTTTAAATGACAACATACACACCTTAAAAAATGTTGACACTTTACAAACAGATACTTATAGATAATTGCCGGCTTTTTATTCTTTGCATACCATACTTCTCTTTTCTTCCCCAGTCTTCTGGCAGTGACCATGTTTACCAAGGGCAGATTACTAGCTCTCCTTTTACTTCCTGGATTTCTGGCACGTGACTAGACATGTGACCTAGGGCATGTGACCATTCGCATCATCTCAGGGGAGGAAAATGCCTTTCCCTGAGATCTCGTGAGATTACAGATGAGATTTCCCAGCAATGCTCTGCTGATGATAAGGTAATTCCAGTGTGCATTGCTTTTCCAAACTGAAGTCATTTTGCCCTTTTAAAGCAGGAAGTGAATGCTCTGCAAGTGTAAGTATTTCAAAATCACAGCATTTTACACCTGACATGTCTGCTATTATTAATCATCACACATAGAGGGATGCATTGGTAGAATTAGATTTTTGAGTGTAAAGGTCTGCTTTAACTTAAAAAAAAAAAGATTTTTACTTTTGTCTGTGTTGTTGTCTGAGGCATTTCCCCTCATTTCCTATACCCCGTACCCTTTTTACCATTTAGCATTAAAACCTGACAGGAGTTCCACTCCTTCCCCTCTCTATCCTAAACTAAAAAAGGACTGTTCTGTGTTGTCTCACAGACATCATTTAGATTCAAACCCAAATACTAGTAATGGTCTTACTATGATACTGCAACCAAGCAGCCTACTTGGGTTATGTCCTTCTACAAAGAGGTTCAAATGATGAGCAGTGGACAGTCCTTCACACTGACCAAATGCCCCTTGTCTTGAGGTCAGTGGCGTCACAAGGGGGGTGCGGCCCGCACCCGGGTGACACTATTGGAGGGGTGACACAAAATGACTGACAGTTATTTTGGTGTCACCCCCTCTAAAAAGTCGGGAGAGAGGAGGGGACCCAGCGGCATACCTCATACCGCCAGGTGAATGCCCCTTCTTCTCTCTGCCGGTGTCCATTACAGCATTATATGCTGGTTTTGTGAGTGTGCCATGATGCCTTTCTACTGCATTACTAAGATAGACACTGGCAGGCGTCAATTAGATGACTGCGCATGCGCGATGATGTCACATGGGGGTGTCACTTGGCCTTCGCTCAAGGTGACTCCTGGCCTCGGGACACCCCTGCCTGAGGTTCCTCCTGGGCATCCTGGAGAGCCTTGTCTTTTTGGTTCTGCTGCAGTACAGGCAAAATGTAGCCCCCAGTCAGAACTGGAGGGAACAAAATTCACATAGAAATTATTGATCACTCTGCAGTGACAAATGGAATGCACCCATGATTGTCAATCAATCAATGATGGTTCTCAAGAAGCTGACTGAATGCATTTATTTTTTCTCTTTCTTAACATTTGTCTTTGGTTGGTAGCTGTGATGGGTTTGCTATGGTAGGTAGTTAAGTGATCTCCCATCTCGCTCACTCCAAAGCAAAAAAGAAATATGGCAAAGTCAGAATAAAAAGACTAGGTCGTAATTGTGGCATTAGAAACAAATGGGTTTATTTAAAGCAAGCTCCTTGAAAACAAAATGTTTAAACTAGCAGAAGTAAACTTCATCCACCTAGAGCTGCACATCCCTTTAAATTGTCATTATAATATTGTGATTATAAGTTTGCATAAGTAAAACAAAATGTCTTTAGTGCAGCTCCCAGGAAATGACAAGGACACTGCATTTCTGGTATGATCAACAAGTATATTTATGTTCCTGCTGAAAATGTTCTTCGCCTGAAAATTGAAAACGAATACAGCCACCACATCTAAGAATTGGTGAGCTGCAACATATGGCATTTTTTTTCTATTGGTAAGTATTTAAACGCTTACGCATGCTTTAAAGTCAATTTCCACTTTTTCATCCAAAATGACATAACACATACTTTATATTTGTTAATGCAGAGTTTTAAAAGTAAGAACATATTTTCTTGGATTAGAAGACTTTTATACCAGCAGCAGCGATTGGTAGATTCAGGTCGGATAATGGAAATCCTGGAAGTCTCACCAGTTAGCCATCCAGCACAGGTTTTCTACAGCTGTCTCAAAGTCCTGCCTTCGCTTGTGATTAGTGAAGTAACTTCCTTTTTCTTAGGGCCCGTTCACACTAGCCCTAGGACCTAGGCGTTCACACTAGGGCTATTGTGTTGTGACAGCTCTAGCTGTCACTCTTTTTATAGTTTTTTCTTTTTTTTATTGGCTGCACTGAGGTGATCTGTGGTACGGTTCAGTGCACTGTGAAAAGACACAGCATGTCTGAATTGTTTGCAGCATGCTGAAGATCACACCTGCCTTGTGGTATGAACAGGGCACATAGGCACAAAGAAAACAATTGTTTTCTATCATGTACCTGGCTGAAGACTGGTTGGATGAGGAGGCTCCCTTTGCATCTTGTGTCCCCCAAACTCTGAGGATGGGAATGGAGCCCGTGAAACAGCAAATAGCACGATCGGGTATAGCAGAGCTGAGGTCACACCGGGCAGACAGCAGAGAACCGGAGCAGTAGGCAGAATCGAGGTCAAACAGGCCAGGGGTCACACCAGTCGGGCAGCGAAGTACAAGAGATGAGGCAGAGGCAACGTCCAGTAACAATTCCAAGGTCATAAGGCAGGCAGTAATCAGGCGCAGTCAAGTACAATCCGGGTCAAGATACAGGGGCAGAAATTAGGCAGAACAAACAAGATCACAGGGACATGCTGAAAGACCATCCAGCAACTAAGCCCATGCTGTGCTTGCTTTAAATAGGGTGCTCAATTCAGAGGTACTGCATCACTTCCTGTGCACCAGATTAGCGTGTCTGTGCGCGAACGCCCCAATGTGCGCAAGTGCCCATTTTCCTATGGTATGAAAAATGGGACCACGCACATGTGCAGTAGACCTGGTTAACTTACAGTGCCCAAGTGGTGACTGGCATTGTTCAGTTGCGGAAAAATTCCAGTCACCACATCTAGTGTAAATGGGCCCTAAGAGCAAGACAGCATTGTGCAATACTATAGTTACAGTTTATAGTTTTACGTGCTGCCCTTTTTAAGTCTGGTCTGGCATCAGATTACAAATAAAGAGTTAAAAAAAATTAATTCTAACAGACAAAAAATAAATTTGTTTAAAGAATACATAGCTGGATTAAATAATAATGTAATAGGGGCGTTTACCTCCATCCAGTTGAGCAACTGTTTTTAATGTTCAGAGGTCCGCGCGGTAACTCGACTTTGAATGGCTCTGTGTGATCATATATGATTTATAGTACACTCCCTCTATAATGCTGGTTTGGCTCTTCTTACAGTGCTCTGTAGCAACCTCAGCAAAAAATAAATAAAAACAAAAAACTTTTCTACGGCACAAATGAAAAGCATTTCAGGATAAAAAGTAACAAAAGCAAAAATGATTAATTTGACATAGCAAAACAAACTGTTACCTACATGCATTTATTGTGCAATTAGTTTGTGACGTTTAGTTATTGAAAGGATTCTTTTTGTAGTCTTCCTTACCAGTAATGTTTCCACCTACATATACTGTAAATCCAAGGAAGTGTCGCGTTGTCTAGGAACGGTTACAATCACAAGTAAATACCTGTTGCTGGACTTTTTAATAAATGAAAGCCATGACTATGCGGCTTCATATGTTAAATTCCAGCCTGACATAAGGTGTAGGCAATCCACATTGTTCACTTTATGCCTCAGCAGTCGCTTCACTATCTCTGTGCTGGCCAGTTTTAATAAAATAAACCTAGGCCTGTTTATTTAAGAGCGTGCACTATGGACAGGGGCTCCAAAAAATAAAATTGCACATATGGATTCTAAATCCTTCTACTGCTTAGTTGACACTTAGGTCACATTTATCACCACAATCATATATGAGGCAACATGGCATAGGACTCACAATCAGAGTTCTGCAGACACACTGGTTTTGTGCTACCTGGTGATTTCTCTCTGTCGAGCACGTAACCTATCTGCCTCCCCCCCACCCAAGTCCTACAGCGGAATTCATATGCACATATCTGGTGCTGGCCAATTCTAAGGAGCAGTTAAGTAACATAAAACAGTAGGGAGTTCTAGGCCTGCCCCTTCTGATGCACCAATTCACACCAGCATGGCTTCTGCGGGTTGTAAGTATTTCTAATCAAATACAAAATGCATTTAACAGAAATGTTTTCTGAATTGGATACGTGGGCTGCCATTAGTATTAACCTTCATGTAAAAATACTAGTTGCCTGGCTATCTCTCGCTTTAAAAAAGGAAGAGGAATTTGGAGGCTACTATTAAAAATAAGTCTGCATTTCTATATAAAGTATAATCTCTATAAGTTCTTTCCCACTCCTAATAACCACATCCATCTAGAAGTTTGTCAACGTACTTATTGAAGATGCTCATAAGATGGACTTCCTCAATGTACTGACATCATTTCACTCAGCCCTGCGAATATACACTTGTCATCACTCTAACTAAGCCTGCTGTCTGAACTACAGCTCAAGGTCTGAATTTCCCACATGTAACATTATCATTGCTTGCTGCGAGCAGTGCATGGTGAGATATGTAGTCTTGAGAAATGGAGATTGCATCACATCAAGCCGCAGGGAAAGAGATACAAAGCACACTGGGAATCCAGGAAGTTGATGAAAGTGATGGGCAGACAGAAGAGAAGGCAGCACTCACTACATAAAAGGGATTTTTCGGATAAGCTTTGATTGCATTATCAAAAACTCCAGTATGTATTTCTATTACAGTGCTGATGTTATAACAGAATAGTATATGCTGGGACTTTAGAACTCTTTTCATACAGATCGGGAAAGTCAGAACTTCTAACTGGCGTACTTGGTCCAGGCTGGGATAGTACTGAAGGCATTAGATTCAGCATGACAGCCAGAGAACCAGTGTTTTTAGGATAGGTCCTATACTTCCTCAGTACGGGTTCACTTTAATACTTTCTTAGTCCATGAACTAGAATAAGAATGCAGTCAGGTAATTTAGAATACCTGCTCTATATGCTTCTTCAGTATTAAAGTACTAAAGCTGCTGGATCATCATAATAGCCACACAACTTGTTTTTTCACAGTTCGAGTTCAGCAGTGGCAGCCATTTCTTCTAGTTTTTCCTTAAAATGTTTATTATTTATAGGGTTGTTCACACATGGCAAAATATGACAATGCATAATATGGGGCCGGGCTTTGGAGGAAGGAACAGGGCTTAAAGACACTGGAAGCCTGACACATGAATGAAATGTGTCCTGACATTTAAAGGAGATATAAAGGCACCAGCATCACATTAGGTATTCAGAACAAGCATTTTGAATTAAATAATTATTTTTATTATACAGGATTTATAAAGCGCCAACAGTTAGCACAGCGCTTTACAATATAAGGAAGACATTACAATCACAATACAATTCAAGACAAGATGGTACGGAGGGCCCTGCCCCTGAGGGCTTACAATCTAAAAGAGGAGGCGGAAATGATACATGAGGAGGTAGCTGTGTGGGGATGAATTATTTGAGAATGTGATGGTTCAGAAGTTAGGTTGAGGTGGGGTAGGCTTCCCTAAAGAGATGAGTCTTTAGGGAATGCCTAAAGGCAGTCAAGCTGGGAGATAGACGGACAGGTTGGGGTAAAGAGTTTCAGAGGATGGGAGAGGCACTAGAGAAGTCCTGGAGGCGAGTATGGGAGGAGTTGACAAGGGAGCTGGAAAGCAGGAGGTCTTGGGAAGAGCATAGTGGACGGTTAGGGTGATATTTTGAGACAAGGTCTGAGATATATCCAGAGGCAGAGTTGTGGATGGCTTTATAAGTGACTGTTAATATTTAGAATTTTATCCTCTGGGTGAGTGGAAGCCAGTGTAGGGATTGGCAGAAGGGGGGATGCAGACACTGAGCGGTAGGTCAGGTGGATGAGTCTAGCAGCTGCATTCATGATAGACTGAAGGGGGGATAGCCTGTGTAGTGGAAGGCCAATGAGGAGGGAGTTACAATAGTCAAGACGAGAGATAACAAGTGAGTGGATGAGTAATTTTGTGGTTTCATTGGTGAGGAAGGGGCGTATTTTGGAGATGTTGCGAAGGTGAAGGCGGCAGGATTTGGATAGTGATTGGATGTGGGGAAGAAAGGGGAAGAAAGGTGAGGTCTGACTCAAGGATGACACCTAGGACCTTGGCAGGAGTGGAGGGTTGAATAGTTGTGTTATCAATCTCAACTGAACTGTTGGGGGAAGGTGCACAGGGTGGAGGAAATATCATTCAGTTTTTGAAAGGTTGAGTTTTAAGAAATGTTGTGACATCCAGACGGATATGTCAGTTAATAGATTAGTGACACGCAAGGACACTGAGGGGGAGAGTTCTGGAGTGGAAAGATAAATTTGAGTGTCATCGGCATAGAGATGGTATTGGAAGCCATGTGAGGTTATTAACTGACCAAGAGAGTAGGTGTAGATAGAGAAGAGAAGGGGTCCAAGGACAGTCCCTTGGGGGACCCCTACAGAAAGAGGAAGAGGAGGGGAGGAGTTAGAATTGTAGGTGACACTAGGAGGCGCATAGCTAGGTAGGAGGAGAACCATGAGAGAGCAGAGTCTTTTAGGCCAAGCGAGTGGAGTTTTTTGAGGAGCAGCGGGTGGTCAACAGTGTCAAAAGCAGCAGAAAGATCTAATAGCAAGAGTAAGGAATAGTGGCCGCTGTTTTTAGCTGTTATTAGGTCATTAGTGAGTTTTAGGAGGGCGTTTTCAGTGAAGTGTATGGGGCGAAAGCCGGACTGAAAGGGGTCCAAAAGGTTGTTATTAGCGAGATTGCAACTCAGGCGGTTGTAGATAAGGCGTTCTAGTAGTTTAGAGGTGAATGGGAGTAAGGAGATAGGTCTGAAATTATTGAGGTTGGTAGGGTCCAGTGAAGATTTTTTTGGGGATTGGGGTGACTAGTGCATGTTTGAGAGGGGTAGGAAAGATTCCAGTAGAGAGTGAAAGATTGAAAATGTGAGCAAGAGAGTCTAGGATAGAGCAAGAGGGGGCCCGAAGTAGTTTTGAGGGAACAGGGTCTAGGGGGCAAGTGGTGAGGTGGGTGTCGGAGAGAAGCTTAGTAACCTCCTCTGTGGTGACGGGGTCAAAAGAGGAAAGTAACAAGTGTGATGGAGGATCTGGTACTATAATAAAAGGGACAGTACTAAAATAAAAGTCTTTGTTATTATGCTCCAAAATATTTTGTTATTTTAGAATACACTGCATATCCATGCTTCTAAATAGCATCTTCTGCTGCTTTTTTGTGCTTCCAGACCATCTTCATTTGGGTCATTTTCCACAGTGCCTTGCAATACATCACATGCAGCTAGTCTCCAGGCTGTAGGAGAGGCTGGCGAAGTAGAGAGGTGGTCTGGACATTAGGAAGTGGAGTTTAAGCTGTGAGAGAGTAGTGAACAAAACCAATGTACTTGTTTCGGAGCACAGTGCTTCTGCAGGTTTGACTACAATGGAAGATATAAGGCAGAATGGACCATGGACACAGGCATGCTGGAAATGTACTGGAATGTGATTCTCAGCATCTATTCAAAGGTATTTATGGGGACTAAATGGATGTAGAAATTTGAAAGTACAATGCGAGAGATGTTAAAATGGCATGCTTAAGCTGATATGAAATTTTATTACAGAAACTTCTAGGCCCTCATAAAGGGGTTTTGTATAAGTAGATATGAACATTGCAAGACACCTCATTCATGTGTTTGAGCAAACAGGAACCCTGAAAATTGTAGAACCCAGAACTTTCATATAGGAAGGTCCTCTCATCACTGTTGTCAATTCTGCTCCAATAGACATTTGTGAAATGATTAATTTCCTGTGTCACTGCAGTCTTCCTCCAATGTCTGCAGGAGACCGGAGGTAATGTTGCCTTTTGTCACCATAGGGAGTGCTGTTTGTAACAAATGACTCACCTTGTCCTGTGGCAAGAACGGCCCTGCTCTTTTATATAAACTAACGTTCTTTTATATTTACTGTTTTAGTGGAAAAGCCACTTGAATGGTTTATTTATGTGTTTGAGAGCTCATTCCATAAAGGAAATTCATTTTTCTGAAGTGCCGAGAGCCTGGGATCTTTTTCACATCACTGCTGCTTTCTCCATCCATCATCACTTTGTGACAATATGTAAAAAAAAGAAAAAAATGATACTGTGCAGCCTACCAATCGGTGAAGTAGTACTAAAGGCTCAGCGTTTTTTTAATTTATTTATCTAAATGCATTCTCTGCATTAAGATAAAAAGCCACTCCAGTACCTTTGCACACCTCCCACCTTCAAACACCTACCTATGGTCCGTGTCCCACGCCGCCAGCTCCAAGACATCTGTGCTGCTTCCCCGAAGTTCCGGATTGAAGAGGTTGGGAGCGATAGGCTGCTACAGCTGCCTGTCAAATTGCTGTGGCATGGAAGGAGGCGGGAGCATGGGCGTAGCTTGTTGAGCGCTGTGCGTTTCAGTGGACAAACACAGCTCGGCTCAGTTCCCGGCCGGGAGTGTGCATGCCCTGATGTCTCCTTTGTAACCTGCTAGGGAAAGAAGACCCCCCTCCCCTTATAAATAGGAAGGGAGGGGTGGTATAAAATCTGTACAAAATAAATTAAATTGTGCAATTTAAAACAAAAAAGCTTATTAGCTAAAAATAGATCTACTGTGTTGAATTAAAAAAATTAAACAATATCACTTTAAATGCGGTGGCTGCTTTAGTTTTCTTCATTTACGCTTTTTATTCCTTTGTTTTCACCTGGTGTTTCAGCCAGTAATACATGGTCTGCCTTAGGGTGGCTCCACTTTATGGAGTGTCAATGTAGTCACCCATATGCAGCTGCATTGTCAACTTGGAGAGGGTGGTGTTAGATGCGCTAGAAGATTTAGGTGGACTTGGCTAACAAATTTAAAGGATTAGTTTACCTTTCTGACCATGTTTCATATTACACCCATATTTAGGGTGTAACATGGTCAAATCGCAAACTACCCACCCCCCCTTCCACCCCCTCCACTTACCTGAATTGTGGGGTTCTTCTCCCCGCAGGCTTCTTTACCGTGTCATCCATTCACAGATCCTTTGACAGGATTTGTGAATGGAGGACCTTCAAGTTCCATCAACCACCACGTCAGCCCACTTGTAGTACATTGACACTTCCATCCATGTTACTGAATGTCTGCACCTCAGTACGGACATGGATAGGAGGAAGAGTTGCAGGAGCCAGATCATTGCATCCGCAATCTACTCAATGCGATTGCAATGCTTTACTGGCTCCAACAAAAAAATGAATAAATGCACTTTTTTTTCCCTTTATGAAGTAGTGTTATTGCATGGTAACAAAGTATCATGTTTTGGTGCAATGCTTTAAAAAAAAAATCTGCATGCATTTTTTTGGTTTGAATTCGGTGCACAGGGCAGTCCAATGAAATGAATGGACTGCCCTAACACAGCGCATTTAATTAGGCTTGTTTTGCCTGATGAAGGGGTTCCTGTGTGTCCCCGAAACGTCGCACTAAGTGTGTTATTTTGCTTTTGATGTACGTCAATAAATAGACGTAATCGATTTATTATTGGAGTGCCGGTGTCTATTTCTTTTCTGCATTACTTTGACGGTGGCCATCCGTCGACTACTGAGCACCCAGGATACTTTGTTGGACGTGCGGTCAGGAGTGCAATGGGTACATGGACTGTAACCCACCTGAGACCTCACACAGCCCAACATAGATCCTGCACAGCCCACGGAGACTCCCTATGGTGGGCTCTGCTGGGTCTCAGGTGGGCTGGTCGGGGTCCCTTTCCCTGCACATGCAGCTCCTTACCTGGCGCTGCTGGCCTCCTCCGCTGCCGGACGGGCACTGCTCTGGGCCTCAGCCCCTGACCACCTCCACTTCCTCCCCGTCAGTGGGCCCCCCAGCCTTGGGCCCTGGGGCGGCCGTGCTGGCTGCACCGCTGGTAGTTCTGCCCCTGCTGAGGCTGTTAGTCTTGCAATGCCTCATGGGACTTGTAGTTCCACAACAGCTGGAGGACCAAGGTTGCCTACCCCTGACCTGGGCTAATACAGTGGATCACACTTAACATCGCCCCTGTTAACACACAAGCCAGCTTGCAGGCTATCACTAAATGCATATGACTATATACTGCATGTAGATAACTTTGCATGTCACTAGATTGTTGTTACCTTTGTACGTTAGTGAGATGAGGGGAAGCAAAGATTTTGACAGAACAAAACTGGACACTTCAAACACTGAGCAATTTGCACAGAATAAAAAAAAATGTTGTCATGCTTGCTCAATAATTAATGAAGCCTTTGGATCAGTGTTAAACAAACACGCTTATGCTAACATTGTGTTTTTGCTGGCGCAGTTACAGAAAACGGCTTTGAGATGGTCAATTAATCATCCACTTCTATAAGTGTATCCCTTATAAAATAACCAAATTTACACTTTTAAGTTGCCAATATTCCCCCCCGTTGAATCAAATCATCAAAGAATAATGATTCTTCGTAAATACCACTGTATAGTTTTTGTAAACAGTCATAGCCAGGACACTAATATAAAGTAGTGAATCTGACATTCCGGAACCATTCACTGCAGGTGAATCTTCCAGCTGTGTGTGTTTTAAATGTCAGTTATTTATTCAGCACCAGAGAATGTTTGAGTCACATTCACTGCTGTATAAATAGACCCCAGAATCTTCCTGTATTTAGGTCTGTAAAACATATGATACAGTATATATCTTAAGGCAGTACTCTGGGCAAATCAAATCTCAACCCTTGCAGTGGGCTACCCCTACACTGCAAGGGTGAAGTACTGGTTTTGTCTAGGCAGCTAAAATAACAAAGTTATACTCATCCAAACCTTGACCTCAGCTGGTTCCTACACCGCTCACTGCAGCCTGCCTCCTCGTCCCATCCAGCGATGGAAACATTTATTTTCCCAGATTTCTGCTCTAAGGAAAATAAAAGGGTCACCGCCAGTAAAAATGTATATTTCAGTTATAGCTGGAGTGTGGAGGAATGAGTCACCCCTGGCCGCTTTCATCTCCCGATGATACTGATGGCAAGATCTCTCTGCCATAGTTCCTGGCTCTGGTTCAGCTCAGCCTGAAGCACTGGGTGTTCCCGTTCACATTTAGGTGCATTGTACTTTTGCATTTTTCATCATGTAATTTGAAATAACTCAAGCTGTCTTTGTATTAGCTTCCTGTAATTCCTTGCTCACCAGCATTCACACTGGGAGAGGAAGGGGACCAACTCTTAATGAGTCAGGGTTTACTCCATTGCAAAATACTATACATATACTGTATTTCTGACTGAAGGAGACTGCACAGATGACATAATCGGGAATATGATGTTCCTTTACTGTTTAGATAAATCCTTGACCAAGCTGTATTGGTTTGGTTAGGAAAGGTAACTAGCCACAACCCCCCTCCACTCTTATTCTCACACGTGCGGATCCAGCTCTGAGGTCTCATCAGCAAAATCTTCATTCCTCAGGGACAGGTGAGAATAAGACTGCCGGGAGGGCAGGGGGAAACTTCAATTGAAGTGTAACTGTACTTTTGTTTGCCTGCACTTTGACAGGCTTCACATATATGTGATGCGGTAATGCGTGCATTTTAATGCCTTACTGCAATGCGTGGCAGCTAGGCATGAGCTCAGGTTTGGACCAAACCTGGTCCGAACCTAATATCCTCCGAACACAGAAGGAAGCGCAATCCGCTGCTGCACAATCAGTTGCGGAATTCCCTGCTTGCAGCTCTACATGAGCAGAGCTTGGGATTCTGTGATGTCATTGTCCTTATATGGTCACATGGCTATATTTGGTTAATAACATTGACCTAATATGGCCATGTGGCCAAAAAAGGTCAGTGATGTCATCACAAGCATCCCGCCTCTTTTTTACACGCAGTTGCGTGGCAGGGAATGCCCCACCCCACAGCTGATTGGAGGAGCTCAGGTTTGGACCAGATTGTGGTGTACTGCATCACCAAAAGGGATGCAGTTGCAATTTTAGGTCCATTGTGGTGTGTTGCCATCCTATTCAAAGTTTTAATACACATGCATGTATTAAAACACTGCACTGGCCTACACATGCGTAAATGAGGCCTTACACTTTAATGCAACTCCACCATTCTGAATTAGTCATTAGCGGATTGGCAACACTCTGCTAGTTATATGTAAAGATCTGTTTGTGCACTGTTCTGTGAATTGCCTTTCCATTTAATGACTAGGGATTCACTAAGGATTGCAAGGGCATTGTCCCAGATAGCAAGAAAATTGAGCTGCAAGTTTGAAAATTACTTGCTAAACTATTGCAGACTTGCCAAGCTTCACAATTTTGTTGCACAATTACAGCAAGTCTGCATTGCAAGTCTCCAGATCAACGTGCTTTGCAAAAGTGCTGTACACTTGCAGAGCTCTTGCTAAAACCGGCAGGACTCTTGCTGTAGACTTGCCAAGCAAATTTGCTACAAATTCAAAAAGTGTCAACTAGAACTTGTGCTGCAAGTATTCTGCAAGTCTACAACTTGCCAGGAATGTGTGCAGCAAGTTAACAAGAATTACAATGTAACCCTGCCACAAGTTTGTGGCAAGTTATCCTTGCTATCTGGGGTGTTGGCCCCATGCATAGAGGCATCACAATGGAACTGTTGGCAAAAGTTTTTTGTGCTTCATAAAGCACCGGTTTTGCACTGTGCCTTGCTGAAAGATCAGACTGTGCTGATTTTTTGTATTCTCCGATGATCTCCTAGGTAGAAATGTTACTACCTAATGTCCACTTTAATGCTTCATGACCTTTTTGCTTCTCCGTGCAATGGACAATGCCATGGTCTGTCTATAGACTCTCCATCCAAACCATTCGAATAATAGTAGGGTTTTCATTAGCATTTTCATAGATTTTCAGGACATTTTAGGACAGCTACGGATAGCTGTTGTCAGGCCTATTGTTGTATACTTCATGCTAGATTACCCAAGAGAACTTACATGTGCTTTCTGCTGATTAGATCTTTTTTTAGGTATCTGTCTTGGAGCTAAGCCCAGCCCTGTGCTAAAGGAGGTGGAAAAGACGCCTCTCTCTTTATCAGTGGAGAGTGGCCGTACATGCGGCTGGTTTAATGGCTGCAGAGATCTGCTGTAGTCAGCTAACGAGGATTAAACATCTCTTCAGCAGAAACCGTCCTTACTGCTCACTCAGTACTGGGACCTGCTTTTGAATGCTCAGGAATTTTCATCAACTGACAGCTTTCAGCATATAAGCAATCCTTCTGCATTCCAGTAGATGGCACTGTTAGCAGTTTGGCAGGGCATTCAACCCAGCTAGGGAAAAATCTGTTGCAAAAGTTAACTCTTTTCATACTTTTCTGTCTTGTATGGAGATCCACATGCAATTAGCTAGTCCCACAGTGGCAGCTTCTGCACAGGTATTTGTCCATCATTCAGACTTTGCTTAGTTCCCCGTACAAACCAGATGGGGATGTCTGAGGGTTGTTCACACCTTTGCATGTGCTCTGGCATGCATTTTTACTATGCATTTTTTCTTCTTTTTCGACTTCTTTGCTTTTAGCATAGACACACATGCACCGCACATAACAATTAACCCTGTCCGATTTTTTTTTGCAGCAAATTGGTGCGAGCTGACAACATAGCAAAGAGACAGCTTGAGTGTCTTCTTTCATTTACTAATTGACACAAAATTGCTGGGTGAATTTGAATATTTTACATCCAGGTGACATTTTTTGTTTCTTCCATCCTGGTTCTCTGTTTGCCAGGTAGGGTTAGGGTGGCCTTTAACAGATGGATTAGATCAGATGATGCTCCTGATTTCAGAAGTCACTTGGGACAGCTCAGAAGCCATTCTGACATAGCCCAGGGTGATAATAAGGCCCCTTTCACATGGGTGATGTCCATTCCGATCAGCAGGGGATCAATACACAGATCTCCTGCTGATCAGAGCAAAAGAGAATGGATGTCACTTTCGTGAAATCCGTGTTCATTCAGCTTTTAATCCTACATCTTGCAATGTAGAAAAAAATGGAACTATCCAGACACATCCTAGGTCTGTAGGGATTCGGATGTAAACAGACGTGTCTGTTTACATCTGATTGCATCCAATCAGTCCCGTTTAGGTCCGCCAGAATGAAACTATGTTATGTTTTTTTTTTAGACCTAGACGAAATCGGAGGTAACCCATAGACTCCCCATAGACTCCCCATAGACTCCACATAGACTCCCCATAGACTCCCCATAGACTAACATTGAGCTTCCAATCAAGTCCACCTGAAAAATTGAGAAGCAGACTTAAGTGTCTGTGGCGGTCTTGTTATCACACAAGTTGCTGGGTGTCAATTTTAGCTGCTTGGTCCA
>NW_017306495.1:932611-1027180 GCF_000935625.1 Nanorana parkeri
AGAAAGAGCGTATTTAGGAAGAAAATATACCCCTGCAAGCCCCCCCAGTACCGCTCCATACACCAGTCCAAAAACAGGCACAACTGAGGAGGAAAAAGGGACAGATGGATTAGGTTCTAAAAGCGGGACAGTCCCTCAGAATCAGGGACATTTGGGAGGTATGCCACCTTACCTATCCTACTAAGGGAAAGATTTGTCTATTAGGTGTACCTTTTATACCTAGAAATTAGCTGATGTACACCAAATATAGTCACGAGAAAGCATGCATTTGGCTGCTTTTAGTGAAAATATATTGAACTAGAGATGTTTAAGATAAGTTTACCATGCTTTCACATTGCATTCCCCTTGACCTGTCAAAACAAGTTAAACTACACCTGTATTCCTGCCACAAATATAAATCTAGAGATATCACTGAATAGAAAGCACAACAGCAAAACCTTTGGCTTTTATATTGTCTATACTTAACATCTGCGTTTAAGATCCGAAAAGTGACCTTAAACTCAGAAGTTTAAATCTTAAAAATGCATTCAAGCGCCTTAACTATTCACAAAAATGTATCTTATTTGTGTATCACTTGGCTGTAGATTCTCAAATCATTTCTGAATTGGTGCTGACACTGTCCTTCCTTCCGGTAGGTGGCTACTTTTGTTCCCCATGGTCCCCGTGGGTGTTGTAAAGTGGCCACCACTCCAAGCTCACTCCCGTGATGGACTACAATCTCACGTTTAGTTTACTAATTTGTATTGAGATAGTAGTCCGTCACGGGAGTGAGCTTGGAGTGGTGGCTACAATAAACAGAGACCATATGGAACAAAAGTAGGCACCCTCCAGAAGGAGGCCCAGTGTCAGCACCAATTCAGAGATGGTTTGAGGATCTACAGCCGAGTGATACACAAATAAGATACATTTTTGTTAGTAGTTAGGATACTTGAATGTATTTTAAAGCCTTTAGCTCCTGAGTTTAGTGGCACTTTAAAAATGCTCCACAAACACATGGCAGAGTAAAACACAAACTCCACCAAAAGTGATCATAGATTTTCGGAGGGCAGTCAGATTATGGCTATATCTGACTATACACTTTAGTATATGGGTGGCCTTATACCACAGAGGCCCCTCAACCTCAAGATGGAGTATTGAGCTGATAGTTTAATACATGCCTGCACTCAGGGGGGCAAAAGTTCCCCACATATGTAACATGTTGGAGATTGCAGAAAGTTATGCTAGGGAATCATTCTGATGTTCACAGTTGCACATGTGTTTAAAAACTAGAACCATGCACACTGAAACTATGACCCATTGTAGCCAATTAGACTCTTTGCATTATTTCTTTTTTTCATAGAGGCTATAGAATGAAAGCTAGCATTGTTTTTATGCTCCTGTTATTCTAAATGAATCAGCCTAAAAATGCCTCTTTTTTATGTGTGAATGAAGAAACATTTGAAAATAAATGTCCTTTTAGACCTTTCTAAAATTGATTGGAGCGTATCGGTTGGACTGTTGCACATTTCGGACATTTACCACAATATGTAGTAAAAAATATGTGCCAGTGGATTTAAAGTCTATCTAAATGCATCTAAGAAGCTTGATTTTCCCTGCACCCTGCAAGACATGGCAGATGCGGGTGGGAGGGACTGAACAGGGCTTTGACATCATTTCCCTAAGCTCCTGCAGATAGAGAAAGGTGCTATCAATGTAAAGGGCTGTGGACAGAGCTAGGCATGGTCATTCACTGATAGGGCTATCAAGGGTGCCAAAACTAAAGCAGCAGAAAGAGTGATAGCAATGCAAAAGAAGGAGCTTTTCCACCCTATCAAAGATAGTGCGTATCCAATGGTTCTATTGGCAGGGTCAACAGTTATTTACAAAAAAGTTCTAAAGGGTACTTATAAAAAGAGAGAGACCTGTCCTACTGGTATAGGCTCTGCATCACATGTACTGTATGATTTTATAATGTGACCATAGTGCTAATTTCTTGTCCATGACTTGATATGGCTTGGCCTCTGCCTTGAGCCTTTCTTTACACATGTTTCGTAAATATACTAGACTGAGAGAACTTGATTTGTAGTTAATTCATTCTTTCAGCTCTCCTGAAGTGAAGGAAATATTGTATTTTTTATTACAATGTAGAATATTCGAATACAACATGTCTGTGTCCTGTGTTCATAATGAAGAGGTTGTCAATAAAGTGGCCAACACTGAAGTAAATGTACCTATAGATACACTATATTGCCTGCCATTACACGCACATGAACTTTAATGACATCCCAGTCTTAGTCCGTAGGGTTCAATATTGAGTTGGCCCACCCTTTGCAGCTATAACAGCTTCAGCTCTTCTGGGAAGTCTGTCCACAAGGTTTAGGAGTGTGTCTATGGGAATGTTTGACCATTCTTCCAGAAGCGCATTTGAGGTCAGGTACAGATGTTGGACAAGAAGGCTGGGCTCGCAGTCTCCACTCTAATTCATCCCAAAGATGTTCTATCGGGTTGAGGTCAGGACTCTGCGCAGGCTAGTCAAGTTCCTCCACCTCAAACTCGCTCATCCATGTCTTTATAGACATTGCTTTGTGCACTGGTGCACGGTCATGTTGGAACAGGAAGGGGCCATCCCCAAACTGTTCCCACAAAGTTGGGAGTTTGAAATTGTCCAAAATGTCTTGGTATGCTGATGCCTTAAGAGTTCCCTTCACTAGAACTAAGGGGCCAAGCCCAACCCCTGAAAAACAACCTCACACCATAATCCCCACTCCACCAAACTTTACACTTGGCACAATGCAGTCAGGCAAGTGCCGTTCTCCTGGTAACCACCAAACCCAGACATGTCCATCAGATTGTCAGACAGAGAAGCGTGATTCGTCACTCCAGAGAACACATCTCCACTTCTCTAGAGTCCAGTGGTGCATCCGCTGCTTTGCATTGCACTTGGTGATATAAGGCGTGGATGCAGCTGCTCAGCCATGGAAACCCATTCCATGAAGCTCTCTACGCACTTTTGTTGTGCCAGTCTGAAGGACACATGAAGTTTGGAGGTCTGTAGCTATTGACTCTGCAGACAGTTGGCGACTTTGGCGCCCTGTGCGCTTCAGCATGCACCGACCCCGCTCTGTGATTTTACGTGGCCTACCACTTTGTGGCTGAGTTTCTGTTGTTCCCAATTGCTTCCACTTTGTTATAATACCACTAACAGCTGACCGTGGAATATTTAGTAGCAAGGAAATTTCACCGAACACCTGAATCAATGATTTGGAGGGGTGTCCCAATACTTTTGGCAATATAGTGTATATAATAGTCTGCATCTAATCTGTCTGTTAGCAGTCAGATTGGGAAACACTTGTGTTTTTGGGACATCCCTGACTTGTGCAGAAAACTGGTCTCGGGAAGGATCAATCATCCTAGATGGATTTTTGCTATTGTTTCTTCCAGATACAGTTGATGAGTCTAACATTGACTCCACTACTGTTGCTTTCAGATACAATTTCTTGGTGAATTGTAAAAGGACCCCAAAGATGTTACATGCTGTGATAATATTTTAAATTCTAATATAGCCATGGTATTTATCGCTGTGATAACAGAATATTTATTGCTGTGAAAAGATGTATTTTCTTGTTTTTTTTGGTTAGTATTAGAGGTAAGGATTAAAAAGAACCGATCACAGGCATGAAGCAGCAGCCATTGACTAGTTTTGAGTCTGCACGTTCTATGGCATCTTTGCCCTTGCTTACCTGCCTAGTGAGTCACCGACCAGAGACAAGCATATGCATGTCTGGTGTCCTGACACAATTGAAGGACTGTTCAAGGAAAAAATGGTTATTGTTTATGATGTCCAAATGTGTCTAACTGCTAAAAGGCTATGCACACATCTGAGCCTTTCTTCCTGTATGTGTGTCCACTCCTTCAAGGTATAATCCATTAGTTGCCATAAAGGGATACTGCAGCAGGCATTTCCCACAAGGTGATATCAATGTTAATTTTTGCCATTGGTAGCAGATATGCCAGCCACAGTTTATATATTTATATGTCCAGACATTACCCAATTTATCCCCACACCTCCCTCTGCCCCTCTGGATCATGTGCCACTATGATTTTCTTTCCTCAAGTTCTTTAATCCTTGCGGGGGTAGCTGTACTTTGGAACAACAGTTGAAGAAGGTTTCCCAATCTGTCCAGTATATTAGCAGCATGAGAATAGCAAATGTGTGAGCTGTCTTTTCTGAATATTTTTTAATTCAATCTCCAGGGCTGCGATCTTCATCATAAATTTACAGCCTTACAAGTTACTTCAAGCAAGTCAGACTTTTCACAATTCACTGGCTACATGCTTATTGAGATTCAGTTTCTCACTATATACTAAAGGTAAGTAAGAAAAGTCAGGAGCCTTTACCTTTAAAAGCTATTGAGAAATGACATCCACCTTAATTGTGTCCTTATTTTAATCTCCTGTGAATGGTGTTACAGGTTTTATTTCTCTTGAGTGTAAATTGCTGGAGTCTTAAAGGGGTCACAACGAGAATAAATTCAACATAACATTTAATGATATACCCTATAAATTATATTGTATTCATTGTAATCAGGGGTTTATATTTAAAATCTTATTTCTGTTGGCTTTTTTTTTTCAACACGACATAGCCAAAGAAACCTCCTTTTTTAATTTGATCTAGTGATGCCGCTGACCCCCAAAGCTTCACAGTGAGCCCTGCAGCTGGAGGAGTCTGAACCTGCATATACACCACTGTGTGTGGTGCCTCTGGCTCTTTGTATGACCAGGACATGCCTCGTGTATCTGTTAGAATTGAGCACTCATCAATTGCTATACAATTTTTTTTTCTCATTTGGGGATGCAAAGACTTGACGTGTGTTCAGTGCTCAAGTTCCAAAAGAGATTAAATTTGATTTAAACATTTGTAGGAATCCCTTTCTTTTAATGCACATTTCTCTACACTGCAGGTTGAAGGTTATAACTTTGAAGTTGCTTGTCCCTGGATGTGTTTACAAATGGTTTGTTTACTTTAAAAGTACAATTACCCATAATGATGTCAAACTACTGTTTTTTTACATTTATATATAAAAAAAAGCAAAAGCTAACCAGCTCGTATATCCCTCTTATATTAAGTAAGTTGACTTTTGGTATAAAAATAAAAATGCCATGGAGTGAATTTCAGCTGGTTCTCTGAATTGGTGCTGACACTGTCCATCCTTCTGGAGGGGGCTACTTATGTTCACCATGGTCCCTGTGTGTTGTAAAGTAGTCACCGCTCCAAGCTCGCTCCTGTGATGGACTAAAATCTCAATACAAATGACTAAACTAAACATGAGATTGTAGTCCATCTCGGGAGCTAGCTTGGAGTGGTGACTACTTTACAACACACACGGGGACCACGGAGAACAAAAGTAGACCCCCTCCAGAAGGAAGGACAGTGTCAGCAACAATCCAGAGATGATTTGAGGATCTACAGCTGAGTGATACACAAATAAGATACATTTCTGTTAATTGATGGGGTACTTGAATGTATTTTTGAGGTTTAACTCCTGAGTTTAGCATCACTTAAAAGTAAACCTATACTGAGAGAAATATGGTTACACTCATTGCTGACTTATTTCTAAAAATGCTAGTGGCATGGCTAACTCAGGCTCAACTCTGGGCACAATAAGCTTACCGGAGTTAGGAAAATTAAAAAGTCAATATGCTTTAAAGCCACCTGTTATAATTTATGCTGTCCTCTTCTCCCTGCAAATGCACTTGTTTACATGCGGGTGAAAGCCCAGTTTCTGCTGTTCTTTCAGGGCCCGCTCCGGCTTTAAGTGCTGCAGATGCATTTCCACCCCCCTCTCTTCCGTACCATTCACAAAAAATTCACAGGCTCTGTTATATGATTGGCCAGGAGCAGAACTGGGGGGAGATGCAACAGTAGTACAGTACAGTAGTATGACATCTGCAGCCCTTACAGATTAGGTTTAGCCCAGAAGTGCAGTGAGAGCTGGATGTAAACAAGAAGGTTTCCGGGGAGAAGGGAGCAGAGTAGATTATAGCATGTGGCCTTGGAGCAAATAGACTGCTCAACTTACCTAACTCCGTTAATCGTGTTGTGGCTGGAATTGGATATAAGTACTCTAAGCCACTAACTCAGAACAAGTAAGGAGGTCGGGAAAGTCAAAGTGAAGTCAGAAGTCTGCATACTTGTTCAGAGTAAGTAGTAACTGAAAAAATACTTAAGCCATTGGATCAGCGCGACAGCTAGGGAATTCGTATTTTCACAGGGATACAGATGATGGCAGTCTCTATACTTCTTGGTACCGGTTTCCTTTAAGTGTCTTTATACTTCTCACTAATGGGCACAGGAGCATTAGGGCAGCTTTGTAAGAGGGGGCAAAGTACTCTTGCCTTGGCTGGATGACAGGTGATTGCGTGCATCATTGTTCAGGGTTTCGCACTGACAGAGGAGTCCCATTTAAAAAAAATAAATAAATCAATTTGAAGGCAAAAAAAATAAACTAAAGTTATGGCTGCATAATGTTTTTTTCTTCGAAGAGGAAAAAAGGAAGCCATTGTGCATATTTTATCCTGTACTTTCCAAACGTCTATAGCGTGCTCTTTGAAGTGTGAGTTCTTGTGTGGAAACCATACAGACTGTCGCTCGGAAAGGAATAAACTTCACTCTACATCTCCTCTTCCAAAATGCTGAGGATTAACCTCTCTGCCCAAAGTAAACAAACAAGTCCGAAAGCACTCATGCATTTGGAAAATCCTTTTTGTGGTTTGTCAGACCCTGCGTTTCCACTAGGAAAATCTCTCAGGATAAAAGAATGCATAGATCAACAGGAGCTGTGATTGACAGGAAAAATAATGTTACACCAGAACTGCGCTTATAACATTTCACAAGTCAGACTAGCTCAGTAACGAGCCAGAACAGTGAAAATTCTAATTAATAATGCATACTTAACATCCCATCCTCCCATGCTTTTCTGATCAGGAAGATGGCAATGTCAAGGGATAGACTAATTATTATCATTATTTTTAATATTGTATCTTTTGTTGGTGTCATATATGAATGATATAATTATTGTGAGACTTGGATGAATAGAGGTGATTTCTAGACAGACATTAAAATTTTGCTAGCTAAAGCTTAAAGAGTTCAACCCGGAGACACAGTGTACTTGCAAAGTAAATTTAACTCACTTCCCCAGCTATCTGAGATGGAAGAGAAGGAAAAGTAGGAGAGACCCCTAGTCATACACATTTAAAAAGACCATGAACAACTGATATGCAAAATATGATGATAAACCCACCTTTGCCTTTTTCTTGAAAATGAATGCAATAATATAGAGATTGAGTAAGGGACAACTGAAGTAAAGTGGAAAATTAATTGATTCCCTATCCACAGGAGCGTCCCTACACTTTTCAATGCATGAGGCCTATGTACTAACAGTGCATGGGTCCAGGGGTGGTGTTGTTGGCAGGAGGATGCACATTACAAGGGGTGTGCACAATTACTTTGTCCTGCATCCTGCCCACCTCATGGACGTCACTGGTTTCCAGGAGCTGGGCCATAGTATCCCACTCGGGGCTCCTGGCAACCAGTGACTTCAGTGAACTGGACAGGATGCTGGCCAGAGCGTTACAGGTTGGCAAGAGCTCTTAGCAACCTGGCACGCTCTGACCGGAAATGGAACGGCAGGTGTGCCCAGCGTGACCCAGTGAGATGCCGTCTGGTTGTAGGAATCTCTGTTGCTTACTATTGTATTCAGAAGCTGCACCACCCGTGGTGGATTAAATACCTGAACAATTACTGCATCTGACAGGATGTAGCCATTATTCAGCCAAAAATGTTACACCCGGCCCAGTCGATTTTATAGTTGACTTTTGTTAAGCCCAGGGGTGCTTGCAGGGACAGCAGGAATTGGCCGAACTTTTTAAGCTGGTTATGGCCCAAAATACTCACTAAATCCTTTTGACTGACATTTTTCTGAATGTCCCTGAATTTCAGCCACTGAAAATTCAGGATGAGTTTTCTATTGTTCCGAAAACTGTCCTCCTACAGAGGAAGGTCCATGGCACCAATCATATGACCAACATTTGCAGCCCTCTTCATAAGCAGTGCCAACATCCTGCTAACCCGCTGAGCTCCTCGCAACCAGTGATGTCAATGGTTGCCAGAAGCTTGGCAGGACATCAACAAGAGCGACCCAGGTTGCTAAGTGCTGGGTAGGGAGATGCGTGTGGACCTTACATCTGTCTGGATCTTGGCAACCTAGGACACTCAACTCACAAGGGGAGGCATGCACACTGGAAACAATGTGTAGCAGAGCAGCCATGCCACTCTGCCTGACGCCCCCCCCACATTGTTATTATTCAGGATTTATATAGCGCCAACAGTTTGCGCAGCACTTTACAATATAAGACATTACAATCACAATACAATTCAAGACAAGATGGTAAGGAGGACCTTGGCCCTGAGGGCTTACAATCTAAAAGACCCAAAGAGATGCCACCTGAGGAAACAGCCTCATATTGATGGCCCTATCACTCAGGGAAGATGGTGGAATCGGGCATGGATGACCAAGAAAAAGGACTAGTGTATGACCAGCTTTATTTTTTACCTGCTATAGAAAGAAGCAGAATTCCATTTGAAGTCTGTTCACCAAGAAAATGCAATTAGTTTTTTTTTATTTGAAGGACACTGATCATTGTGCTTTTGTCTACTTCTATTACAAGTTGCTTGCTAAAAAGGTACAGGTTTACTAATGCTTAAAAAAGGCCAGATATTCATGAATACTATCACAGCTGTTGATAGAAGCGTTACTCATAAACTCACAGCCATCGGGACTTGTTCTGACAGGCCAGGAGCTGCAGCATATATCATTGAAGAGAGGCTGTACAGAGTTTACTGTACTTACAGGAAAAAAGTATACCTTGGCAAGCTTTTATTTAGGAATATAAATGTGCTGAGTTATATATTGTAAGAAAAATGTGTTTCCAGTACAGCGATAATATAAACATTTATGTGCATATTGTAATAAAATTCAAACTTTGTATCACACCCAACTGTCCCATGTATGATGTCAGTGCTAGCTCACATGGCAATACGTAGCTTGCAAGTATCTATACCCTATCCTCAAATGAAGGCTAGACTTTGACAACCAGAAACACATGTTATTGATCAGGGATATTTTCAACTTGTTGGAAAATATCTGTGCAATTGGAGATGGGGGGTCTGATCTTTCCCTGTTCTCTGTGAGAACAGGACACTGCATGGAGTTGCATGTTCTCCCTGTGCTTGTGTGGGTTTCCTCCGGGTTCTCTGGTTTCCTCCCACACTCTGAAGACATGCTGGTAGGTTAATTGGCTATTGTCTAAATTGGCCCTCTATGTATGTGAGATAGGGAACTTAGATTGTAAGCTCCTTGAGGGCAGGGAGTGATGTAAATGTGCAACTATGTAAAGCTCTGTCAGTGTGTCCCAAGGGGAGTGCGGGGGGGTGACACCATTGGAGGGGTGACACCAAAATGACTGAGTAATTTTGGTGTCACCCCTTCTGAAAAGTCGGGCACTCAGTCATGGACTGAGAGCACGACAGTTGCTGGAGAGAGGAGAGGGCCCGGTAGCATACCTTATCACGTCCCCTGCGCTCTCTGCCGGCGTCCATTATCAAGATGGCCGCCGGCAAGTATCACCAAGATGGGTGCGCATGCGCAATGACTTCACGGCGGGGTGTCACTTGGTATCCTCTCCGGGTGACACCCGGCCTTGAGACGCCCCTGAGCTCTGTGTAAATAGACGGCGCTATATAAATACCTTTAATAAATACATAGTGTTAACCTCATGTGTGCTGCATCTGTCCATCCTACAAATCACATACACAGGAAAAAATAAATAATTTCCCAATGCTATAGAGTCTTCATAGGTGTACGCAGCCTATTGCATTAGGGTGTGCACACAAAGGTATAAACACACACACACACACACACACAGATATACTGTATATTACAAACAGTACATACACTCACAGACCTGAGGCATCCTGGATTCTCATCTCTTCAACTGTCCCTTACCTCTTGTAGCAGGGGTGCAGTACTAAGGCAGGGTGCCTGGTAGGTGGTCATGTGACCACCCACCCAGCTTCTTGATTGGATGGAAAGCCTGGGAAGCAGATTCCGAGGACTGCGGCTGTGAGGAATGTAAGTGGCAAGTGCTGCTGCGCTCTGTATCGCTGAGTCAGCCAGAAAGATCTTTGTGATCCTTCCACTGGCTCTGTGAATAAAAGCATGGTGCCCACTGTTGCCGTTTCAGTGTTGCACTTGGGTTTATTAGAGTGTGCCCAGGCACACCCGGAACACCCTGTGCACACCCCTATGGGAGCCTTAGGCTGGGCACACACCTTACAACCATCGCAAGACTTTTGTCTTGCGATGGTTGTAAGGTACTTAAAAAAACGTACGATCTGCCTATGTTGCATAGGCAGATCGTACTTGCGATGATCGCAAGCCACGCCCCATGAGGGGCGGGCTTCCGATGACCGCAATGCCGAACGGGCAGTGTGCGCTTGCGCACACCGGCCCGTGCGGCTGTTATCGTACGGACATGCCACAAACCCGCCGAACATCGTACGATGCTCGGCGGGTTTTCAAACATGTCCGTAAGTTTAAAGTCGTGCGACCTTACAGTAGTAGAGGTCGCACGGCTTCCACACACCTTACGATCATCGTACGATCGCGGGATTTCCCGCGATTATCGTACGATAATCGTAAGGTGTGTGGGGACCCTTACAATGTCCTACTGATAACTTCTGTGCAAATTGTACATGCCAGAGAATGGTATGAGACGCTGTCTGTGAATTTTGGGTTTAAAAAGATTTGCAATTTTTTGCTATTATTTTTGTACACATTGCAGTGTATTTTGTATTATTAAAAAGCACAAACTCACCTTTTTGCAGTGCACTGCAGTGTAAAAAAGAACAACCCCCACTTAAATTTTTTTTTTATGAAACCAGTGGTTTGACCATGCAGGGCATAGCAAAAGGGGACTTAAATGATCACCGCCTCCCCCCAGCTGTTTTTTTTTATTCACTATCCACTCCCCAGTTGCCCTGTTTGCCAGCCAGGGCAAAGGAAAACAGCCCTGAGTAAAGCTTTACACTGCAGTAATATACTTTATGATACACCAAATTTCTTCACCCATGCTAAACAGCATGGATGGCGAAATCTCCCCTGCCTACTATTGTATTCTTATAGCCGGTGCCAAGGCTGTGAGTATACCCAAACAGTGACTGCAGTTGATTGCCTGCAGTTACTGTTTGGCTGACCATTTTCCACCCAGCTGCTTTAACAAAATTGATTGAAAATGTTTCTTTTGTTAAATCAGAGTGAGTCTGGTAGTGCCACCCACAGAATAAATTGTGTCGAATTCAGCAGATTTTGATCCATGTACGGCCAGCTCCTGAAGGGTAAGGACTCAGTTCCAGCCCCTATATATATTAGTTCACAAACTTGTTTTGATTGGTAACTCAGACACCCAGCAAGGCATGGTGGGGGGAGTGTCATATACTCCCACATACCTAGCAGTACCAGCTATGTTCGTTTGCTCAGACAGGTGAATGCAGCAGCCATGGAGCAAATGTAAGGTAAGTAATGGGTAGTTCAGTGAACCTAATGCTTTCCCCTGTATGGGCAAAACACATGTTCGCGTTAAGAGCAGGAGTGCGGATGTAGCTTGAGTCATTCGTTGGTAAACTGCACTTTTTCATGCATCAGATGCCTAATGAAGGAACCTATTCGGTTCCGAAACATTGCTTTTCATTGTGATCAGATGACCTTCCAATGTCAACAAAGACGGATTGGTAGAACATTGCAGTGTCGGCGACGACTTCTTCATTATTGATTACGTGCGGAGCCGTCCAGAGTCGGTGCAGCACCCACCCAAGGATCACAGGTTTTCACCAGTCAGGAGTGCAGTGGGACTTCTATGTAAGTGAATGGCTTCAGTCGCATAACCACCCCTCCTCTCTCCTCGCCCATTCACAAAAAGCCTTGTATTTGTTTTGTAGAATGCAAGGTGTTCTGTGAATAGAATAGGTAAGATCATGTTGCATACACACTCCTCCTTTCTACCCACTCATTCACCAAAGCCTTGCATAATTTTTGTAGAATGCAAAGTGTTCTGTGAATGGAGGAGGTGAGATCATTTTGCATACCTGCCCTTCATCACACTTCATCCATTCACAGCATGCCTTGTATTCTGTTAAAAAGACAGAGGGCATTCTTTGAATGGAGGAAGTGAGGTCATGTTGCATAATTGCCCATCATCTCCATTCGTCCATTCTCAGAATGACTTGCTTTTTTGTGAATGGGTGAGGAAAGAGGAGAGGGCGGGTATGCAACTGGAGCCTTTCATTGTTGCAGCTGCATCTCTCATCCCTGCAAATACCGTGCTGCATATAGAATCCGGCTTTAATCAGGATATGATTTTTATAGTAAGCTGCATTCATAGTCTTACTATTTCTCATTATTAGGGGTAACTTACTTTACTTGCACTGTTCTTAAAATAAATGAAATTCCCCTAGAGTTGAGCTTTAACCAGAGCTTCTGATTCTAGATAATACTGGATTATTCAATTGCAACTTTGCATGTTCAAAAAGAAATTGTGCATCAGTTAGTAAGAAAAATGTGTCTAAATATATCCATTGTCATCTGCCAGTTTGTAAGGCCGGCTCTCACTGGACACTCTGTCATGGATCATCACTTTGTATCTGCCTTATTCTGGCCTGTTCTGGTTTTCAGAGCAAGGCTTCCTCAGGGATACAATTTTAGATGTTTTGTAATAGAAGCGTCATGCTGCTAGCTGCATCTACCACAAAATCAGCTGGTCTGAAGTTCTTTCCTCCTTCTTGTCCTGACACCCGCCTCTAGACTGCACTCATTGGCACAAAGCCCCGATTTGCTCTTTATCTGCCTGTCCACATTCCACATAGGAAACACTCGCAATAATCTTGTAATAAACTGAGATTATTGGGTTGTAGTCATTGGGGGCGGGGGCAGGATATCCAGTGGCAAAGGTTGCAGGACTGTTTCCTTTCCAGAGTTCCCTTTCTTTTCATTTTAACAGGTTATGTGTGCTGTGATTTTTTGAGTGAGGATAAAGCAGCCTCTTAAGCTGGGTATGCAGGTTTAGAATGCCATTTTATGGAAAATTTGTTAGATTCCCTAATGTTAATGTCAAGTCGATGATCGAAGATGCAGGATGGAATTTTTTTCCCAAGCAAATTAAATTCTAACATTCATGCCAAAATCAAATGTTAAAATCAAGCGAAATTCATTATTCATTCATCAGGCCTCTGATTTGTCATGTGAACGTTCAGTGTACGGCCAGCTTTACTTTAATCATTTTTTATTGACCCAAGAATACTGTTGTTCAGGGCACTGTCCTACATACTGCGGTGACGTGTGTTGTACCACACAGGTCACTACAAGGACACATAGAAAATAATTGATATCTATGTGTGGCATTCACAACACGCGTTTGATGGGCATATGCATGCTGCAATTTAACGCAGTGCACAGGATGTTACCGCAGGTCGCTGCACCACCCCACGCTGCCGTGTGGGGACCTGAATGGAGTGTACACATTGTACAATTCACATAAGTTGAAAAAAAATTTAAACAGTGACAGCGTATCGCACTGCCAGAGCTACCACAACGCACTAACCCATCTAAAAGGGACAGGCTAGTGTGAACAGGCCCTCAAACTAAGCTACTGTATGTAAAATAAATCACCTTAGGGACAGGAATATCAGTCAGGTTGTTTCTAATACAGTGCAGACAATTTCCACTCTGTGCTGAAGTCTACATGTCTGCAAAATTTACTTTTTATATGTGTTTATTATAATCACCTGAAGAAAGATGCATGTAGCAGGTTTTTAACCAATTCTGAATGGACCTGCATCCTTTGTCACAGACGTCCCTGTGTGTTCTCTGTTATGAGTAGAGAAAACAGCAGTGAGCTTAGCAAGACATTGGTGATAGTACCAGGGGACCAGCCAAGAGCATTTCTGCTGTCCCTGACTCAGCTATTCATAGGAGAAACATAGGGGTCTATTCACGAAGCTGCCAAAGGATCTAGCCGTAGCTTCGGCGGATCCTTCGGCTAATTCCCCTTTCTGTAGATTTACCAAAACGTCCATCATGCTTTCCATCATGCCCAGCACATTGCAAAGCACTGTTCAGACGTGCGACCTTACAGTAGTAGAGGTCGCACGGCTTCCACACACCTTACGATCATCGTACGATCGCGGGATTTCCCGCGATTATCGTACGATAATCGTAAGGTGTGTGGGGACCCTTACAATGTCCTACTGATAACTTCTGTGCAAATTGTACATGCCAGAGAATGGTATGAGACGCTGTCTGTGAATTTTGGGTTTAAAAAGATTTGCAATTTTTTGCTATTATTTTTGTACACATTGCAGTGTATTTTGTATTATTAAAAAGCACAAACTCACCTTTTTGCAGTGCACTGCAGTGTAAAAAAGAACAACCCCCACTTAAATTTTTTTTTTATGAAACCAGTGGTTTGACCATGCAGGGCATAGCAAAAGGGGACTTAAATGATCACCGCCTCCCCCCAGCTGTTTTTTTTTATTCACTATCCACTCCCCAGTTGCCCTGTTTGCCAGCCAGGGCAAAGGAAAACAGCCCTGAGTAAAGCTTTACACTGCAGTAATATACTTTATGATACACCAAATTTCTTCACCCATGCTAAACAGCATGGATGGCGAAATCTCCCCTGCCTACTATTGTATTCTTATAGCCGGTGCCAAGGCTGTGAGTATACCCAAACAGTGACTGCAGTTGATTGCCTGCAGTTACTGTTTGGCTGACCATTTTCCACCCAGCTGCTTTAACAAAATTGATTGAAAATGTTTCTTTTGTTAAATCAGAGTGAGTCTGGTAGTGCCACCCACAGAATAAATTGTGTCGAATTCAGCAGATTTTGATCCATGTACGGCCAGCTCCTGAAGGGTAAGGACTCAGTTCCAGCCCCTATATATATTAGTTCACAAACTTGTTTTGATTGGTAACTCAGACACCCAGCAAGGCATGGTGGGGGGAGTGTCATATACTCCCACATACCTAGCAGTACCAGCTATGTTCGTTTGCTCAGACAGGTGAATGCAGCAGCCATGGAGCAAATGTAAGGTAAGTAATGGGTAGTTCAGTGAACCTAATGCTTTCCCCTGTATGGGCAAAACACATGTTCGCGTTAAGAGCAGGAGTGCGGATGTAGCTTGAGTCATTCGTTGGTAAACTGCACTTTTTCATGCATCAGATGCCTAATGAAGGAACCTATTCGGTTCCGAAACATTGCTTTTCATTGTGATCAGATGACCTTCCAATGTCAACAAAGACGGATTGGTAGAACATTGCAGTGTCGGCGACGACTTCTTCATTATTGATTACGTGCGGAGCCGTCCAGAGTCGGTGCAGCACCCACCCAAGGATCACAGGTTTTCACCAGTCAGGAGTGCAGTGGGACTTCTATGTAAGTGAATGGCTTCAGTCGCATAACCACCCCTCCTCTCTCCTCGCCCATTCACAAAAAGCCTTGTATTTGTTTTGTAGAATGCAAGGTGTTCTGTGAATAGAATAGGTAAGATCATGTTGCATACACACTCCTCCTTTCTACCCACTCATTCACCAAAGCCTTGCATAATTTTTGTAGAATGCAAAGTGTTCTGTGAATGGAGGAGGTGAGATCATTTTGCATACCTGCCCTTCATCACACTTCATCCATTCACAGCATGCCTTGTATTCTGTTAAAAAGACAGAGGGCATTCTTTGAATGGAGGAAGTGAGGTCATGTTGCATAATTGCCCATCATCTCCATTCGTCCATTCTCAGAATGACTTGCTTTTTTGTGAATGGGTGAGGAAAGAGGAGAGGGCGGGTATGCAACTGGAGCCTTTCATTGTTGCAGCTGCATCTCTCATCCCTGCAAATACCGTGCTGCATATAGAATCCGGCTTTAATCAGGATATGATTTTTATAGTAAGCTGCATTCATAGTCTTACTATTTCTCATTATTAGGGGTAACTTACTTTACTTGCACTGTTCTTAAAATAAATGAAATTCCCCTAGAGTTGAGCTTTAACCAGAGCTTCTGATTCTAGATAATACTGGATTATTCAATTGCAACTTTGCATGTTCAAAAAGAAATTGTGCATCAGTTAGTAAGAAAAATGTGTCTAAATATATCCATTGTCATCTGCCAGTTTGTAAGGCCGGCTCTCACTGGACACTCTGTCATGGATCATCACTTTGTATCTGCCTTATTCTGGCCTGTTCTGGTTTTCAGAGCAAGGCTTCCTCAGGGATACAATTTTAGATGTTTTGTAATAGAAGCGTCATGCTGCTAGCTGCATCTACCACAAAATCAGCTGGTCTGAAGTTCTTTCCTCCTTCTTGTCCTGACACCCGCCTCTAGACTGCACTCATTGGCACAAAGCCCCGATTTGCTCTTTATCTGCCTGTCCACATTCCACATAGGAAACACTCGCAATAATCTTGTAATAAACTGAGATTATTGGGTTGTAGTCATTGGGGGCGGGGGCAGGATATCCAGTGGCAAAGGTTGCAGGACTGTTTCCTTTCCAGAGTTCCCTTTCTTTTCATTTTAACAGGTTATGTGTGCTGTGATTTTTTGAGTGAGGATAAAGCAGCCTCTTAAGCTGGGTATGCAGGTTTAGAATGCCATTTTATGGAAAATTTGTTAGATTCCCTAATGTTAATGTCAAGTCGATGATCGAAGATGCAGGATGGAATTTTTTTCCCAAGCAAATTAAATTCTAACATTCATGCCAAAATCAAATGTTAAAATCAAGCGAAATTCATTATTCATTCATCAGGCCTCTGATTTGTCATGTGAACGTTCAGTGTACGGCCAGCTTTACTTTAATCATTTTTTATTGACCCAAGAATACTGTTGTTCAGGGCACTGTCCTACATACTGCGGTGACGTGTGTTGTACCACACAGGTCACTACAAGGACACATAGAAAATAATTGATATCTATGTGTGGCATTCACAACACGCGTTTGATGGGCATATGCATGCTGCAATTTAACGCAGTGCACAGGATGTTACCGCAGGTCGCTGCACCACCCCACGCTGCCGTGTGGGGACCTGAATGGAGTGTACACATTGTACAATTCACATAAGTTGAAAAAAAATTTAAACAGTGACAGCGTATCGCACTGCCAGAGCTACCACAACGCACTAACCCATCTAAAAGGGACAGGCTAGTGTGAACAGGCCCTCAAACTAAGCTACTGTATGTAAAATAAATCACCTTAGGGACAGGAATATCAGTCAGGTTGTTTCTAATACAGTGCAGACAATTTCCACTCTGTGCTGAAGTCTACATGTCTGCAAAATTTACTTTTTATATGTGTTTATTATAATCACCTGAAGAAAGATGCATGTAGCAGGTTTTTAACCAATTCTGAATGGACCTGCATCCTTTGTCACAGACGTCCCTGTGTGTTCTCTGTTATGAGTAGAGAAAACAGCAGTGAGCTTAGCAAGACATTGGTGATAGTACCAGGGGACCAGCCAAGAGCATTTCTGCTGTCCCTGACTCAGCTATTCATAGGAGAAACATAGGGGTCTATTCACGAAGCTGCCAAAGGATCTAGCCGTAGCTTCGGCGGATCCTTCGGCTAGCTTCGGTTACGGGAGTCCATCGGTTAATTCGAACCGAGAGCCTGCTGTACGGGCTATTCACAATAGCCCTTACAGCTCCCGATCATGGCCGAGCGGCTCAGCCGAGCCGAACGCATATGCATCGGCTCGGCTGAGCCGTGCAATTCACTCGGCTGCCCTCGGCAGCTTCGTGAATAGACCCCATAGTGGGAGTGATAGGGATTTAGTCAGGGGACAACCATGTGCAGAAGACTAATTCTAGGATGAAAATTGGAGCCTTGTACCTGAATGGCAGCAAACTGGGAGAGGCTTTGCACAGTGTTGTCTTCATAACACAGTTTATGTATTTCTTTACTTGTTTTTTTAGCCCTGATGATGGGGGATATTGTGGACCCCTGAAACACGTTGGATGTTTTTTTTCTGTTGCTCTTTAGAAATAAAAATTGGACTCTACCAGTAGCAGTGGCACCCACCTCTGTTTTCAAATTAGTCTAACTTGAGACACCCTCTTCTAGTCTGGTAGTCCTTTGTTTTGTGTGACAGCAAAAAAAAGTTTCCCAGCACACTCACCAGCCAGCATGCAAAAAAACCCTGTCTAACCGCTAAGAATAACTGCAGAATTTGTGAAAGCCGCACTGCCTCATCAAGGCCCCTCTGTGTAGTGCGGTCCTAACTCTAACCTATGAGAGTCTCCATCTTGGAGCACATGTAGCAAAAGATAGAATTGGGTGCAGGTTCGCCAGGAGGCAGCCCAACCTCCTTAAAGGCACAGGGACACACAAAGGACCCCGCAGTTGTGGGTGCAGTCCAAATAAGAATGTTTACAATTCTATAGAAGAGAACCACTGACATATTGTGGGACTACAAAATCACAAATATCTAGTGCCTCTTTCACAACACCATAGACTTCTGAACCTGCTTACAAACATTGAAAACTTATCAATGTGCACTCATCAGGTTGGGAGTGGGTTTTTGACCCAACCCTACTATTTAACTGAGGTAGTGCCTGGATCAAAGGACTATCTGAACAGAATTGCAGGTCTTAGTTCCTATATTTTAACTTAATATTTAGTTTGCCTGGAATTTGGCTTTATGTGCAAAATGTTTATATTTGACTGTGGTGTTCTTTAAAGTTGAATAGATTAAAGTGACACTAAACTCAGTAGATACATCTTAAAAATAAATTCAAGTACCCTGACTATTACCAAAAATGCATCCTTTTGTGTATCACTTGGCTGTAGATCCTTAAATATTTTCTGAATTGGTTCTGACACTGTCCTTCCTTCTGGAGGGGGCTACTTTTTTTCCCCATGGTCGCTGTGTGTGTTGTAAAGTAGCCAATGCTATAAGCTCGCTCCCATGATGGACTACAATCTCACGTCAAATTTATTAATTTGTATTGAGAATGTAGTCCATCACAGGAGGGAGCTTGGAGTGGTGGCTACTTTACAACACACACAGGGACCATGGGGAACAAAAGTAGCCCCCCTCCAGAAGGAAGGACAGTGTCAGCACCAATTCAGAGCTGATTTGAGGATCTACAGCCATGTGATACAAAAATAAAAATACATGTATGTTAATTGCTAGGATACCTAAATGTATTTTTAAGATTTAACGCCTGAGTTTAGTGTCACTTTAAGTTTATTATCAGTGCAAATATTACTGAAACTTGCATGCAGATTGGCAAATGTCCAACACTGGAGTATGTGCAGATGTTAATGACTTTCATTCTCAAAGCTGTTAAAGTGAAGCTCCCAGCAAAAATCCAAAGGCATAACCGAAATACATACAAACATTTTTACTATTATACTCCCAAAAGTTTGTAATTCCATGCCACCAGTTTTGTGATTTAAGATGGCCATGCACTGTTAAAATTGTGGTTTATTCAAAAGAATTGAACGAAAGCTAACAGCGAGGGGCCCTGCCGACTTCAACAGAGCACAGCCAGATGGGTGACGCACATAGATCCTCTTTAAGGAATTCATCTTCCCAGTGCCTCCATATTGGACAGCGAGTAGGCATAATCACCTCTTCCCAGTGAGCATGAGCTGACTAAGGAAGCAGTGAAGATGACCCAATCACAACCTCGGAAGGCCATTACTTATTTCTGAACTGACTTTTCCACAGGGTGGAAAATTATTCTTGGCATTAATCATTGCCAAGTGTTGTTATCAATGTGAGCGATCATACACGGTGGTGGGGAGTAGTATCACTGTGAGAGACCTTTAAATCTGCAACATCATTGAGACATGCCTTTATAATGATTGCTAGATTCTGGCTGAGGATATTGATCAGACATGCCTTTATAATGATTGCTAGATTCTGGCTGAGGATATTGATGACCCACCCGCTAAACAAGCATTGTAACAACAGATCATCGTACAAGCATGCATGCTTGTGACTATGGAGAAAGTTGAGGGAGCACAATACAGACATCCCCAACAGTGGCCTCTCTCATGGGACAACTAAAGCAATCAGCCAGAAAAACCCAACCTGGCCGATTGACTACCCCCCTCCTCCCTCCTTCCTTGAGAGTGCTTGGCAGGGCATGGCTGCCAAGCTAGGGTAGGATATACAGATAAAAGAACAGTTGTTTATGATTGAGTGGGACATTTTTTTTGTTCCAGTGCCCTTTTAAACTAAAGGCAACATGGAGATGCAATATAAACAGATTTTTTCTGTCTGCCCATCACTTTCATCAACTTCCTGGATTCCTAGTGTGCTTTGTGTCTCTTTCCCTGCTGCCTGATGTGATGCAATCTCCATCTCTCAGATCTATTTTTCCCATCATGCATTGCTGACAGCAAGCAATGATAATGTTACATTGTTCAGATTGAGTTGTAGTACAGAAGGCACCCTCTGTGAGAGTGGTGAAACAAGCATATACACGGGGGCTATGGGCATCTTCAATATGTAAGTTTGCAAACTTCTAGATCAATATGGTTATTAGGAGCGGGGTAGGATTCAATATAGAAATACATATTTATTTTTAGTTTTTGACCCTACATAAAGTTAAAGTCCGCGGTGTTAAACCCCCTTCCCATCCAGGCCATTTTTCAGTATTCAGCACTGCAGTACTTTGACTGACATTTTTTCCGTCATGCAACGGTGTACTGAAATACATTTTATACCATTTGTTTGGGGACAGATAGAGCTTTCTTTTGGTGGTATTTAATCACCACTGCGGTTTTTATTTTTTACTATAGTAAGGAAAAATTACCGAAATGTAAAAAAAAAAAACAGTTTCCCCTATATAAAATGATAAAACATTTATTATTACCCAATTGTTTGACAAAATATAAAAGACGGGGTCACGTCAGGTAAAAAGACACCAAACATGTCAAGCCTTAAAATTGCGTGCACGAAACCTCAAAAAACGATAATACCCAAAATTGGCCATAGGTGACGCTTTAAAAGCTTTTACCGCTCAACAGTTTAGTTTTATCAGTGATTGATGGCCCTAAAATGATTGCTCTCACTGCGACGTTCGCGGCGGTATGTAACGTGTGTAGCGCAATTGTCGTTTCCGCGCCCTGGTGCACCGGACGCATATTTACCTTTATATGTGCGTAAACGTGGGGGTGGTAGACTTAAACATTTTGGGGGGTTTTTTTTAAACTTTTTTTATGTGACTTTTATTTTTTTTTACTTTTTTTTATATATATCTTTTTTTTACACTTATTGTAATTGCTATCACATAGGGGGATAACAATTCCCCTATATAATAGCACAGGTACAATGACAGGTCCTCTTTATGGAGACATTAGGGGTCTCTAGGACCCCTAATGTCACCTGGGGACCCCAAAAGAAGCTGATGAAGCAGAGATCTGCTTCATCAGCTTCTTTTCTCTGGCTATAGCAGCCAGATGACTGATAATGAATAATGCAAAGAAAAGGATCGCCTTAGGTGTAGAATTAAAGGTTATAGTTTACCAAATGTTGATCCATTTTTAAGTTCCATACTCAATTCCAGTTTGTTTTGAAAGAATCTTCACAACTCTGGCACCAATTTTTTTGCAGCATGGGAGGTGTTATGTTACCTTGCCCACCGCCCTGAATAATGGCTGAGCTGTCTTCGATCATACCTGAGAAGGTTACAGATAATAGACTAACGTCCTTGCCTGCCCACTCTTCACATACTTGCTATATGCAGCAGCTAAGTGTGAAAGTCTTCACTTCTTCAGTAAGCCAAAACCTAATGTACTCCAGAAGCCTGGCAGCTGTGTATTGTGTTACTGCCTCAGTGTCTGTTTATGGCCTGTGATGTTATCTGATCCCTTTGCATCAGGCTACTTAGCAAATGGGCTCTAGAAACATACAGCTTACTAATACCTGCCGAGTAGCCCGCCACTTGCCTCTGTTAACCCCATTTTCTTTTTCGATTCACCCAAAAGGTTACTGGCAGGACATACTCCAATGAAAAGAGGTCTGTTCTTTCTTGCAAACCCTTTTCTATATTTGTGTACCATGAAACTAAAAGGTTAAGTATATTACAAAAAAGTAGCCCTCTCCCCATCTGGAAAATGTAATACTTAAAGATGAACGCTGGGATAAGCGAAGATGGTCTAAATAAAAGAGTCATGTGTATTCTTACTTGAATCTTGGGGAGCTTTGTGTATTTCTTCCGGATCCGTGCAATTATCACATGTGAAACTTTGCATCTGTGTATTGCTGTATTAAGACCGATCACTGCTGCTCTTCCTCATTGTGCAGGATGACTGGTCTTGTCTCCGCCTCTTGTCCTGTAGTTTTCTGCAGGCAGCATGGACCTGCTGGGCCTCTCCCACAGCTCTGCACTTTTTGAATGAAAGTTTTTGTGCCAGGAGTTTATCTTTGAGGGCAGTAACAAAGGCTGTTGCATCCAAGTGTTTAGGCAGCTATAGAGCCGCCCAATCACTTGGAAGGTTGCTGGGGAGAACCCCCCCCCCCCCTCTGCTGCCGGCTATCCCGGGCTCCGCTGTCCTCTGTGGGTCTCTGGCAGAATTGGAGGGAGATCAGCTCACTTTTTTACTCGCTGATTCCCCTCTGATCACTGGTCCCGGAAGTTATGTGTATTACAGTGTAGTACAGTGTGTCATTTCTCCGGCTGGTGAGGCAGATCACTGCCTTATCAGCTTATTTGGGGTCCTTCCATGACACCAGGGGTCTAATAGATCCCTGATGTCTCCATAAGGAGGACCTGTTACTGTATATGTGCTATCACATAGGGGGCTTGTTAAAATAAACACAAAAATACACGCCTATACTAGTGGAAACACGAGTAGGCTACACCTACGTGCAAAACCGACGATTGCACCACACATTACATATCATATAAATGTGCAAACGCCAGAGGGTGAGCAATAATTCCAGGGCCATCAGTTACTGTTAACACTAAATTGATGAGCAGTAAAAGCTCCCCCCAGAGGGGAGCCAAGATGTTCTGATCACAAGTCTGGGCTGACTTAATAGGGTGGAAGGTGAGGGAGATCTGGTACAAACCTAGTTCCACTTTACTTTACACAATAAGAAATAAGGGAACAGAAACCTCTTGTTTTTGTTTCACTGCATGTTTCTGTGTTTCCTTCTATTCTGCTCTGTTCTCTATTGCAGATATTATGCATGTGTTTATCATAAATAATGCAAGTAATTGTCATGCTGATTTTGGTCTTAATTAGTAATTGCTATGCAAGAAAGTTCAACATTAAAGCTGACCTTCAGGCAGATATAAAAGACACAAAATCAATTCAGCTCCCAATACATCAATACATGGGTCTAAGGTCCCGTGAGTCATCATATCCAGTACAGTGTATTAGAGGTGTGGACGTCGAGGGACATTCCATCGGCAGAGCGGTATATCTAGGCTGCCGGCCAGCCGGGTACAAGATTTGGGTGAGTATATCTTTGTTATTTTAGCCCTTAGACCAAAACGAGCGCTTAATCCTTGAAGTGCAGGGTAACCCCAACTGCAAGGACTAAGATTTCATATGCCCGAAGTTCTTCTTTAAGGTAGGCTGGGAGGACCTTTTGATTCAGTGCATTTGCAGTGTTTGTTGAACTTCAGTAGCAGTTCAGTGATTGCCTTGACTTCTTGAATTACACTGGATTGGAACTTTTGATAGTTTTCAGGATCCAAACTTCTCAGTTCACGGGGTATAGTAGTAGGTTCAGTAGCAACTCCCTCATTCTGCAAACAGAAGTGTATTTAGCAGTGTTCTCGCCCACTGAAGCACAGCACACAGCTGGATTCCGGGAACAGACCCAGCAGATGTTACTAGTCACTCTCCCCATCTTCCTACAGTGGCCGGGTCTCTGGTAGCTTTGACAAGCAGAGGCTGTGCCATCAAAACAAGACTTTTTATTGCTTGGGGAAGAGAGTGTGGGAATAATCTGCAGAGGACGTGTAGAATAGGTGCAGAGTGTGAGTGTAAATATGCTAGCTATGAAAAATTATACTATGAATCTGTATTGTAACCCTTTCTGTTTTTTCTTTCTTTTAGTTGAGAGGAAAGCATAGCTGACTCTACTTTCCAATTAGAGAGTTAACCAAGCACTTGAAGCTTTGCATGTGTTTCGTTTTAGTTTTATCTTGCAGTGCAATGCACAGTGGGGTGTGTTTGTAAGCTGCACATATTTCCTCTGGCTGCCTCCAACAGAAACTGGGTCACAATCTTTTAGTGACAGTCACATACTTTGCAGAGCACTCACACCGAGATAACAGATCTTCTGAAAGCCAGTTAAGAGAGTTCCAATATGTTCCCAGCTGCCCTATAGACAACTCAGACTTTCAGATGAGTTTGCAATTGTCTGATAAAAGTACACTATTTACATTTAGGCATACCGATGTAGAGCAAGCTTTATAACTATAAAAATTATAGACAAGGCAAATGTCTGCATGCATTAAAGTTACCATTTTGTGTCAAAAAGCCATGTAAAGTTGTGGATATAATGTAAAGCACACAGGTGTGTGCATCTATTTTTCCAAAAGCTCCTCAAAATGTAAATGTGATAGGGGCTCTACTAAAACAAATCTGGACTATTGCTGCGAAAGTCAAGACTGGCCTATCCCCTCCAGCCTTCTGCAAGTCCCTAATTTACATTGAGGCTGCCCATCATGCGGAAGAACCAATAAGGAGTTGAGCGAGGCAGAAGGTGGCAGGTTAGTCCTCAACTTTCTTGGCAAGAGTCAAGGTTTGTATTTTAGAACTCCTTGGGGTTTAGGGCCTTCGAGACATTCCTGAAGATGAAGAAGGGCATTTGCCAGCTGCCATGTAAAGGTGTTTTAGAAAACCAAAAGTTGGCTGTAAGAAACATTCAGTTTTAAGAGGATTGTTCTGTTATCGAAGAAAAATATGTAGTAAAGCTAAAGGTCCCACAATCTATTACGGGGCCTAAGCAATTTATCCATTTTGATTTAAACCCACCAGTATAGCTCTAGCTTTAGACATAGACAAGCAGATATTTTCTTGAGAACAATGAGTCAGGAAATATACACTCTTCCTTAAGGTCTCGTTCACACCTAGGCGTATTGCATATGCGCGTCTGTCGCACGACCGTCGCGCGTTTTTTACCGCGATCCGCGGTAAAAAAGTCGCGCGACCGTCGTGCGTTTCCGAAGGCCACTTGGCTGTATACCAATGGAAACGCGCAACAAAACGGCCCAAAGTAGTACATGTACCTTTTCAGGCGTGGTCCGTTTTGTAGCGCGTTAGGGACGGGCGGAAATACGCCAAGGTGGGAACGAGACCATTGAATACAATGGGATTTATATTTTTGAGCGTTTTGTAGAGCGTTCGTCGAGCGTAGAACATGCTACAAAACGTTCAGGTGTGAACGAGGGCTAAGAGAGTTGGACTGCCTAAATCCATGCATGATGGTGACACCCACAATTATGTGCTCCTTCATTAATTTTTTTACATTGGAGAATCAAGGACCTACTGTTGGTAGGGAAATTTTTTAACAGGCTATCACCACCTAGGAGGTCATCAATGGACCGATCGTTGTGTCCCATGGTTGAGATATTGAGCATTGCTTGTTTATATCTGGCCATTTATCGCAATGCTTAATCAACCAAGCCATATAAACAAGAGCAGGATAAGACGTGTGCTGTTGTTTCAAACATGTTTTTAGCATAGAGGGGGTTCAGAAACCGCTATCCATGTCTTAACTAAATGGAATTGGTATACATAGAAATATGAGTGCTGCCATTGTGGATTTTGATGGTGCAAGTTCTGCAGGGGTTATTTTTATCCTCGATTTACTGCTTAGCGAGTCTTTAACCCAAAGCAAGAATGCAGCCTGTAAACTTCCATACAGAGACCTGGATACTTGTTCTAAGTCTGTAACTAGCTAAGCATTTAATCATAAATAAGGATGACCACTCAGAGGTTGCATGTTTAAAAACAGTTCCCATATTTATTTCTTGATAGGTTTAGTGTAGATGTTGATGTATGCTAGTTATTCTTTGCTTTTTATTGAACACATGCAAATACCTGTAATAAAAATAAAATAATGTGTCCCAGAGCATTCACTTAAAGTGTAATTGTGTTCGGAATCTCGCGGGCCCCGCATGTTGCCCTGCTTTGTATGTGATACACTACGGCCATGTTGACCTCCCTACCCCACACAACCTGAGGTGTGCCATGATTTTTATGGTCAGTACGCCAAATAAGGGGGCGTACTCTAGTAAGCTTTGAGTAATACTAGTAATAATAATGGGGATGGGTGGGAGGGTACGCCGGAGGTCAGCAGCAGAGACGTCCACCTTTCCCCTCTGTGTTTAAGGGCCCTGGAGGCTCTGACTCCTCCCACAAACTCGGCTAATGTTATTAGCCTCAAACCTATGGGTCAAGTAAAAAGTGACATATAAAGTGCAGTACGTCACTACCATTAATACAGCAGTTTTAGTTTTCTAGAGTCCCCTCATCCCCTGTAATACCTCTGCTTTTTTCCAACTTCCTATAACAGGTTGACTACGCTGTTCTTTCTGCAGGGAAATTGGATGGCAGTATTGACACCCTGTGGACACTGTAGTCTTAGGCCTCCTTCACAAGGGATTGCAAGAGGGCGGTTAGATCTGCAGTTTTTCCACAACCCCTTCCCCGGGTCACCTGCTGCAATGTTAAAACTGTGGCCAAACACTGCTGTATTTAAAAAAAAAAACTGTATTCAGGAGGCGGCACTATTGCCTCCTAAACACCGGGCAGCCACTGCTCCTCCATGTTCAGAAAAGCGTTTAATCACTTTTCAGAGGGCGGTGGAGGCTGCTGCTCATGTGAACTCTAGCTTAAATAAACATTTAGTTTTAAATGGACTTTAAATAAGCAACAAACAAGTTAAAGCCTAACGCCATCTAATCCATTCCTTGTAGAAAAATGGTTCAAGTAAAGTTGACCCTTGGAAGCACCCCTGGCAATGTTATATTGTTTGCCCCAACCCCGGTTACTGTTATTTTTGCTGGCCAGCTTGGTCTGTATGTAACTGAGGAAAAAAATATAAATATAGACATGTGAAATTAAAAAAGCAGTTCACATAATGAATACTCAACACTACTACCGTAGGTACAGTTACAATAATACAATATTTTTCCTATAGTGCTCCTTTAACTTTGCCCATGAACATGTACACAGTTTACAAACAGCCATCTCCATGTTGTAAAATATGGTACACAAACACATTGGCTTCCAACTGCTATGAGGGCGTTAAAATCTCATTATTATGGGGAAATTGGAGACAGAGTTATGCTCAGTGATAGAGACAAGAGTTATGCAGGCACTTAACTGTACAATTTGCTTTACACTCCAATTATTTGCAGATTAAACTTTTCTAAGCAAACCCTAAAGTACAGCGTTCCTTCAGACTAAAACCGACTATCAAAAGCTCAGAATGTGGTTATTTTCTCTGCACTCCAGCCGGCTCTTCAACCCCGTTTGCTGCTGTGCACTTTTTTTTCCTGCTCTCTTTGATTTTCACTTATCAAGTTTTGCAAGTTGTCTGCATTTTTTATTCTTTACATTTTTTTTTTGCGATATTGGGTATATGTTTTCGTGAAGAATTTTCCCAAAAGGCCTAGTTCCGAGCGCTCAAATCTTTTCAAAGTACACTTTAATTAATAGATTTATCTTTTGATATAGCCACAGGCAATTAGTTCCAACAAGAAAATGGATATATTGACATACCTTGTAGGCTCTAAACGTCTATGAGCATGAATATTGATAGGCCTCTCATTAATTAGGCAGGACTTAGAAAAAAAATGAAGCCTTCTGATGTAATAAGTGCTTCAGAAGCTCGCAATCACCTGAGACTCGCTCAGTGCCTGGAGCAGAGATTCAAAGTTAACACCTTGGCTGCGGGAGGGGTTAGCAGTCAGTCAAGAAACCAGAAAGACTAGCTGTGGGACAGCGGCCTTGGCTTTGATCATGAATTAAGCTCTGAACTCTCAAACTGTGCTGGCCTGGTCTCGGCGCTCTTAGAAGTCTCCCTCTCCAGTGAACGCTGCTTTCTTTTCCATTAGACAGTTAGCCTAAGAAACATCTCATGGATAAGATATTTCAGACTGGAGACTTTCAGGACACCACACAACAGCAACTGGTTTGTTCCAGTAGAAATTCAGTGTGGATATTTCCTTTAAACTGAACACAAATCACATATAAAACATACATTGAATCCAGTTTTATTTAGTGCAGCATACCCCTCAAATCATCTATAAATATAATTATAAATATTTAGTAGTAATAAGTTATTATAAGTATCCCTTTTTGACTTCATATTAAAGTATACAGCATATCTCCAGTCATTTTATGGGAGGGGGAGATAGATTAGGGAACACTTCAAACCCCTGTCAAGTTTTTATTGCTGCCCATGTCTCTGCTGGGACGATTCACACTCTGTTTGTCTTCCTATAGTGTTTCTGGGATAGCAGGTGAAGGTATATCTCCCCAATGGCACATCCTGGAAATATAGAAATAGGCAAATATTAGATCTTCATTTATTGCCTACAGATAAAGATTATATACTTAAATAGATGTAATAGTGTTTAGGTAAAAAGTAACAGCACCCTTGGCCTCAGAAGGTGCTATTGCCCTTTTTACCAGAATATACCTTGCAGGTGTTTTGTATAACTGTCCATCAGTCAACTTGGTGAAATTTATTACCACTATTCCATGCAAAATTTCTTCAGTTGCAGAATGTTTGTGAGTTTTCTTGCAAAAATTAGCCATTTTAAATCCCCGCACAAAATTTGGATAGGATTCAAACCAGGGCTTTGACTAGAACAGGTTATAACACTCCATATTTTTCTTTCTAAGCCATTCCTTGCTGGTTTTGCTAGTGCGCTTCGGATCATTATTGTATTGAAAAATCCATTTTTAGTTTAGTTAAAGGTCTCGTTCACACCTAGGCGTATTGCATATGCGCGTCTGTCGCGCGTTTTTTAACCGCGATTCGCGGTAAAAAAGTCGCGCGACATACGCGCGTTTCCAAAGGCTACTTGGCTGTATCCCAATGGAAACGCGCAACAAAACGGCCCAAAGTAGTACATGTACCTTTTCAGGCGTAGGCCGTTTTGTAGCGCGTTAGGGACGGGCGGAAATACGCCAAGGTGGGAACGAGACCATTGAATACAATGGGATTTATATTTTTGATCGTTTTGTAGAGCGTTCGTCGAGCGTAGAACGCGCTACAAAACGTTCAGGTGTGAACGAGGGCTCAGGGTCCTGGTGTGTGTTGTAAAGTAACCACTGCTCAAAGCTTGCTATCATGCTAGACTAGAACTTCAGTACATATTAGCTCACTAAACGTGAGATTATAGTCCATCATGGGAGTGAGCTTGGAGTGGTGGCAGTGTCAGCACCAATTAAGAGATGATTTGAGGATCTACAGCTGAGTGATACACAAATAAGATACATTTTTGTTACAAGGTTAAGGGCTTGAATGCATTTTTGAGATTTAACTCCTAAGTTTAGTGTCATGGATGGATACAGTATATCTACAGAGTACTTAATTTTTTTTTACCTAAGAATTGCTTGTGGGCCTAATTATACTTGTCAGTTTACATACAGTATGCATTGTGCTGCAGGAAAATGCATTTCAAGTAGAAATCCCATTCTTTCCTTTGTTAATAATTCACATCTATGAGCGGCAGAATAGTGTGTTTTGAAAGGGAAGCTCTATGGGTCCATTCGCAACTACATGTGTACATCACCAAGCTGGCTGGAACGCAAATTAAACAGTGTGATTCAAGCCTTAGTGTACCAGGCCACCCCATTACTTTTTGTTGGTATTCTGAGATCCCCTGCCTGTAATGCAGGTTTTCCTAGTTAAAAATTAACATTTCAGTACTAAGATGTACTCTCAGTTTCAAATCCTAAAAATGCATTCCATTGCTAAATTGGTGCTGACACTGTCCATCCTTCTGGAGGGTGGCTACTTTTGTTTCTCATGGTCCCTGTGTTTATTGTAAACTAGCCATAATGGGCCACAATCTCACATTTAGTTTACTAATTTGTATTGAAATTGTACTCCATCACGGAAGCGGGCTTGGAGCGGTGGCTACTTTACAACACACAAAAGGAAACATCAGAGACAAGCCTCTAATGAAGCAGCTTCAAAATAATTATTTCCTCAAAGACCCTCTTTCTCAAATGGGACTTGGCACTGGTGCTCTGAATCTTGGACAAGTCTCTGTTCTCTCGTAATGAGTCATTTGCCATCTAGCATCTTACTCTGGAAGTCAAATTTTTTGTGGGCTATTAATTCAGCAAGAAGAGTAAGGGAGCTATCCTGCTGAATCCTGTAGACCCTCATCTGAGTTCCCAAGGTTTCTTTGACATTTCACTGAAATTGGAAGGTAACCAGCAGATCCTGAGAGGCCAGGTGCTACACTCCTTGGACATGGTGAGTCTCTTCATGTCCTGTTTGGGAAGAACTGAGAGTTTTTGAAAAGATAAGAACCTGATTGTGTTGGCTATGTGGCCTAGAGACAGCATTACCCAGAGTAATATCCTTCTGGTTGGTAAGGACCATTCGAGAAGAATACTCTTTCTCTAAGATTCTCCCTCTGGAGGAATTAAAGGCATCTTCATGGAAGAGATCTGTAAAGGTGCCCATACACCTTCCGATTATCGGACAAAACTTTTCGTCCGATGATCGAACCGTCGTACGATTTTTGTATGACGGCCCCATCCTGCCCCGATTATCGCAAGGTTCAATCAGCGGTAGTTAAAAAAAACACCTGGACGACTTGCGGTAATTGACCGCAATTATTTTCGTTTGCGCATGCGCAGTGTTATTCGTACGACTTTTGACGGACGGAAACGCCACCAACCATGCGAACATCGTACGATCGATCAAAGATTTCAAACATGCTTGACCGTCAAAAGTCGTACGATTGTACAGTACTATCGGTCGGGCACTACATTCATACGTTACGATTGTCGTACGAAAAGTTGATCGAATACGATTATTGTACGATAATCTTAAGGTGTATGGGCACCTTTAGACTGCGAGCTATCATTCTCTCAATACGTTCTTAGGCATTACTTGCTGGTGGCGTTTGCTTCACTTACACTTTCTTTTAGTATAGTTGTTTTATCAGCTTCTCATGCGTTCAAAGTCTATCAGCAATCTAGCTGTTTGGTGCTGCGTCCTTTGCCTTTTATTTTCCCTAACCTACTTTTGGTGGTATTGCTAGCTGCATCCGTGCGTATGCTAAGATTAGAATGATGGGAAAATGGAAAATGATCTATACTTACCGTCATTTTCTTTTCTTGGTATACCCTCATATCAGTATATGTTCCCTCCCATATTGTCTGATGCAAGTCCAGTTATCAAACATGGATGGTCTTTTTTGATGGTCTGATGGATTTCTGCTCTGGCAGAGAGGACAGTCTAATCAAAGAGTATGTGGACATAAAGATAGGCTGGGAAAGGAAAGTTACAGTAAGTATAGATGAACATTTTCTTGTCTTTTTTTTACTTGCAATGTGCTTTCGAATGTGCTAGAAAATCTTCTCTACGACTACTCTAGGAGAAACAATAATTCCATAGCATAGCCTCCTATCTCCCAGCCTCATCTCTTCTGTAAGTGTCTTAGTCTCTGTGAAGACTCAGCATCTCTGCCTCTGATCTCCCTATATGACATTTTATGTAGCTGCCAAGGGAGGAGCGAAGGGAAATATTATAGGGTGTCAGTTGAATGACAGCTCTGAGGCTGCTGGCATCACATTCAAGATGGCAACAGCCAGCAGCAGTCTTAGGGCTTTTGAATGTCTACACAAGGGTGGCCTTTATAGGTGAATAACGTGCATAAAGTACACTAGCTGCATGTGTAATCTTATGGAAAGATTGTTGTTGAAATAAATGGTAACAGGGTCTCTTAAACTGACCAAAAGGTAACAAATAAAAGAAGTTTACTGTTAGGGTTTACATACACTTACATTTATTTTTTTGCATGGATTCCTGTATCCAGTGCAGTGTGAATGAAACCTAAGATCTATATGCACAAAGGCATATAATACCCACTACGACAAGATATATGTATGTGTAAAGTACCCCAATGAACATGTAATGCCTATATCAATAACTCAGAATATGCACACATTGAAGTACACTGCTGTAATAGGTGCACTCAGAAGCACCTTGTCTATGTCCTCGATGGCGTGTGATGATTCTCTGTGTCGCCACTAAAGGCATACAGACATTGCGCTTTGTATTGTTGCCAACACCACCTGTAGAGGAGATATTTATCTGCAGGAGTTCTGGTTAAACATGGTTAATTAATTAAGCTTGTGTTCGTACTGCCTTTTAGCACATAAGCCAGGAAAGATGTGAGAACTGGAGGTGTGTATCGGTCCTAAGGACTTTCAGTGTGAATAATGAATTGAGACACCCTGCTGATTTCATTAGAAGCCTGCAGTCTTGTTTAGTTTATGTCAGGCTGTTTTTCTAACACTCAATGGTCCCAGACAGCAACCTCTGACCCTGTCAGAATTTCTGTGGCTACCACTTTTTTGGGGGGATTGTCCAGCATTACTTTAGTTTCCAGATGCATTGGGTAATGAGAACTACATATTTGAACTTGTGTTCAGTTTTCAGTATGTGTGAAACAAATTTGGCTGACTTCATGGTAATGCGTGGCCAGGCAATGATACTTACAATCTTTTTCCAGTTCACCCATCATTTTTTGGTTATGATTGTTTAATAATTGCATTATATATGTTTTCAATGCAATATTTAATTTGAGAGCTTATCGTATATATATCTATTAACCAGCATAGTGTCATTGAAAAATCAAATGTTTCACTTTTTTAGTTTGAATATACTGTATATATATTGCAAAATTTGTGTTCATACAAAGAAAGCATGAAGATGATTAACATGTATTAGAAAATGGGTCAGAAAGTTGGGGGTGGTATAGAAAGGAGGGGGGATAACAATGGTCATAATAGGTCAGTAATGTACACGTTGTATCATTAGCAATAGATCTATGAATTTCTACAATCATTAGGTACATTCTCAAGTATTACAATTTCGAATGTAAAGCAAAATGATAACTTTTTCTTATATACACAGAAACACATTATTTGCTGCAGGTTTTTTGAGTCATTGATTAAGAAGTAATGATGCACACACAACCAGGCAATTAGCATTTTACGTAAGATGCCACCAAATGTCTGCTATTCTAAAGCAACTGAGCGGGTCCTGACATGTAGTTACATTTTTTCAGTTATATTCAGAAAGCTTATTCACATTTTGCCATGCTGCCACTTATAATACTATTGCAAGCTTTGGTGTCATGCAAACTAAAAGTAAGGTGACCAGATTTTCAAAATGAAATCCGGGGACACCCTACTGACCACCCCCACTTTTAATCACACCCACAAAATCACACCTCTGTTTGTAGCCACACCCACAAAATGCCGCCCCATTTTTAATATACCCTCAAACAGCTGGTCACAGACTTTTGGAATAATAAGGCCAATAAATTGGGTGTTGCTTCATGGCGTATAGCTTGTAGTATGTGAATAAAATAAGCCCCAGCACTCTGCAGACATATCATCGTAACGAATGCTTAGGCAGAAAATGAAAACCTATTATAAAGTAAGCAACGCCACCAAATAAAAGATGGAAGAAAAACTGGGGTCGGAGTGAGAAAGAGCCAGTCAGCAGCTCCTTGTGATAAAGTGGATGGATCTACATTTTTCCATAGATATAAGGCACTAGGCAGGTTTCTGTGTCTGTTAGTGAGAGGAATATATGCAGCTGCATCGGTTTTAGTGGGAGGGGGAAAAAATGCTGCTTATCGATTAATAACAAATGTAGGAAATATTGGCAACCAAGGTAGAAGATACATGTACTACATGGAGAATGTAGATTTGAAGGAAAGGCCAATGCAGGGAGGAGGAGGTCTCACAGGATAATACTTCAGCACTATTGCATGGTCTGCTTTACCACAACACACATTAATGTGTGTAAAAACATGCAGTTACACAAGTATGTTAATGCACCAAACCAGTTTAAATCTGTCCTAAAAATTCACACAAGTGTAAAAATTAAAAAAGGTAAAAAATAAATAACTAGGGATGATGAAACTAATAAATCAAATTGGGTTAACTAAAGTTTAAAAGCTTTTTTATTGCAATACACACAGCATCCAGGTACCTAGCATTTTCAGAAATGTATCAAGAATGGAAGCCAACCACCATAGTTCTCTCTAGAGAAGTTTACATTAAATTATTCAAGCTTTATTTTCATGGAAAAGAACAAGTTCCCTCGCTAAATGTGTGTAATGTGTTCAGCGTGTACAAAGTCCACTACCTGATAAACTGATATATTATACTAGAAGTCTATCAGACTGTGCACTATTTGAGGATTCTCCAGTGGGAATGCCATAAGACTTCACTTCTGTTGTTGCAGGGTTAGCAGCACACAGTGTGTTACCTGCAATAAAAAAAAACCCAGCTCCAATCAAGCTCTGTTCCGAGGGGGTGGGGTCAACTCTGTGTAGTTAATCTGTGCATTGAGGAACTGTGGGAGAGGAGAGGGCTTGACTCACAATGCTCCTTCTCTCCTATGTTGTGTGAAGAACAGAAGCTGAATGCCTGCACGCTGCACATGACAACCCGGGAAGTAGGTCCCAGTTACTGTATATTCATGTTGTGCTGCAGACTGTGTTTATGCAATGGTAGGTTGGGGGATTTTTAGGGACACCCACCATCTGCCTCTTATCTTTCTCACCCTACAACAAGTACTGAATGCCTGTGCCACAGCAACAGCACAGCCCCAAACAGCTACCATGTTTTTGGAGACCAATATAAATGCATTTAAAGGCGACTGATGCAGCTCCTGGGCCAGGGACTCTGTTGATTAAGCAGAGAAACATCTGGGGACACTATTTTCCGGGGGACAACCATCAGCAATTAGCGATTGTCTCCAGAAATCAGGGGTTGTCTGGCCAGCCTAACTAAAAGGGAAAATTTCAATAAGCAAAATATACGTTAAAGTAGATCTAAACCCAATCACCAATCCCTTGCGAACATTTGTACATGCAAATGTAATTTCAAAAGTGTATTTCAGGCATTTTACATCTGAAGCTTTCATTAAAAAATATTGGTCATGGAGTTCCTTGTTTAGTCATTTCCTGTTATAGCGTTACAGCTACACATGTGCCCTTGGTAGAGACTTTATGTGGCTGTGCTTAGTTGCTTACGCATATTGCATAGGCATGGTCCACCATTGTCACTATCAGGAAGCCAGTAAAGGGAAATGAGTGCAACCAATGTTTAAGTAAGTGCATGTGGAAAGGAAATGGCTGAAAGAGGTCAGAAAAAAAGTATAAAAAAGGTAAAAACAGTATTTTATAACCAAGAAAAGCAATGAGAGTTGTTTAGTATACACAGTGTGCTAGCTTACTAAATGTCATCCAGTTAGGGTTTAGAGCTACGTTAACATCATCAGCAAAGGCTGATTTGCACGGTGGTTCCCACTACTACTATTGTATTCAGCTAGCAGTGCACGCAAGGGAGCCTCCCTCTGTAATCACAGCCCAGCTCCAGACACAGATCAGCTGAGGACAGGAGTGGCTTCAGAAAGCCTCCTCTCTGTATCTCATGCAGCCTCTGTCGGCATAGCTGAGTTATTTCTCATCAGCTTGTGGTTAGTGCTGGAAAAAAATGCTCTCCAGACTTTAATCGTCCACATTTATACTCCTAATGACAGACACCAAAATCTTCTGCTCCAGCAACGTGAAATTATAGCTGTTACAAGACATTACATTTCTCTTCCAAAATATTAGAGCGACGAGCCTTGGATTCCTAGAAGGGCGGGAGCATTGGTGACTGTCTGTGTGCCAGGGCTGTTCGGCTGGTTTTTCCTTGCTTTGGATAATGGGGGGATTACGGAGATGACATGACCAGAGCTGTCAGTACCAGATCTGAGGAAAGTTTGAGCTTTTTGTTGGATTGTGATAACAAAACTTTCAGTGAACTGTGCAGAAATTTTAAAGGCGAAGCCACATCTTTACTGTGGCCCACTAAGTAACTGATTTAGAGCTAAGTTATGGAACAATGACAACAAGCTGTCAAAGCTGTTTAGTGCCAATCGAGGAATCTGTTAGATTTCTTTCGTTCAGCACAAAAAAAATCTAAAAGTGTAAGGCCAACTTTTGAATATGGAGATTTCACAGTGATTAATAGAAGATAGGATATCTCTGGAGTTTTTCAATTTGCTTTCCTGGGTCTGATTAATGTAGAAGTATTTGTTATAGTAAAGATGATTTAATTGCCATGCTATATCATTGATAGTAACTTCTAGAGTATAAACTAAAAGCAGTCTACTGTTATCCTAGGCAGTGTTTCAGCATTTCAAGGATTTGCAAATTCTGCAAACTTAGATCAAGATTTAATAAGAATATATATTAGGGGACTCTATATTAATAACTTTAATCCTTGGCAGCAACTTAGGTCGAGTCCTATAGTATCAATAGACATATGAAGGCATTCGACTCTGTGTACTTTAAATACTAATGGTCTGTAATGCAAAAATGACCTCTTGTCCATTGCTCTTAACTTGGACTAACCTCCTGTATGTGGACCTTTTTGTCAGAGTCTGTACTAACAGAGATGTATTGGGAGCCTTCCCCCTCTGGAGGAGCACATGCCAGGGGTGCCTGTTGCTCCCATTCTTGTTTACTCTGGTGATGGAGCCTTTTCTCTCCTGCTTAGACACACTCTCTATTAGGTATCAGACGTGGGACTCCTCCGCTGGTATATTATATGGATCTTCCCAGTCCTTTGACACACTGAGGTACATTACTAACCATTTTGCTGGGGTTTACTGCTTGAAGGTAAGCTGAGAGAACTCTACTGACTTCGCAATTGGTCCCCCTAAATCCTACTTCTTTTTAATCAATACCAAACTTCAAACTACAGATAGTTTTATGTATTTAGGAATGATGGTTCATAATGGTTTAACCCATTTTCCTACTCTCAACATCCTGCTAACTATTCAACAAATAGAATCTAAGCTGCACATATGTGGGTACCTACTGCTGAATTTTATATGTAGGATTAATCTTATTAAAATTATCTGCTTACCCAAATATTTGTAGCTGTTTAAAGTGATGCTGATATTCCTTAGTAGACCGTGGTTTAGAAGTATTGACTCAGCTATCTTTTCCTTTATCTGGAGTGGCTCCCAGCCCTGAATTTCCAATTTACAGGCTCCAGTTCCAGATGGCAGACTGACACATCCCAATTTTTCCACTACTTTTTGGCTTTCCAGCATGCCTTCGTGTATAGCTGGTGGACACCACCAACTGATGATGCCACAGCACACTGGGTTCTTAAATAACATGGTGTTAAGAACTTCTATTACTACCTGTAAGGGGTAGGGGGGTTCTCCAATAGACCGATATACACTTGCTTGGCATAAGGCTCTGTCTACACTTAGACACAACCCAGCCTATATTTCACCTTATCCCCCCCTGTGGTACAATCGAAGACTGCCTATTGCAGGCAACAAGACCTCAACCTCAAATCATATAGAAAATGGGTTGTACTGAAAAAACAATAACAAATATTGATTTGCAAAAAATGGGTTGTATACATTTCTAATCTGAAGCTGGAATTAACCTGGTTTTCTGATGTTTTAAGTACAGTAGACACATTAGTCAGATTGTCTACATCAGGGGTAGCCAAACTCCGGCCCTCCAGCTGTGGTGAAACTACAAATTCCATGATGCATCTCTCACCGGGAGTCATGTCTGTGAGAATCTTGCAATGCCTCATGGGATTTGTAGTTCCACCACAGCTGGAGGGCCGGAGTTTGGCTACCCCTGGTCTACATAATATGGGACTTCTTTCACACTTCAACTGCCTGGGATGCGGGCAACAACAGTGCTAATATACTGTATTCCACATCTTCTGGACATGTTTGAAAATTCAGACTTATTGGTCCTCACTATATGTTCTTCTGAAAGGATTCTGATGCACGGGCAGTACTCAGACCTACCACATGTCCACATGGTAATAAGACTTGTCAACAATAACTTAGCAGAATACACACCTATCTTCAATGGACAAGGGTGCCCAAATAAGTTTAGTAAAATATTGAACTCTTGGCTGGAGAAAACGAATGTTGTGTTTAGTCAGATATGTTATCTTGCTTGTAGGGGCCGTTTTCTATCCTGGGGTGGAACGAAGACAAAGGTCTTCTGAATGTGTGAGTGAATTGTTGTCTGTGTTGTTATTGATAAACAATAAACACCTTTAAAAAATATTTAATGCTAATATATTACAACAACAATGTGTGTTTAATCCATGCAAGCACTCTATCAACTTTGAGCAGGCAGGCCCGGCGCTACCGCAAGGCAAGTCAGGCGGCCGCCTGAGGGCGCTGCAGGGTGAGGGCAGAAAAAACAGGGCATTTTGACAAGTACTTGTACTTAGCTGGCCGGCGACTGCCAGAGGATCCCGACACGCGCGGCACCCCAGGCAGTCGCCGGCCAGCTAAATTAGGACCTCACCTGGAGCTCCTCCCACTGGACCAGCGCTGACTCGCCGCTGCTCCCCCGCGCCAAAGGTAAGTGAAAAGCAAAACAAAAAACATAGCGCAAACATCGGGTCATTTTGACAAGTACTTGTCAAAATGCCCTGTTTTTACAGGGGGTCGGGGTCGGTATCTTGCCTACCTTGCCTAGAATCCTAGCACCGGCCCTGAGCAGGGTCAAAGATAGCTAGCACTCTATGAACGTTGAGCACTGTTTTTGGCTCTGTTCCTGCTCACCTTGAAGTTTTAGGTGTTTCCAGAATCTTTAGATATTCCTTCTGCTCTAGTATTCTGCAAAATACAGTGCTTTGCAAAGGCACTTTGTGTTTTTCCTCTTTTATTGCATTAGAACCTGAAATTAAAATTGGTGAGACAAACAATATATAGGCCAAAAAAACAGAAATCCTGAGTGTACATAAGTATTCACCCTCATGAAACTCCCAAATAACATGTGGGCCAACCAATTAACATCATAGGTCCCATAATTAGATGATAAAGGTCCACCTGCGTGCAAAGTCTCACATGATCTCTCACATGATGTCAGTATAAACACACCTGTTCTGAAAGCCCCCTGAGGCTAATCCGGGTAGGGTTAATTAAAAAATATCCCAAACTTTGAACATTCCATGAAAAGAATATGGCACCACTGCCAACCTGACAAGAGAAGGCCATCTGACCAATTTTACAAACTAGGCAAGAAGGGTCGTAATCAGAGATGAAACAAAAACCAAAAAGAATAGTCGCTGAAGGATCTGCAAAGATCCACAGCCAAGATGGGAGTATCTGTCCATAGGACCACTTTAACACCCCTCAGGGTGGAGGTTTATGGAAGAGTGGTCAGAAAAAAAAGCCATTGACATAAACAAATAATACACATTTGGAGTTAGCCAAACAGGCTTTGGCAAAGTCTCCAGACACATGGAAGAAGGTACTCTGGTCAGATAAGACTACAACTGAGCTTTTTACCCACGTGTGGCACAAATCCAACATTTACCGTTATCCTGAGAACACCATCCCCACAGTGAACCTTATTGGTGGTACCATCATGCTGTGGGGATGCTTTTTTATTGGCAGACAGTGGAAAACTGGTCGGGATAGGAGGAAACAGTGATGGCACAAAATACCGGCAATCCTTGAAGAAAACCACTTTCAATCTGCCACAGATTTGATACTGGGACAGAGGTCCTCCTTCCAGCAGGACAATAACCCTAAACATACTGCTAAAGCTACACTGGAGTAGTTTAATGGGGAGCATTTAAATGCCTTGGAATGGCCTTGTCAAAACCCACACCTCAGTCCAATTGAGAATCTGTGGCATAACTTGAAGATTGCTGTACACCAACAGAACCCATCTAACCCGAAGGCGCTGGAACAATTTTTCCTTGAAGAATGTGCAAAAATCCCAGTGACCAGATGTGCCAGATGAAGCCAACAGAGACATACCCCAAGAGACTTGCAGCTTTAATTGCAGCAAAATGTTGGCTCTACCACCAATACACATACACATGCACACTCAATATTTCTGTTTTTTGTCCTAATTATTTTTAGTGACACAATATCAATTCTTTTGCACACTGTAAAGTGGTAGGCATGTTGTGTACATCACATGCTACAAACCCCCCAAAATATATTTTAATTCCAGGTTGTAATCCAATAAAACAGTAAAAACACCAAGGGGGTAAATAATTTCGCAAGGCACTGTTTATCATAATTTAACAATCCAGCAGATAATTGGGGCCCCCATCATAATGAAATTGTTCAGCCCTGGGAATGCAAGTACATAGATCTGACCACTGGAGCCTTACAAAGCTAGCTTGTTAAATTCTCCAGCATCTATAATAACTGTAATACTACTTTGGGTGGAGTGACTGTGATATAGTACTGCTAATGACAATTCAGTTTGGATCGGTTGCTTTTGTTCGATTCCATTTCTGAAGCTTAGTTTCCATCCCGCTTCTTTGCTTTGCTCTGCAAGCTTGGAATATTGTTTTTAGGTGTCCTAATAGCAGGTAAAACAGTGTATTGTATAATACATATGCAGGAGGTGTATTACATTCTGCACAATAATCTCAGCCTCTTGACTCTTTGTAACATAAAATAAAGGCTTGTTCAGAGCCAAGAGCCAAAACCTCCTCATTATGCCGCAGGGGGAACCCTGTCACTTTTCTGAGTCTTCAGTAAATCGCAGGTGTTACAGTCGGCCCTGCTAAAAGGCATCCTGACACAGATAATTGATGGGAGAATATTTTTTATTATTATTGTTATTATTCCCTTGGGTCCTTTTCTGTGGTGTTTTTTTGGAACCTCAAGTTTAAAGGTAAAAGCTCAATAAGTGATTAACTCTTTCAACCCTTGAAAAGAAGGTATTATCTTACAGTTTAAGGTTCAGCATTGTTTCTGTACCTATTTACCGGATAATAGTGTTTACACTTTGTGCAATGTACAGTACATAGTCTGCTCTTTGCATACTATATATTTCTATACAGCTTCTGAGTATATCTGTAAAATGAGTTTGTACTGTATAATACAATATATCTATTTATCATAGGAGATTTAAATTGAAAATTTGCAAATTCAGTTTTTACGTTGCATTTCTGGAATGAGTCTACATCTTTTCAGAATGAGAGATTCACCTAGGCATCCATTAATTATATGTTACATGGGCACCCATTACTTTTTCTTTGCTGTAGGCCTCTAACATAGGTAGTTCATTAATCAGCTTTGTCCGTTTACATCAGTTTAAATCAAAGAAATGATCAGGCCTCAACAAAAGTTGTCTAAGAAAACAGTTGTTTAGATTTCCAAGTATAAGCTATAAACTATTTTCTCAGTTTGTGATGCTGGTAGTATGGCTAAAATACAAACTAGTTGATCTCCTGTTGTCCCTACCCTGTTTTGAACTCAACATGTACTTACCTTAAAGTTGGTTAGTTGACAGCAGAGATTACATAAAAGGCACCTAGAAGTATCTAAATGAACCATCATGAGTCTTCCACATCAGTCTACACTATATTATACAAATGTCGCAGAGCTCTTCCCATTCCACAACTTTCTTTGGACACACACCATAGTCTTGGACCAACTGGAAGGAATGAAGGAGCTCAGGCCAGTGCTCTCAAATAGTGCTTAGTAAAGCTACAGGCTTGTGAGTCAGCAGTGACAATGGTATTAGCAATGTCCAATGCAACATTTTTCATCTCTCTGTACTGGAAGCAGACACAGTCTACATGAGTGGCAACATCAGCTCTGAATTCTGGAGCACTGCAGCATTGTTGCCACACCATCACAGGAAGCTGCATTAGGTAGACTTCACTGTCAGGCTCAACAGGCATTTGTGGGACTTTGCAGAGGCACTAAGAGAAAACGATTAGGTAGGTGTACTTATAATTAAGTGCTGCAGCACCTTTTTTTTTAATGGGAGGCCATAGTTCTACTTTAATTCACTTGATTTAAGGAGCTTTAAGTGCAGCCCCCGCCATCACCAAAGGGCCAACCTCTACATTCTGTTCATTTCATGCTACAGAAAACTGTCAGAGACTGTACAAATATTACAGTAATTGTCATAAAAGATGGGCTTGCTATAGGAGTTGGTCAGACTGCAGACATGATAGTTGGTTGGCTGGAGACTGAGCACATCCTGCAGGAGACAGATACTGGGAACATGTTACATGAGTCACTGCCATTATAATCCCGTTACAAAATCAGTGATCCCACATTTGTGCCCCCTACAACTTCCTTAAAATTTACAAGCACCACATTTAATATTTCTTTTAGCATGTTCTATTAGAAAAGGTCAGATAAATATAAATAAAAAGAGAAAGGGCAATGCCTAGAACTTAAAGTACTTTAAGTAACTATAAGTACTTTAGCAGGGAAAACACCACTGCTGGGGCCAACGGCTATAGGAAAAGCACCAAAGGGACACAGGTTTGGCCCCTGGGTGTACATTTTTTAATATCAAATGAAAAAAAATAGTTTAAGAGTACCTATGTTGATTTCTTGGCTGGCTCTTTTGCTGATTCAATAGTCTTAATAACTAACCCATAGAAATAGTGCAGTTCAAGGGGTCTGACTTCGCTTTGATTTTTGTTGCTGGGGGCCAGTGACTTGAAAACATTCAAGCAAATGGATTGACTTGGCAGCTAGACTACTCGCACTTTCGGGAGAAGGTCTACAGTGGTGGCCTCTGTATTTCTCTCTGTGCAGTTTCCTTTAAAAAGAAACTACCTACAACAGTATCCAGTGTTTGTATTGTTACCAATATTAGGTAAAAAGACGGTTTGCAACTAAGAATGCACATCTCATTTTCCCTGCACCAAAGGCCAAACTTTACTGGCTACATCTTGCATAACTTTTACCTAACACGTTTTGTGGCTGGAAATAGCACTTGATTGGTCATGTATTGCCACGATCGGTGGCTCCAAACTACTCCACATTTTCTTCATTTGTAACTGCTATTCAGTGGCATGTTGAGGCAACTGTCCCACCATTTTTAATAACTGACTCTATGAAGTTGCTGGCTATCATGTTAGCATTATGCTACAAACATTAGCTTCAAGCAGGTGTGTGTAAACATAACATCCAACATAGGGAACATGTTTTTGGCATATTTGCATATTATATGCGTGGTAGATCACTTCTGTCGCCACATCTGCATAGGGACTGTGCTTGTACAAGGTAATGCATACAGGCAGGTTCACAGTAAGAATAATAACTTGCCCTAGGTGCATATTTAGCTAGAAAGGTTCAGTGATGTGGAAAGGACCTGAACTTGTACCCACCCCAGAGCATTATTTCCCTTGTCCTCCCATCCTTCAAGTGTACAAGAGTTGTGCTTAGAGCAGCCTTGCTGTTGCCCTCCAGCATAACAAGGGTTACAGCAGTAGAGCATCAGAAAGCTGGTCTGACAAGTTATACGACAGCATCCAGACCAGAGTGCTGAGTGATGAGATGGTGATCGGCCCCAACCTGTCAGACATAGCCGCACTCGCCTAGGGCACAAAGTACTGTAAAGGCAGGACGCGTTCATAACTATTTCACCGCTGGAGAGATATGCTCAGTGTCACTGTACTTTAGTGCACTACAGATAGCTAGAAGTGTAGGGTTAACACTTTAAGTGTTATTATGCATTGAGCGCTGGGAACAAAGAAAGAAGATGTTTTAAAAGAACCTGATGTTAGAAACAGTCGTGGCATTGATCAGGCCTTAATGTACATTTATTGATGTTCAAAGAGAGATCTTTTGTTGTTTGTGCATCAGGTAGAAAGAACACATTCTTGTCATGGTATCTGTACAGGGGACAGGTAAAGTATTTCTTAGCGTATGAGGATCCTTTTTATAGCTGGGTCAAGGCAGTGGCATGGTTGGCAACTAGACTGTGTGCTGTTGTCCACACTACACCTTGATGCTCACATTTGGTCCCTCTAGGCCTGACTGTCCTATAATATCCATAGGAGATTGCTAGGGATAGTATCTGCTGCTGCTCCATAGTCAACACCACTGATCCTCAACATTTTAATAGAATGCGCCCTATTTATGGCAACACCCTGATGTGGATTATTTTTTACCTATACATATCTGTGTGGCATTTATTTTATTTCCCCTAAAACCAAATGTCAATGCCCTGCATCCGAACGAGTCTTCTTTTCTATAATTAATACTTGACTCTTGGGATGTACAGTTGGCATACATCAATGCAGTCACCCTTAACTCGTTCTAGAGAACTTATTAACGTAACCTGATTTTCTGGCTATGAATCTGATGTGTTCTAAAAAATGTCAGAAATGTTTAATAACCATCACTTGTAATACATACATGTGAATTGTTTAACTTTGCAAAATATTTGCGAGTCTGTTCTGCCAAATTTGCAAATCACACACCCCTGCCACACGCCACTTTGTAGGAGAGTAACCTAACTTTTTTCTTTTACAAACAAGTTAGTCATCACCCCTTCCCCAGCTTCCTGGACAATGAAGGTGCATGAGCACATTCATGAGTTCTTCCCCGTGTTCTCCCTTCCTGTAATCAATTTTCCATGCTAGATTGAAAGCACTGAGCAGTGCAATAGAGCCTGATAATCTCATAGTTGCCGACTTATCCTACGATGGAGTCATGGTATGAGCATTTTGGGAAGATAATATAAAGACAGATATCAGGCACCTATACTAGGCATAGTTAAACATACATCACTTTTAAAACCTATCTCCAGGAAGGAAAAAAAAAACTACCCCTGCACTGCAAGGGTTAACTGCAGGAGGACTTTCACTTACCCTTACCAATGTTCCCACAGCTCCTTCCCTCCCCCCCAGGCTGATGGCATCGCATCTAATGCAGGGCCCAAAGCCTGCATTATACTTGAGGATTTTGGGGGGACAGTCCAATAGCTGGAGGGGAGAGAGGTGAGCACTGACTGCTGGGAGGACTGGTGATCAAGTGAGAAAAAGTCCTTTACACAATATCCCTAGTCAAAAACAAGTAGTTAACCCTAGCAGTGCAAGTGTAGTTTTTTTCTTTTCCTGGAGATAGGCCTTAATGAATACAAGACTAGATTAAAGCATATTTCTGTATTTATCTTTATTTCAGATCTAAACTGAAAAAGTTCAAATTTCTTATGTTATAGGCAACGATCTCCTAAGCAGTACCCTCAAAGATTTACCTTTTTGTTTTGAATTCCTCCAGAAAAATAGCAGAGCACTTCCTGGTACAGTATGTACGTGTGCCTAGACACTCCTGTATCTACAGCCTCATGGCCGAGTTCTGCAGTGTGAGATCTAAGGCCCTGCTGCCTCTGACTGCTAGTCTCAGAAGACTGAAAATGAGATTTGGTGACGTCACTGCTTTGCTACTAACTGTTCTCCTTGCTGGCGACTCTGACATGTGAAAGCAAAGTCCTGCCTCTACCAAGATGGCCGCATTCACACAGGCACAGTGCAGAACAAGGCGTAAGAAGTCAGTAATACGAGAGAGATCAGCTGAAGTTAGACCAGAGGCAATACTGGTGACTAATCATATGACCTCGGCCTTTGTTTGGGCACAGCTTCCAAAGTTCAGTTCTTTAAATGTGTTTATTTTTTAATAGTGGGTTTCTTGTCACATTGGAGAGATTTCCTCTTACTTCCTGTTGTTTCTCTCGGACAGAAAATTAAGGAACAGAGGTTTTGCAACTTAGGTTTTGGCTTTAGATATGCTTAAAGTTCCTACAGTTGACTTTATTTCTATCTTACTTTTATAGTACCTTATGTAATTCTATTCTTCTGTATTTTTGGAGGATTTTCATCTCTTTACATGCATATCCAGTATATTTTACAGTACATTTTTAATGGTCAGTTTACCCAGGGGTCAAGTTTTGTCTAGTGACCTACTACATTCTAGACTAGAACATTAAACAGCCATGTAACACATGTACCTTGATGGATGCATAGTGCCCTGTTTGACTTCTCTCCGTGCTTTTGGTTGTCCAGCAATCAGCATAGGAAACTGCTGGCCATTTACCAGTGACACCCACCATCCAACATGCAGTGATGCTCAGCCCCCCACACAATGTAGTTTTAATGGAATACAAGTGCAGTGATGTCACTGTATTTGTAGTCCATTAATTCTTCCTCTCTTTCATGTTACTGCATATCCATACCAATGTACGGATATGGATGGGAACAGTCTGCAGGAGCCAGAGCATTGTACCCGCGATCTACTGATTGTGGTTCCAATGCTTTACTGGCTCCAATGCAAAATATTTTTTTTTTTTCATGAAGGTTGCATTTATTGTTATTATTATTATAATTTTTTTTTCAAAAGGTGGAATTTTCTTTTAGTTTTTTAAGTATCATTAAACTCTCAAACTTTTTTCAATAATGAATCTTGATTAAACAAATATACATCGCCCAGCACTTACAGACATCATGTTCCCAAACAGCTTCAGCTCGGCTTCCCTGAACTTCCTGTTGAGTACAAAATCACAAGGGACAGTGCAGTCTCCAACAGCTGCACATCTATTTGCTTGGAGAAGGGAGGAGCAGAGAGCCGCGGAATATCTTAGGGGTCTATTCACAAAGCTGCCGAAGGATCTGGCCGTAGCTTCGGCCGATCCTTCTGCTAGCTTCGGCCCCAGGACCCCTTCGGTTCAGTAGAACCGAAGGCGTGCTGTACGGGCTATTCACAATAGCCCGTGCAGCTCCCGATCATGGCCAAGCGGCCCAGCCGAACGCATAAGCATCAGCTCGGCTGAGCCGTGCTGAAAGCTGACCGAGCGGCCGGCCATTGACCGGCCGACAGCCTGCTTCTGACAGCTGGGCGGAGCCAGCCGCCCTCTACTGCAGTTCCCCATCAGGTCCATAAGCAGAGGGCAGGTACAATGCTAGTTTACTATTGGCTATTGCAAATTGAAATAGCCAATAGTAATGTCCCAATGCTTTTCAATGGGAAAATTATTATTATTTTTTTTTCTATTCTGACATTGCGTGTCAGAATAAAGAAAAAAAGACACAGTGGTGTTTCTTTCCTTGGCGGCCAGGAGCGGGAGGCTCCCAGAGCGCCCGGGAGAGTTTTTTTTTCCTTTTTTATTTTACAGCAGCAGAGCAGTCTTGCTGTGCCTGTGTTTTTGTGGAGACACACACAGCTTAGTAGCACACGCAAGCGAGGCTCAATAGGACCCTGCAAGGGAAAGGAGCCACCATACAACAGGATGTCAGGGCCAGTGCTCAGAGGCCAGCTGATTCTTCAGGAAGCTAAAACTTTTGAACATCAAAGAGCAGCATCCATTGTAAGTGATTTATTCAGCATTGGAAATGGCTTTAAAATCTTTTGACTTTAATATCACTTTGTTAGTCTATGTGAATGAGAAATATGTAACAAATATAAAGTAAGTATTATCCCAATTTGGCTGCGATAGTGGAAATATAATTGATGCTACAAAAAAAATCTTACTTTGTTGTTGGCACTTGTGCACTTGACATTGGTAAAACACATACGCTGGTAATCTCTTTATATAGATGACAACTAGAGCTGTATCTTCTGAAAAAAGTGCATTAAGGTGGGAGCTGGCATTATACAGCAGGTCCCAAAGTATGTTTAGCAGATGCAGAACCCAGTTCTGTATGATTTTAAAAAGTGAGCACCATTTTTTATTTGAAGGTAACATCAGGTATTTGTCCTGATGACATACAAAGGTGACTCCTGTGAAGTGCAGAGCACTAAATGTGTTGGGCAGAACAGTAAATATGTTGGGCAGGGCTATAATAATTGTAACTTATTTCTCAGGCTGGCTAATTGCTGTGTGCGAAAGCCCTGTCTGAACCCTGCTGATTCACCGTCTGGCTCACCGTGTCACCCACACCTGTCTGGTGCAAGCAATGAGCTGTGGGGAGAGAAGGTGGAGCTTGTGGTGCAGTACAGGTACCTGTGCTGTGGATATTTTGTCTCTCCTCATCTATCCCTGTCATTTTGGATTTCTTTCTGTCTCAAGTTTAGTTTTTGTGGCAAAAACATCACGATCTTGTCATAATGCAGTCAACTTAACAAATCAGCCAAGATATCTTTGTGTTTTATTCATGTAATAGCAGCTGAAAAATTGCTGTTAGGGCTGCTTTATGATTATATTACTAAGTCATTAATCACATTTGATTTCCCAAACCTTGAAGAGAATAAAATGGGTCAGATATGTAAACATTATTACATTTGTGGGAGTATTCAACAGTTAATACTATTTGACAGGAGGTTAGCACATTTTAACCTTGAAAAAATGTTAGTTTTGTCTTGTGGCTCGTGGTAGACAAAGAACTATTATATGTTTCATTTGATAATATACTTGGGTCAGGAAATATGGAAATACAGACCTTTTACAGATTAAATGGCTTTTTACTGTTACATAATAGGGCTCCTTCAGCCAAATTTGCATTGTACAATTCTGTAGTTTACCAAACTAACTTTGATGTTAAAGGAGACATATCAGCACTGCTTAAAGAGCTTCTTGAATCCTGCACAGGACAAAATACATGTAGCACTTGGTGGTGGTCTGATCCGTGGTCCCTCATGCATTAAAATTACCTTTTTATTTCTGTTTTTCTGTTTTTTTTTGATTTATGAGTGTCCGTATGGGGGCTAGCTACAGCCCAGCACTAGATCACACAGCGCTGAGTGATTGTTTACTATTGTGAATGAACAGTCAGCACTGTGGGGCTATTAGATAGATCTTCTGGCTGCTAATGTACATACATGGCAGAGGGGGGCGAGCTGTCCAAGCATGCTGCTCAGCAACCACAAGATGAATAGGGACAGGACCAAGTGCTACATGCATTTTGTCCTGGTGATAGTTCTTTAAAGCCCAGTTCCAGGCAAAAACATAATTTTTTTGTTTTGGATAGAGCAGGGGAGAGTTAGTAGCCTCTGTTAGGTCTGTCTGTGTTTTATTAACTTCAGACTATGTTTTTATTGCTGTCCATGTTTTCCTTTCCTGGTGACAACCGCACCCTTCCATTTCTTGCATCAGCATCACAGGGACAGGAATTGAGGGAAAACGTCCAAAATGTGTTTAGAGACAGAAATCAAATCCTGAAAGGATCTTCAAAGCTGAACTCCGGGCAGACAGTTAAATGCACAGATGAAACACATATATGGGAGATGTTTTACCTGCTAAAGAATTTGTAATTCTGTCCATCCAATTCTGAGATTCACTTAGTTATGGCACACCACACATCCCTGTCTGAGGATAAGACCTGGTTGTTATCTGCTGCGGTTCAGTAACACTTACCAGTTCTACTATCATCCCCACCCCATGACTGGACAGTGAAAGGAGAAGCAGAAGACTAATATGCTCATCTCCCTGTTACTCTGCTATCTCCTCCTATTGGCATGTACCATGTTAGCACTGTTGCACAACTGATTGGCTCCTTGCGGTACTTCTACCACCCCCGGTCTAAGCTCTTCTGTTCACTTGGCTGACACCAAGACAGTTTCAGATTCTTACACTGATTCCATTCCTAATGTCATAATAAACATAGAGCTGCATTGATTTGTGTTGTTTATATCCACCTGGTGGTCGGAGGCCTTCTGACATCATCACGTATAGTGCAGGGCCCATTCCCCTGCATTATACATGAGGACAATATTGAACAATTCACAAGCCAGAGTATAGGGAAGATGCTGACTGCTAGGGTAGCAAAAGTCCTTTACACAGGTTTCCTAGACATTAACAAGCAGTAAACTAAGGGCTCATGCACACTCAGAAAATGGCCGAATAGCATACAATGTGGCCGTGTCTCCTCTACTGGGAGTGACTGATGTAGTGTACAGCCATCGCCAGTCAGCCTGCGCAAATTAATTGCAGACAGCAGCTGCATTTCTACACTAATATACACCAATCTGATCGGCTACATGCGTACAGGACTGTATGCACCTCTCCAAATGCAGATAGTCTGCTTTCAGGTATACAGCCCTGTACACATGTAGCCACTAGGATGCGTGCATGTTTGCATGCCTCTGTACCCTGCACCTATCACTCCTGGTAGAAAAAATACGAACATATTGTATGCTATATGGCCATTTCCTACCATATGCATGAGCCCTAACTTCTGCCTGTAGATACCTTTTTGTTTTACTGTGACATAACTTCCAACCTTATAAAATGGGATATTTTCCAGCACATTGTATTTAGGCAATGGACACAACCCTGCCACGTCCCCAATTATGCGGACCATTAAGAATTTATATGCTTGGGGTGCTGCCAATACCTATCCCATATTTTCAGCTTCACCTTCTGCAACGTTGGATACTGCATTTTATTTGGCGGGGTTCTCTTCTGAGAGTGGCTCGTAATACTCTTTTTCGCTTTAAGCAAAGGGGGGGCCTTGGTTTACCATCCCTTCAGAAGTACTATTTGACGGCTGAACTAGTTCCTATGGTTTAATACGACGGATGTGCCTTTTGTGGGTATCGCTTTAAGCCTATCTCGGTGGCCCAACTCAGCTCACTAATCTTCCCTGGTTACCTTCTCAACTTCATACGCCTGTCACCTGTCCTATAACTGGACATACCTTACGGCTATGGGATGGTTTGAAATGCTCTCAGTGTTGGGTTTCCCCACAAATCCCCTTAATGTCTATCCAGGGGAACCCGCTTTTCTTCCCAGGGTATGTTAACCCTCCGGCTTTCCAGAAGTGGCGTGCCTGTTCTCTACATTTGGCTGGGCATTATTCTTCCAGCTCTGACATCTTACCCTTCCCTACGTTTAATGACGAATATAAACTAGCCTCTAGGGGTCTCTTTTGCTACCTTCAGATCCAACATCCAACATTTTTTGCAATCAATTTCTGGCCATTACTCTGATCTCACTTCTATAATTACCTTTCATAAATTACTGTATGATGAGGCCTGGGGCCAAGGACTCATCTCTAAGCTTTATACTCTCCTGCTAGATCCCTTACAACAGGATCCCCCGCCCTATGCCTCTAAATGGGCACGGGATTTCGGCATTCCAATTAATGATGAAACTTGGACTCAAATATGGCTTATGACAGCTAAAAGCTCAGCTAATGTTAGGGTAGTGGAAGCTAACTAAAAACTCTTATTATGTTGGTATTTGGTCCCTCTCCGTGCCTCCCATGCAATTCCCACCCTCTTTGCTTTTGGGGTTGACAGATAAAGGGTTCCTTCCCACATATCTGTTGGGATTGTCCTAGGGTCAGGCACTTCTGGTGTAGGGTATATCAGTTACAGAAAAATCGTTTACGAAAAACCCAGTGGAGGCCTTACTGGGAAAGAAACCAGAGGCTTGTACTGAACATATAAGTACAAAGCTGCTAAAAGGCATAGTCCACCTTTGGGACCATGCATGGGGTCCGGCAGAGACCTTTCCAGGCACAGAGGTTCCACCTGTAAATTTGGCTTGGAGGGGGTATTTGACCTTTGGGCCTTTGGGACCATATTTCATGCTATAGCAACTAACTAACTTTCATTCTGTGACTACTAAAGTGATTTTTATAATTCCCAGTGGCCCTCCAGATATCAGATATGGATACTTATATTGAACCAAGCTGGACCAATATATCCATAAAAGATCATTCCTGGAGTTCCACTTTAATATCACTGGGAGTCGGTGGGAGCAATGCTGTCTCTGTACCTGCCCTGACCACTGCCTCCTCTGATGGCCGAGAGAGGAGTGACCACACACAGGTGTCTTCCATAGGTGTATAAGTCTCAGCATTGACCCTATGAACCAGGAGTAGGCACTCTCTGCACTGCAGCTGTTGTGGAACTACAAGTCTCATGAGGCATTGCAAGACTCTGACTGCCATGTGCATCACTCCCAGAGGCAGAGGCAAAGCATTTGTAGCTTCACCAAAGCCGGAGTGCCGAAGTTGCCTACCCCTGGATTAAAGGTGAGGCATAGCAAGACTCTGGCAGACACAGACATGACTCCTAGAGGCAGATGAATGATGGCATTTGTAGCTTCACCAAAGCCGGAGTGCCGAAGTTGCCTACCTCTGGGGTGAAGCATAGCAAAAGTCTGACAGCCACGGGCATGACTCCCAGATGCAGAGGCATGATGAGGTTTGAAGTGTCACCACAGCTGGAGTGCCTAGGTTGCCTACCCCCGGGGTTAAAGGTGAGGCGTAGCAAGACTCTTCCACCCCTCCCTTTACCTCCCTACCCTTTTATGTATTTGTCAGGTAAGAAGTGAAGGGTTATACTATAGCTCAGGGGTAAGCAAACCCCAGCCAGCTGTGGTACAACTACAAATCCCATTAGACATTGCAAGACTCTGAGAGACACAGGCTTGACCCCCAGAGGCAGATGCATGCTGGGATTTGTAGTTTCACCACAGCTTCAGTGCCAAAGCTGCCCACCCCTTTATTTAATTGACACTTCTCGGCCGACCTTTATCACGGTACATAACTCTTATTATGTTGGTATTTGGTCCCTCTGCGTGTCTCCCATGCAATTCCCACCCTCTTTGCTTTCGGGGTTGACAGATAAAGGGTTCCTTCCCACATACTGGCCTTACTGGGAAAGAAACCAGAGGCTTGTACATGCTGTCAATTTCAGTTGGTCACTTATAGCCTCCTGAGGGCCAAACAGATCATCGCCTGTGCATGGCAGACTCCTACTGTTCCCTTCGAGGAGGTCAAGTACAGTGTCTCGTGGGTTATGATCTTTTAAAAAATATCAGCAAATCAGAATGATGCGATTGCAAAATTCGAGAGAACTTTGGACCCATGGATTGCATCCTACTTGCCATCCACTTTTTGTAAGTATTCCCTGGTCATCTTGTCATCCCTTATTTTTTCTTTCACCCTCTCCCTGGGGACGGTAAAACAGAAAAAAAGGGTCAAGTCAGATGACCAGGGCCTCAAGATGCACTACTAGATTTGCTTTTGTACTTTACGGTTCTATTAAAGGGTTATTAAACCCTCCGTTTTTTTTGCATATTTCTACTGCTAGCAAGCAGTAGATATATGCAAACACTTTTTTTTAAAAAACCCTTTAAAAGAGGTTAAAACTTACCTGTGTCTTCGCCATTCGCTCCCGTCCGAAAATCTGAAAAATCTCGGGCGGCCGCAAAGGATCTTGAGGCGGGCGCATGCGGAGTTCATATTTTCGGCCGGCAGACGGGGAGAGACACAAAATAAGTCTACGGACAGCATGCACCCGCATGGACACCGTGGGACAGGAAGTGCCAGCAAGCACAGAGGAGTCAGCGCTGGATCGGAGACCTGCAGCAGTGCTGGAGGGACAGCTGAAAACGACAGGAAAGAAGAAGATTGGATTAAAAGACATCATTTAAGGTAAGCGCTGACATTAACATTGGGGGGAGGGGAAAAAATTATACTTTAATGTCTTCATCTGTATCCGGTTCTTATTCTTGAGGATTTGGTGGATTACCTTGGTTTACTGATCTTTTATTAAATTTTTGAATGATACTGTGAACCATACTCTTATACCTTACCATTGACTTTGGTTGATTGCCTGTATGTTGAATTTTTTAAATAAAAATGTATTCAACAAAAAAGAAAAAAAAAGAATTTATATGCCAAACATTATTGGTTAAACCCAAAACATAGTTTTTTTTCACTATTACTTTTCCAAATAGCAAACAAGATAATTAAGAGATAAGATGAAGGTTTCAGTGCAAAATAACACTCTTGGTAGTTTCCTAAAACCTTTTCATAGATATCTGTACATCAGATCAAAAAGACTGTGGAAGAAAGAGTAACATAGGGATTTAGATCCAAATGAGGGACAGTTAGGTATGTTCTGGTACCACCCTAAAAACCACCTATCCAATATCTCCATTTCCTCATATGCACAGGGAAAGAAGGCGTGCCCTTCTTTCCCTATGCCTATACCGACTTTGAGAAAGTTGTTATTCACGCAGACACCTTGGAGGGGATCCAAGCTGTAGTAAGAGATTCCAAAGCAAAATGTATGTTCCTCAAACTCAGACTCTGGTTCAATGTTGCCCCCAGGTTCAATTTAAGCCGTCGTATTAACCTTGTCATGGTTTTCTGTAGGTCTAATTTGTTTAGAATGCTAAAGCAAATGACACAGTCTCTTTAAATGAGTGTAAATGCTATTTTTTTGTTTCTGCCTTCCTCTGAGCCTGTTTGTACAGTACTCCTCAGTAATAAATAGAACAAAAAAAAATCATTCTGTGCCAGCGAGCAAGCCAGTTAATTATGGCATTCGTTGCAGTAATGCTATCCCAGCATTAGGCTTTTTTAGCCCGGTAATGGAGTGTGATAAATATGCTTTATTACTTCTGTTTTGTTTCTCGTTTTAAACAGTTGTTTTTGGCAGCTGGAAAAAAAAAAGTTTATGTATTTTTTTTTGTAGAGTTCTGCATGCCAATCTGTTTCTATCCAATAATAGCAGTCTTCCTGCACAGAAAATAAATGAACTCAACAAAGCACAGGTGGAAAGCATTTTCTGCATAGACAGAAGGGGTCATTCATGAATGCGTTTGCACTTTATGGTAAGATCTGAGGATTTGGCCACCTAGATCATGTTCACGTCTGGCCAATGTAGTAGCTTACATTACAATCACAGAGTTTGAACTACAGTGGAAACTTATTGTTAAAGTGAACCTTTCAGTATTCACTACGTTTTTAAACGGAATGTGTTGAGCAAGAACTAAAAAGTGTCAGCAAGTATATTTTTTTAAAGTCACAGATTATTGTGTGCTCATGAGAGGCACATTCTTTGGATTGTGGGATGGCTACGGTGAGGGATAGATCCAAAGTCACACAAGTGACATTGAGGCCTCCATTAAACCTTTTGTGACTATAGTGATGGGCCAGGGCATGGTGCAAAGAGAGAGTATTGAAGCCAGATACAGCCAGGGAACTACCATGCATTGTGAATGGCTCCCCAATGCACTGTACAGTAGAATACAACGCACAACATACAGCAGTGCACTAGAAGGCACATAATGCATGTTGTGGTGCGCTGCATTTTGAATAAAGGGTCATGTGTGTTTTTGGTGTGCATTGGCAGCCCATTCTTTATGGTGTTGTTAACACTTATACGTGGTGGAATGGATCACTTTATTGTGAATGGTACGTAAAAAGTTTAATCCATAGGGCCCCTGCAGTGGCTTAGAGTGTTGAAGGTAGGAACCAACACTGTTACAGCTAACAGCGAATCCCAAAGTTAAGAGGCATCTAAACCCAAGAAATAAAAATTAAATATATTTAAGCTCATCCAGCTCTAGATGTGGTGGCTGCATTAGTTTTAATTTTTCAAGGCTATTTTCAGCAAGCTCTTAAAATATCTGTTGCTCATGCCCAACATGAAGTGTCCTTATCACTTCTGGTGAGTTCAACTTTAAGTGCAAACACTGCTATATTCCTTATGTAAACTACTAATCCCCCACCTTTTATGTGATGGAGATGAGGAGAGGAAGACAAGTTTGAAGTCTAGCCTGGGGGGGGGTGACCACTATGACTCTCTTCATAGATACAGTGGAGTGAGTGAGTGAGTGAGTATAGCCACCCTAGGAGAGGAAGTATGTTATTCACAAGATTATCAGGTAAAAAAAGGCAGAACATTTACTAATGCAGTCACCTCAGCAAGGAGCTGATAATCTGCCATATAATACATTTCTGTTTAGATATTTAGATATGCTTTAACATGACAAGTGAGCAATATGGGTATATACTGAAATTAAAAGGTTACTGGCAGAACACCACACTGTAGTTTCTATACCATATGACCTGGGACAGTACAAGGGACTCACCATTGGAGTGGACAGCAACAAACCAAACGCATGAACAGATTGTACTTTTTACTTTGTTTGGCCAGCTTTGAACAGTTGTGGATAAATCTTGCGAAAGAACTGTAGGGAAAAAGGGGTCAGGAGCTATGGAAAGGAGTAATAAGAATTGCTGTGGCTCAGGCAACGTGAAACCACTTCTCTCCTTGGTTGACTGGAGGTCTGTGCAGTTTACAAGCCACTCCATATACTGTATAATGCGGACAGCATGCTGCTTTAACAGAACACTCTTGTTTCACATTTTCACAAATAATTAGAACAAATGGAGAGGAAAAGTACAAATGGAGTGATCACGTGCGTCTAGGGTAGTGTGAGAAGTCCCCAAAAATCTAGCATCCTAACTTGATATAATCTTAAAGCATTTATTACAGCATGTCAGATAAAGAGGTCATCAAGGCTATGGGTAGCATACTGTCCAAGCTAAGTCCGCTATCACATTTGACATTGAAAATATAATAAGAAGACAAAAGTGACATCTTGGAAATATTGTGATTATTGTCAGCATCAGAACTTTAAAGATTTTCCAGTATACTAAGCATACATGATGATGGTAATTAATTCAAACATATGAAACTGCTGCAGGTAAAGTTACATAGTTACATACTGATTGTCATTAACTATCCAGTTTTCCTGAACAAATTCTACCAGATAATCCTTTATTATGCCCTCTGGTTACTTAATGTAATTACTAAAAAGAGAACTATGGGTTAAGTGTTTTTCCCCATAGTTCTCTTAAGGGTCACAGGGAAGACATATACTAGCATCGTCCCGTGACCCAAAGCTCAGTATATCGTAAACTACAGCTCACAGTATACTTAGACCGCCGCAGCCAGAACGGATCCCGACATTACTGTTGAGATCCACCCAGCTGCGTGAGTGACAGCTGGCTCTGCCTATCGAGAGGCAGAGCCAGGTGTACCTGACCCCTCCCCTGTCTGTTCCTCCAGTCAGCACTGGAGGATCAGAGCGGGCGAATCCCTGAGGGGAGCGATGGCTGACAGTCACGGCTCTCTGCAGGGAGATGATCGAGAAGCGAGCGATGGTATGTGTTCGCTCATTTCCCGATCTATTGAGCCAAAGTGTGACACGGCTTCATTGTCACACATTGGCTTGAACTATGAGGATGAGTGATTTTCACTCATCTCATAGTTCTCCTTTAACAATACCAACAAAATAGTATAAATGATTGGCCCATTAACCCCATCGAATTGCAGTAATTCGTGCCAACTCCTGTTAAACGGCACTCTGAATGGCACCCCAACGCACCATCCGATGGATGCAATGCATTGCAACACATAATGTGTATTGTGCTGGACTTCTAAAAAATGGTGCATGCATCAATTTTTGGCAGTGCATGGCAATGCACATCCATTGGTAGGTTTGTTGGGGTGCCCTTGATGATAAAGGGCACTGCATTGCACCAACGTATTTCACATGCATTACCACAACTCAATGGTGTGAACAGGCCCTAAGGGCTTGTTAATATCTGCCCTATTGGGTAGGGTTGCTCAATGCAAAGACAAGGCAAAAAAACCTGTTCACACCAATGTGCTTTGTTGGTGTGTGTTGCAATAACATAATGCATGCTGAAGGTGGGCCAATGTATGGCTTTCTCGCAAAAATCAACATTTGTTTGTTCATGCACCCTAGGTTTCTTTAGAAGCTTTGGTAAGGTGTTTCAGTTATCCTGGCATGTAAACTGGTTTTATATCAAATAATTCTACTTTAATAATTTTCCAAACAAGCAGAAGAGCTTAAATAGTATATTTCCATGCTGTAGGGTGCTGTACATTTGGTACAACCCAGCCAGAGTACATTATCCGCTATTGACATTAGTCTGGTGTAATCACTCTGAATTGCTTTTCTATACAATAGCATCAGTACATTTGTCAGTAAAGCTAGTAGCAGTCAATGCTACTTTAGGTCGTGCCTTTGGTCACACAGTAGCAGACTGTGAAATGGTCTCTTTGCAATGTTGTAGAGATAACTGGGGACAGATACAGTTTGATACTGTATCATATCTCTGACCACACTTGGAGAGATTAAAAGAAGAATGTCAACAAGTGGTGAAAGATTAGTCGACCACTCCTCATCTTGTAAACTCTAGACACAAACACTATACGCTGATATCTTTATGTACTTTGATGATTTTCTCTTATCAGCATTGATAAAGAGGCCAAGTTTGGGTGTATTCTGGGGCAGAACGTGGAGCTGTGGGCCCTCCGTTTTTATCCACCAGACCATACATGATAATTGAGCAGATAGTCATCACTGATGTCGTCCAACATTCTGGAGACTGCAGTAATTCGAGGCTACTGGAAGATTTAGCATTGTAAATAGAGCGTATGGCTTTTATATTTTGTACCACAGCTGGAGTTCCTGCTATCTCATTTTGATGGTCAGGCACCAATCTTGATAATAATCTAAGACCCTTGCCAGTCTTTTACCTTACGGAGCCATGCTTTTGCTCTTATAGTTTTTAAAGCAAGCCTAACGTCAAAAGCAGACATACATTTCTATTAATATTCAGCTTTCATGCCCTAAAACTTTTTTTTAAGTCTGAAAGTTTACCTGTTTTTTTGGAATAGAGGAAGTTTAGAATAATTGTGTCACGCATGAAATGTTCTTTGCCATAATGGGAGAATACTGTTCAAAATGAGCTGCTGACTGGCTGAATCTGCATGATGATCAGTGCTACAAAATAGGTCTGGCATTAGCATGTATTTACTGCATGGAGAGCAAATATATAGCAAATATATAGGAGAATGTTTATAGCACTGGGGGTCCCTGGTTCGAGTCCTGGTCTGGACACTATCTGCAAGGGGTTTGCATGTTTCTGCTTGTGCTTGCATGGGTTTCCTCCGGGTACTCCTGTTTCCTCTTAAACTCCAGAGACATGCTGGAATTGGCTCGTGTCTAAATTGGCCCTGTATGCATGTGAGAAAGGGACCTTAGATTGTAAGCTCCTTGAGGGCAGGGACTGATAGAAATGTATAACTATGTAAAGCGCTGCGTAAAATTTTCAGCGCTATTAAAATACCTGTAATAAATATTAGGCACACGAAGGCCTCATTTCCATTCAGACACATATAGGTACTGTGTTTCTGGCCTACAACTTTTTTTTTACAGGAAAAGTCATATTATTTGCACCTTTATTCTTTTTAATATTTTCTTGCTGTAAAAAAACTTCTGTTTTTTGGCTTTAATTTTTTTTTTAACACCATCTGTCCCCTCCTCACAAACACTTGTGTGCCTTCATTCTCAGACTACTAACTGGGTCCTGGTCACAAGCTGCAAGCTCTATTTGTAAAGAGTACCCGGGTTGCGGCTCTACACCGATTACTGTGTCAAGCACGTCTGCCGCAATATTGTCTGAAATTGGCTGCACACAGAAGCAGAGGGCCGCTTCTATAAATGTGATGGTTGGGAGCACACTGAAGTGAGTGGATGCAGGGGTCCAAGAGGAAAAAGAATTCTTAGAGCGTTTCAAGGGACAAAATACAGCACTGGGTCTGCTTTAATATCTGGGATACCTAGACTTGTTATTCATCAGTGAATTAGAGGCTATAGGTTTTATTTATATGCAGACCAAGTTGTATCACAAAAGTGACATGGTCCAAATTTAAGAGAAACTATATCCAAGTGAGTTTATATGAGTTACCTTTTAATCACATGGTTTAATTCTCCTGTTTAAAATAGGATATTGCTTCAACTGTTCCAGCACCCCTGGCTGTGTTACGGTTCTACACATTTTCACATTTGCTAGAGAGCTTATTCTGCATGTGTATGTAGAGCAAAATATAAATAAATTATGTGATACCTTGTATGTCCAAGTACCTTGGTGAGCAATCTTTAGTAGACATGTGCACTGCCAAAAAATTAGTTTAGTTTAGTTTCGTTTTAAATTCGGATTTGTGTTATTTCGTTTTTCGGGATTCGGGTGTGAAAGTCAATTCGGATTCGGACGAAATTCGGTAGCGGTAGTTCGAACGTTTGTTTTGTATTCTGTTCTTATTCGTTTCTTATTCGTTTTGTTCGTTCGTTTGCAGCAAAGTGACATTTGAGGGGGAAAAAATATTTTTCTCCTCTAATGTCACTTTGGTCCAACGAACGAAACGAATACGAAACAAACGTTCGAACTACCGCTACCGAATTTCGGAAATGGAAATTCGGATTCGTTTGCATTCGTTATGTCTGTAATTCGGAATTCGGATACATCCGAATGTCCGAATTTCGATTCGGAACGAAACAAATCACACATGTCTAATCTTTAGTACCCAGTGAATCATAACGTCAGGAGACAGATTGTCCTATAATGTTACACAGTATAGGTCAGCCAGGGTGCCTTCTGGCTTCCCCAGGAATGCCTTGAAATTTTTGCACAGCATCGTGACTTCCTATGGTGCGGTCAGGCCAGCCATTCAGAACAGGATGAAATGTTGCATCCATCAAGGCCTGCTCTGCTTCCTACCGTCTGCCAAGCTGCTGGAGCTGTGGCTCCTTATGTGATGGTAGTAGACTTGTGCGCCGTCAAAAAATTCGTTCCGGAATATCCGTTATTTCGTATTTCGTAATTCGTGTCCGAAACTCAATTCGGATTCGTACGAAATACGAATTTTCATTAGTTTCGGCACATTTTCGGAACTGTACGAACATTCGTTATGATGAAGTTAAAAAGCAAAAATACCTTTGTTAATATTGGAGTTGATGTGGTAGTTGTTTTTTATCCGAAATACGAATTCCGTTAACGGATTCCGGATCCGAATTTTGTATTTCGGATAAAAAAAACTACCATCAACTCCAATATAAATGTACTTTGCTTTTTAACTTCAATATAACGAATGTTCGTAACGGAACGAAAATACGTCAATGGAATTTCGTATTTCCTGCCTGTATTGTAATGCAACTCTCAGCAGCAGAAGAGAAAACCTCTGATTGGTCAACCAAACGAAATACGAATTCCGTTAACGGATTCCGGATCCGAATTTCGTATTTCGGATTAAAAAAAAAAATACCATCAACTCCAATATAAATGTACTTTGCTTTTTAACTTCAATATAACGAATGTTCGTAACGGAACGAAAATACGTCAACGGAATTTCGTATTTCCTGCCTGTGTATTGTAATGCAACCCTCAGCAGCAGCGGATCCGTATTTCGGATTAAAAAAAAAATCTTGTCATGTTGTTCAACCTCATTTACAGGGGTAATATTAGTTCCTGTTTCAAAGAAATTCGGATCCGAAATTCGTTAACGGAATTTCGTATTTCGGATATAATTCGGAAACTGCAATTCGGATTTCGGATGCTTCCGAATTTCAGGAAAATTCGTACGAATTTCGATTCTAGGACTCTTGTGTGAAACGGGGCGCCTGATATGAAAGGGGGGTCTTCTGATGTTTGAGGCAAGCTCCTAATGTGACAATGGGGACTCTGATTTGAAAGGAGGGGGCTCCTGATCAGGGTCGGATTTACTCTATCTGCTGCCCCAAGGCCAGGTTCATTCCTCAATGCGACCCACCTACCAGCCAAATTCCCCCCATGGAGAATGCAGACCTGCAGTCTGCATACAAGTGATCTCCGTGACATTGCTGAGATCACTTGTACAAAACAAGCGGCAGCTTCCCCAATGTACATTTAGCTCTGCTTGCCCAAAGCAGGGCTAAATGTAGAAAACAACTACCCACCCGGCGCCCCAAACTGCATGTCCCGGGCATCGGGAGATAGGAATTCCACAGCCCTGCTGCCCCTCTACTCCCTGCTGCCCCAAGGCCTTGCCTTGGTTGGCCTTGTGGGAAATTTGGCCCTGCTCCTGATGTGAAGGGGGACCCTGATGTTTGCTTGAAACAAACTTGGAGCAGTGGCTTCTTTACAGCACACATAGGGACCATGGGGAACAAAAGTAGCCCCCTCCAGAAAGAAGGACAGTGTCAGCACCAATTCAGAGATGATTTGAGGATCTACAGCTGAGTGATACACAAATAAGATACATTTTTGTTAATAGTTAAGGTACTTGAATGTTTATTAAGATTTTTAAAATTTTTAAGATTTAACTCCTAAGTTTAGTGTCACTTTAAAGACGATTTATTCAATAGATTAGTTTTCGTTGGCTTTTTATCTGCATTGAGTTCACCTTTAAACACCTAAAACATTGTTTTCTTTGATTCGGGTATTACCACATGCTATATTAACACTGGAAATGAGAAATGTGATACCTGTGCTTCATGCTTTGGGCCTGAAATATTTCTGGGTGTTATATATAGCTAATTGGCATATTGGCAGCCTCTACATTTAGAGAAACATGTTGTTAGGTTTGTAGTGCGAGCCCGAGATGACGAGGAGGACCTCCCTTGCAACATTCGCAGCAGACCTATCTGCATCGGTTCCGCGGCTTCCACAAATCCCCCTGATGCGGCTGGTCGGTGGTTGGGTCCAGAGGATGAGCTACTGCGCATGCGTCGGCCCGACCACGTCACCGTGCCGCGCTGACGCGATGACGTAGTCCCGCACGACGACACACTCCGCCGGGCCTTCTGCCGTCTGCGCCTGCGCAGCCGGCCCGTGCTGCTGGATCACCTCTCCGTCTATGTCCCCGCAGAGGGACACGGCATCTCCCACGAACAGGTACCTGACACATGTTATTAGGCCATATTTAGATATCTAAACTGCTCTGCTACTTAAACCATAGAAATGTTTTGTTAACCCCATACTGCCAGCTCCTGCTGGTGCTTTAAGGGGTTCTTTACACAAGAGGCATTTCCTGGACTTCCTGGTCATGTGATTACTGTGATTGACTCTCACAGCGATCATGTGGTCATGTTAACAGCGTGGTCACAGTGCTAGGGGTAAGCTATTGAGCGTACTCCTAGCACAAAGCAGCAATGCCGACTGTATGCATATGGTAGCCTATAATCGTGTTGCCACATATATGCATATGGATGGCAGCAACAGGTTAAAAACCAAAGTTGTTTTCCAGCAGCCTGACAGTAGCTACTGGTAACTTTGTTGGTGTACAGAATCTAGATTTTTATAGTATGTACATATAGGAACATTTTTGGCAGAAGACTAATCTAAGATTTTCAGAATGTACAACAGAAAACAACACATTCAAGTTCAATGCAGTGAGCAACGCACGGCCAGATTGTAAAGCTTCCCTGTAATAGTTTATTATTCTGCACAGAAAACCCTGTTTGTTAATGTATTTTACTTGGTGCATTCCAAGTTTTCTCATCAGAGCCCTGTTCCAATTTATTTTTAACCCAAACCTGAAGGGATTTAGGATCTAGGCTTTATGCTTAAGATATGTCACTTATAGGATTACCACGAGATCTCCAGATAAGATCTGACATAAACTTGGCAAATTTGTGAAGTACTCATAACACTGAAGGCTCAATTATCTCATTTTTAAAACATTACATATTTTTATCTTGGCCAAACGGTTTTCCAAAATAGGTACACACAGACTGAAGATCCTGGAACAGGAAGAAAAGCTGTATTTGTCTTGCATTTTTTTTTTTGTACATATAGTTTTGTATGCAGTGTATTGCATTTCTGAAAAAAATACAGTTATGTTCTGATTGTCTATAGCAGTATATTCCATTAGAAATTATTATTATTAGTAGTAGCAGCACATTGGCTTACTGGTTAGCGTTTCTGCCTTGTAGCACTTGGGTCCTCGGTTTGAAGGATTCTACATGGAATTTGCATGTTCTCCCTGTGCTTCTGTGGGTTTGCTCCCATACTCCAAATGCTACAGAAGAATAATTGGCTCCTTTCTAAAGCCCGCCATACGCTGTGCGAATTTTGGACGGCTCTTGAGAAACTGGACGAAATTTGCACAGTGGCAAACCCCTGTTGTATCTTTGGCCGAACAGTGCTTGCAGCCATCAGCTGCAAGCACCATTTGGGTATTCTGGCAGCGGCCGACAGCAAACAGTGGGGCATTCGTTCAATAGCATGGATGGAAGTATCTGTTATTTTTTTTTGTTCAGTCCACAAGTTGAACAGAAAAATTATAACAGTGTATACCCAACTTAAATTGGCTTTGGTATGTGTGTGCTTGTATGTATGCATGTGAGGTAGGGGTCTTAAAGGGTTCCTTGAAGGCAGGAACTGATGTGAATGTGCAGTTTGTACATGCTGCGCAACTTGTTGGTGCTTTAAATTTTCCTGTAATAAATAAATTAGAAATGTGTATATATTGTGACTTATAAATGGCCAATCCAACTCCAACTGCCATTTTAGATACAGGTTAGTCTGCATTATTTATACAGCTCTAGCTTGTTGTCTCTCTTGCTGGCATCTTCCTGCTATAGCTTATGGCTCGGCTCCTGCCCATCTTGGAGGTTTGGGGTTTTCTAAATACCTAGGGGTGTTCATATTCCTCCTCTATTCTTCATATCCTAAAATACACCTAAACTATAACAGGAACGTCCTAGGGCAAACATGCTAAGGCCGGGGACTCCAAGCACAGGGATCTAATTTGAGGAGTCCCTAGAGCTGGCCATACACTGGTTAAATTTCAGTTGATTCCTGCTGTTATTTGACAAGTGTGTGGCCCCGTTAGCACCCCTAGCAAACATGCTAAGGCCGGGGACTCCAAGCACAGGGATCTAATTTGAGGAGTCCCTAGAGCTGGCCATACACTGGTTAAATTTCAGTTGACTCCTGCTGTTATTTGACCAGTGTGTGGCCCCGTTAGCACCCCTGCATTGAACAAAAGTCGATTTTACAATTTTGGTGAAGTAGCTGGTCCGAAAATCCTCGGACTAACAGTGACTTGAGCTAATCGGCTGCCAGTGTCAGTATATGGCGGGGGGATTCCCCCATCCATGCCGAGAGAAAAGGAGTATAATGTGCAAGGAGTGGGAGAGGGGCTTGTGCTATATAACTGACTTGTCAAATGTTGTATGAAGTTCACAGGCATATTGGAAGTGGATGAAAAATAATGTATGGAAAGGAAAGTAAGCATGTCAAATTCTTGATTTTTCTGTGATTTTTTTACCTGCAATTTTTTTGTTGGTGACAGGGACTTTATAAGTGTAGTGACTCTTAATATAAATATGTTGTATATAAAGCATGATCACACCATTGACTGTATGAAGTATTCAGAGCTATTACAAAGAAGCAAACTATTTGATGTTATCTTTAAATTGGAATTAATACTTAAAATATGAGGCTGAAAGATTTTACACATAATTAACATGCTTTCATTTTGCCTTACATCTGCACTGGAATCTCCTGGTGCTATTTTACTCGATGGATCAAGTGCATCCATTCAAAAGTGAAATTGCATGTCATTATAATGGACATATACAACTTGTTTTTATACAGTGCAATGATGAAATATCTTCTAGTCCCAGCAGGACGGTAGGGAATTAGGAGTATGCTTTTATTGCTCTTTGATGGAGTGTCAGAAGTAGAGGTCCACTTTTTAGTGTAAAAGTTCAAAAGGTTCCTGTTTTATTAGTCATAAAATTCTCCTTTTTTTATGATTCAAACAGTTTTTTCTTTTCGTGTCAATATTTTTATGTCTACTGTATGCTTTGAGGACGCTGCACTTAACTGACTCCCAAGACTGTCTGTTTGGGTCATGATTCTAGTGTAATAATTTGAACTGTGTTTTTCATTAAGCCTTTCAAGAGTGTGGTTTTGTGGCTTCTGTAATAATGTACCTTTGGTCATTAGTGTAATAACTGGTTTTATGTTGGTGAATGCCATAGTGCAATACAGTATATTTATAGCTGTCTCATAAGGAAAAAGTGTGTCAGATGTCAAATATCCCTCTGGCCATTTGAAAATTCAGTTATTTGAAACCTTAGTTTCAGTGCCTTACCGATTATGCAATGCTGCCTCTTTGCTGGCCAGCTATAGCACACTTAACAGTTCTTGCACGAGGTAGTGAAAAATGAGAGAAATCTAAGCAGAAATAACACAAATTTAAAAGGAATTTTCCTATCATTGGCAACTGTCAGAAAATATATTTTTTTAAATCATATAATGGACAACCGTCCTGTTACATCAACCACTACAGCCAACAATGGTTTCATATTGGTGGCAAACTAAGCTGAGGTAGTGTGCAGTTAGGCTGGGCGTACTTAAGACAGAGAAAGGGATACATGAGACAGATGTTGCTGTTGAAAGCAGTTGTATTCATCTCATTTATTCTAAAGGACTTGGTGCATCTTGTAATTCCTATAGCTACAGAAATTATGGAAACATAAGAAGTAGATATTGGGGTTGGTTTTTGGTTCCTTTAATAACGATTTCTAGATCTAGCATGTTATTGTTTTGGGACCCAAAGGTCTTAAGGGATAGAACATTTTACACAGACAACAATGCAAAAGGATTAATATGTACATATAGGCCCTGCTGCATAATAATTTGTTATTATAAATAGTTTATATGTATAATAATGTTAAAGTGACATTAAACCCTCAGATTTTTTAACATAAAACAATACTGCAATGTGTGCCTTACGGTAATCCATGGTTGTTTCCCTTCTCTTTGCTGCTCTTCCTTTTAAATCCGTATCTCTTCTCATGCTGGGGGGAACTTCTGTTTTGCAGCAGACTGCCTTGTCTCTGGAATGGATACATGGTGTCTGTGTGTAGGTTCACAACCTGAGCCAGCACTACAGGAAGAGGCAGTCAGCTGCAAAGGGAAGTTCCCCCCAGCATGAGAAGAGATACGGATTTAAAAGGAAGAGCAGCAAAGAGAAGGGAAACTACCATGGATTACAGTAAGGCACACATTGCAGTATTAGTTTATGTTAAAAAAATCTGAGGGTTTAATGTCACTTTAAGTTATATCACAAAACAGTTTCTCTATACCTCAGTATAGGACTTAATGTGCATTGGCTTAATACCCCAAATACAATCTGAAGGTGAATTTGCATGGCCTCCAGGTGGCTAGAAAGGTTTACCATCAAAACAATGTTGCTGACTTGACTTACAAGAGCCTGTATGGAATGGGCTCTAGGGAGATGTATTTTCGGAGCCATGCTGAAATGATAAGGAACTAACCTCACAGCAGCTGCCCCGTAAGACATTTATGAGCCTAACTTTGATATCGCAGGGAGTAATAAAAGATGTTTCTTGCAACAAGAACAGGGTAAAAAGAAAAAAAAATCCAGGATATGCTCGGACCAGGACCATGGCACATCTCAGGTCCGCATGTTTGTATTGTTGTCAATTTTGTCTAGTACACAGGTCAGAGACATTTCCGTAGACAACGGACTTACGGGTCGTCAGCAGGTGGCACCGGGCAAGTGCTTTCCAGTATCAGGTAAGTGACTCAGAGTACAAATACATATTAGGCAAATATCTAATGACTGGGTAGTTTTAACCATTCAGTAAAATAATGTTTTCCATCTCTAAAGTCCGCTGAAGAAACCACTTTAAAGACTGTCCACGTGGTGGCCTTCATTATAAGTCGCTGTTGTCTTCTGAATCCATAGAAATCAGGTTGCAGAATCCGTTCCCGCCTGCAAATATCCAACAATGCTTTCTCTGGCTGTTTCATTTGCCTCTGTCATCTTTTCAAAAGGTCCTTCAATTAATCGCAGCAGGTAATTGCTTGTCAAACTGACTGGCATTCTGGAGAGATGTCTCCTCTGTGAAATATTAACTACTTAAAGAAAAGGACTGTTTGATTTGAAAGTTTTGTTCCTTTTTATAAGAGCTCCAAGTACATAAATACTCTTGTTTAAAATGATTGGCGTTAAATTAAAAAAATCAAGTACTATTTTTTTTTTTGAAGACCAACACAGAAACGTGTCTTTATAAATGATTCGAGATTAGGACGTATGAGAACAAATGAACCATCATTCAAAACAGGCTTATGTCACTTCAGAATATATGGTTGTGGTGGAGCTACAAGATCCAAAAGCCACTGGTAGTGAAAGCGTACAATTAATTATGGATACTCAAAAGCTATAGAACAATAAATTTTCCAGTTCAATAAAAAATGAAGCTACTGCTTACCTACATGTTAGGGTGCAGCTTGTGGGAATATTTAAAGGTCACAGGTGTAGTTATTAATGGGTTCTGTGTTGTAATCATTTTTAGGGCCAACTGATTATTCATGTTCTTCCCAACAGCAATCGTTCTGAGACCTCTTCCATTGTAATTACCAGATAACTCTATAGCAGTGTGGCGGGTGGCTGACTTCTGTTTTCATATCTATACAGGATATTTACTTAAACACTGGCACTTTTCACATTCAGGGCAATGTGACAGTGTCCTTGAAAATCTAAAAGCTTTTTCAGCACACTCCATGTAGCATGTTGAGTTGACCTTTTGATAAGAAGGGTGCTGTAATGACAGCTAGGGATGGTGCCCTAGTAAAAGCAAAAATGTAAGATAAGGTACTTCACCAGCATAATCCCCATATGAAGTGTTGTCACATATTAAGAAAATGCAATGTTTCTGGGACCTCAGGAGGACCCCTTCATCAAGGCTGCAGTAACTGTCGCCTTGATGAAGGGGTCCTTTTGGGGCCCGAATCATTGCATTTTCTTTCTATGTAACATCAAACTCTCAACCCACTGATACCTTCCTGACAATCCCCTGCTGCTCCTTCCCTTTCTTCAGCCAGCACAAAATACTTATTGCTTCTGGTACAGTGGAGCAGGTGACCTGCTCCACTGTGACAGTGCTTCAGACTAGCCAATTGCTGGGTCCAAACACTGTCATATGATAGAAAGGTGGACATTTCCACTCTGCACCCTCTAGGCTATGACACCAAACAACATCAGGTATATTGGTGGCAGCTTTGACTGAGGTAGGAACAGCAGGGGAGTTCTGAAAAGGTGAGTATCAGGGTTAGGAAGGAACCTTTTTACAGATTGAATGAGCAAAGTGGCAGTGTTACTTCAAAGCGAGACATTTTAAAAGCAAGAGTTCTGTCTAAGAACAGGTACTACAATGACGCATGTCATGCACTCCTCTCTGATCTGGTTCCACTTTATTACTAAAGGTTTAACTTATGCAACTTTAGTGCTAAGTTCCATCTTTAAGCAATGCCATGAGTGATCTAAAAGTAGTAATAGGAACATTTATTTTATACATGCTCGAGTATTTGAAAGTATCTTACCAAAAATGAATCGCACAGTTTATCAGTGCAGGTAGCCTCTGTCAATGCCTGAATAAAAAAACAAGTGCTTTGACCAGGATGGCTGTTTTCTTTGTATGCATCTCAAGGCACAATATTTATTTAGGCTGGAATGCACCTTACATTTTTCAGATGATACTGAGATAATAAATCACATCTGTTGGTACTATGCAACCGCTCCAAGATCACTCCTGTGATGGACTACAATGTTTAGTTTACTAATTTGTATTGAGATTGTAGTCCATCACCGGAGTGAGCTTGGAGCGTTGGCTACTTTACAACACACACAGGGACCATGGGGAACAAAAGTAGCCCCCCTCCAGAAGGAAGGACAGTGTCAGCACCAATTCAGAGATGATTTTAAGATCTACAGCTGAGTGATACACAAATAAGATCCAGTATTGTTAATGGGTACTTGAATGCAATTTTTAAGATTTAAATTCTGTGTTTAGTGCAAGTGATCATAGTGTGCCATAAGGTCAAGTCCTGTGTCATAAGTATGTATAGACAAATGCTGAGGCACCTGCTTAGCAACAAACTATATTATGAAAATGTACTGTGATGTTAATTGCCAAGTCAGCTTCTCTGTTCTAACCATGTAACCATCGCAGTGTTGATTCATTGGTGTGATCTGGTATTTTTTAGATCTGCACTGTTTCACCTTCCTCTTTCCTGTCCTAACCTACCTCTTCTCCATAACTTGTGGTTTATGTATTCCCTTTCTGATGAGCTTTGCTTCTTGGGGTTCTTCACATCCTGTAATGCATTTTATGATGCTCTCATGCTGAAAATAGGTGTTTGTATATTAATATTGCATAGTTTTTACTGAATTGATAACATTGATATTTTATTAGACATTAAACACCCTCTGTAAATAGATTTGTATGCCAAAGTGCATCTTAACAATCCCTAATTTAACACCTTTGTGACCGCAAAATGATTGTAGGAATAATGCCCCTTGCCATGAGAACAGTAATTAAAAGAGTAGTAAAGCCAAACTTTTTTTTGGTTTTGCTTCTCTTTTTGAGCACAGCACTCTGAATACACAGAACAATATTGTCAGGATCCACCTGGCTGCCTGATTGACAGCTGGATCTGCCTCTCTAGAGCCAGAGCCAGCTGGCCCACCCCCTCCCCTGTTTGTCCCTCCAATGATTGTTGGAGGAACATTGAGCAGAGGGGGGAATACCTGTGGGGAGCAGTGACTGACAGTCATGGCTCTCTGCAGGTAGAAGACCTGGAGCTGGTTAATTATAGGTTACATGATAGCTCAGCTCTTGGTGTGGAGCTGGCACATGACACCTGCAGCATATTTTATTCTCCAAATACTTCTACTTTTACATTACAGCAGAGAATTAGGATTTTGCAAGTGGGTGTGACCCTTTGTCAATCAGGAAATGTAGTTATTGGCAACTTAACTGACACATATCAACGCTGCTGAACATCTAAGCTTTAGAAAACTCTGGTCGTGAAAATGTTAATGCTTTACTACTTCACCCCCTTTAGAGAAACTATAGTTTTTATTCAAGAAAAAATTTAGACCTGAACCTCAAGCAGAAGCATGAGTGTGTGCATATCAGGGAGCCCATATGGCCATAAAGCTGCAGGTCCTGTGGGATGGCAAGGGGTTACCATCTTGTACTTGCCTGACTTCAGTAAACTGAATTCTGTTTCTTAAGGCTGAACGGATATGGAAGAAATACACAAAGTTCACCAAGATTCAAGAATACACACGGCTCTTGTATTTGGACAATGTTTGCTCATCCCAGAGTTTAGCTTTAACTGAGGGTACTGCAGGGATGCCAACCAGTAGTAGCTTACTGTGAGATAAATATAACGTTAAACGTCCCTTGTCAGAAAGTGGTTGTGTTTTAATAGGGTGGGTGTGGTTAAATGGGCTTGGGTTGCATTCGTTAATTAATTAATCCGAGTATAATTGTAAACATTCCAAAATAATTTACAGGGATGCTTTTATGAGGCAAGGTAAAACACAGCTTGCTCAGTGCGCCGCCTGCGCAACCTACGGCATATTCTGGGTGCGGCTACCACATGGGCATGGCTTCAAAAAGCATAACTTGTAGTGACATACATTTAAGTATATAAAAAGCTATATGATCAAAAAAGTGGATTGTACACTTTGAATGCCATCTGTGACTAGTTATATGTATCATCCCTCATAATAGATACTGAGAATTGCATACAGACGGTGCAAAGTGATACTGTGTAAGGTTTATAAAAATATACTTTATATATATATAATGTGTAAATGTTGCAAGCTTTTAAAAATCATACATTAAAACAGAGATGTACAAATCCCAGGAGCTCCGTGTGTTCCTTACAAGTGACAGCTGCCTCCTAATTTATGAATTTTTCTCTAGTCTAGTCTTGGAGCTCGAAAAGTATTTGTACTTGTACCGAGTACTGTACTTGGTATCGGTGCATCCCTAAAAACTACTACTTTTTTAAAAAAAATTTAACAAGAGGCATACACTGTATTGTGGTGCTGCACATTGCCCTGCAATGCATGGTGGTCGGGAGCTGCATTGGGGTGTTATTCAAGTAAATAGCAACGAAATGCACCTAATGCACGGTAACGCACTCTAGGTGTGCTTTACTATATTGTGTGATTAATGCAATGCTGTGGTGTGAATAGGCTCCAAAGGGAGATGTATACATCATACTAGGAAAGACCTGATGCGAGGAGTAGGACAATGAACAATCCCTTGACTTTGGGGAGTAGACAAAGCAGGTACTGGACTTTGAATAATTAAAAAATGTAATTGAGTTAAAAGACATCTAAAGCCAGAACTTTTTTTGGCTTTAGTCCTCTTTTGGGTTAAAGAAGTACATTTACTAATGTTCTCCTGTGACCCAAAGTCAGCATCTAGGGGGCTAATTCCCGCTATACGCTCACAGCTCAGAGCCACGCTGCAGCTGGGAAAGATCCTGACACTATTGTCGGAATCCACCCTGCTGCCTGATTGACAGTTGGCTCCGCCTCTCTAGAGCCAGCTGTGTCCGCCCCCTCCCCTGTCTGTCCCCCCAATGAGCGCTGGAGGAACAGAGAGGGGAGGGGGGTTCTGACAGTATTAGGAAGAGTACATTTTACTCTCCCAGTACTTCTCCTTTAATATAGCATATACTGAGTAAGTGATAAGTCTACTTCTCCCAACAACATGGGTCTGCTTGCAGGTTCAGAATTATAATGTCCATTCTTTTGACATGACATCTGTGCACTTTGCCCTTTTTCTGCCTTTGTACAGCCATTTCCTTAAAGTGATACTATGTAGCCCCGCCGCCACCACCTTTATGTATGTGCTTACATATATTCTGCCACTGTCTTCACTTGACACATTCACACAGCCCAGTGCAATAAAAAGGAATTTCATCATGACCAGGTGGGCTCTAGGAATGATAGGACATGTAGTCCCAACCCTACTTGGTTACATTCAGAGTGCACGCTCCTATATTTTACCTGGTATCAGCCTCTTGCAGTCCGCTGTAACAGCAGAGCCCAGGCTGGGAGAGGGAGCAGCTAAAAGACTTGTCAAAATTGTTTGAAATTGTTTAAAAGACTTGTCAAAATCATTTGTTGTGTTTTTTTTCAAAAGTGTGGCCTCCTTTGTAAAACTTTTATTTAACCCTAAAGTGAATGGGTAGGGGTACAAGTACCCCTTACTCATTCACAGGGGGGTGGGGTGCATCTGGGTGCCCCTTTATTAAAGGGGTACCCTGATGTGAATAAGCCCCCTGCCCGCACCCCCACAACCAATGCCCCATGGCTTGTGGGGAAGAGGCCCTTGTCCCCTTCGGCACCCTTAAGGGTCTGGTATGACACTTAGGTGAAATCCCACGCTTTTTTTTTTTAATGGGATCCCTCCTAACATTCCTACCAGACCTAAAGGGTCTGGTATTGTTTGTGAGGGGAAACCTTTTTTTTTTTTTTTTTAGAAATTTCATTTTTGCTGCGGCAGGTTCTATACATTGTACAGATTTGCCACTTTACAGACAGTTTAAGGGGACCCCCAGGCACAATATTTAAAGGAAATTTTCATTTTTATTGTTACCCTTTAAGCAATGTTAAAATCACTGCTACTTTAAAAAGGGTATTTTTAAAAAGCTTTTTTTCATTGATTCCTGTCCCCCAGGGCAGTACCCGGATCCCTATACACCATTTTATGGCCAATAGAGTGCATATAAGGTTTCAAAATGGGGAAATTTGCTTTTCAATGTTCTACCCCCATAGACTTGCAATGAGTTCGAGTTTGAATTCCAACTTTTCCCATGTTCTAAAGTTTGATTTTGAACCGAACACAGGAGTGTTCAGCTCATCACTACTACTGATCTAGAAGTATGCTAGAAGCATGTAAGTAAAAAAGGTTTGACTTCCCTGGCTGCATTCTTGGTTTGGAGCAGTTATATTGAAGCCAGAGACAGCTTAAAAATGATTGTTTTCATATTAAAGGTCACCATTAGAAATCTAGGTCATTTTTCTATGATGTCAGGTGCACTTTAAGGCTACACAGAACATAAGGAGCGCATCAGCACAGCCAGAATTCCTCTTTAAGCGGAGTTGTGCCATTGCTCTGTACAGATTACAATAACAGCACACGTGTATTGTACATGGCCATGGCTGAAGGCAGGTTTGTGTTTTGAAGAGAGAATACTATAGATCTGCACTAACTGCATCTGCCAGCACTTAAAGGATTCAAGCCCCTAGGGGAAGGATTGAGCCCTTTTCTAATACCCGTGTACATTGGGGTTAAGCTGGTCCTGATAAATAAGCATGCATACTTATGTCAAAAATATTTTTATTCTAGACATTTCTAAAAGAAAAATATTCTACTTTTTTTAAAGCTTGGCACTGCAAGTAAAATCGCATAAAAAAAAGAAAAAAGGATATGAAAAGAAAAAGAAGATTATGATATCACAGGGAATTTAAAAAAAAAAGCACAATGCAATGCAACACGTGTCAAGCGCGTTACAGCGTGTGCTGGAAACTCAGCGCAACACAACGCAACTTCGTTAGCGCATGCAATGGTGTGAATAGATCCTTAGGACTGCTTTAACTATAAAACCAAATCCTTCTCATTCCAACTACTGAATGTGTCAGGTATATGCCACCAGACTACACCTATGTGTGCTGAAAGATTTGGTACCACTTGGTAGATCATGAGTGAAGTGATCTGATTTGAACCTTGAAAGGAAGGGAAAGGAATTTGTTGGATAAAAGACATGAAACAATAGAGAAGCAAGGCCTTTCGACGGATGTCCCAGTTGCATACAGTGAGAAGAAGGGAAGGTGGTGGAAATATGTCCTAGAGATTAAATCTTCCAGCTGGTGGAAAGGCCAGGGCCCCTGACCCTAGGATAAAGCTAATGCATTGACCAATACGACACAGGCCAGTCCGGTTTATCTCTCCTGTGCACATGTGCCTCTGAATCCTTGCTCGTTCATCACCAGGACATCTTGCAGGAAAACAGGGTCTGTCTCACTCCTTACAGTTCAAAGGTGATTCATAAGAGCCCCAGCAGAAGTCAGGAAGCCCAGAGCTCAGTTCAGGGGCAAGATTGTCTTTTGGCTAAGCAGTTCCTCTAGAGTGGTAGAGGAAAGAAAGCGGATCCAGTGTGTTTGTTTGAAAGTTCTGTCCTTGAAGAGGATTGTCTGTGTTTGTGGATGTGGGACTCTTCCTGGCCGTGCAGAGAGGGATGCATACAGCAAGTCCTGAACACAGTCTGGAAACATCTGGAATTTTATGTTTCCATCTCCAGGGAGATTCTCTTTGTTTATCGTCTATGCCAATAAATCAGGTCCATTTTGGTGATATGCAGCGGGAGCAGGAAACATATCACAGAGGTTAAGTGTTCTCTTCTTCTGAGTCCCTGATTATGAGCTGTGAGGAATTGTTTCAAAAGAATGGAAATCAGACTATACCATTCTCCACAATTTTTTGTGTGATTTAAAGTGACACTAAACTCAAGGGGTTGAACCTTAAAAATGCATTCAAGTACCTTAACTATTAACAAAAATGTATCTTATTTGTGTATCACTCGGCTGTAGATCCTCAAATCATCTCTGAATTGGTGCTGACACTGTCTTTCCCTCTGCAGGGTGGCTACTATTGTTCCCTATGGTCCCTGAATGTGTTGTAAACTAGCCACCGGTCCAAGCTCTCTCCCGCACAGGGGCTTGATATGAACCAAATTTGCCCGTGACTGTAAGAAACCCCCTTCTGAGCCAGCTATTGATCCTGGCACTAAAGACATTGGATCAAACATGCATATGAAGCAGATAGGAGCCTTCCTTCTGGTAAGTCCTTATCTGCTACTAAAACATACTGTAGTTGCAGACAGAATTCATGTAAACAAGCAACTTTACATCTAAATACAGGCAGTGAATTTCAGCCTTGATGAACTAGCCGAAATTCACTGTGTGGGTGCCACTGTCAGCACCCTTCCACCTGGTATCCCTCAAGCTGTTGATCGAAGAAGCAGGTCGGAAAATTCTCCGTTGAATGGAGCTAGCAGCCAAACAGCTGCATGCTCCATTCGGGTATTCTGACAGCATCCACTGTCAGAAAACAATAGAAACAGCCAACAAATGCTTGTAAGTGTGGGTAGAGGACTCTGTTCTATTTTTATTCGTTCAGCCCACAGGTGGAATGGAAGAAATAGAACCGTGTATACCTGGATTTACACTACCTTGGCTCGTTAATAACAGCTTAAAAAATAGAGAAAATGCAGAGGTAAAAGGTAGAGGTGCAGAGAAATCAGAATTTCAAAAACGGAACTGAAATGAAAAAAAATGTCAGGCCGAAACCGAAAATGTTTTTTTTCTAACTTTTTCAATTTTTAAAAAATATTGTATTTTTATTTGTTTATAAACTTTTTTTGTTTATATTTTATTTTTATTTATTAAATATTTTTATTTTTTTATTTTACTGTTGGGGGTTTCAGGAAAATATTAGGGAACTAAACAGACCCCTGATATTTCCCTTTTAAAATAGAAAAAGAGATTGAGGACACAGTCCTCAATCTCTTTTTCTGCAGCCCCTGTTATAAATGAACAGGAATCCTCTATACTGAGTGTTCCTGTTCATTCATAACATGAGGACAGAGTATGTTTACTATATCCACAATCATGAATGAACAGGAGGTGATGCAGATCACTCCCATTCATTCATAATTGGGGACACAGTAAACATACTATGTCCTCAATTATTTACAAACAGTCAGCGATCACGGATCACTAAGAGCTTGTTTCCCTCTCTCCTTCCTGACATGCTGTCACAGGAAGCTCTTGACCTGACAACTGACTCCTCCTCTGCACCGCCGGCCGGCTTCCTGTGACAGCTGTCTCGCCGCACATCGCTGTTCTCCCGATCTGTAACAGTAAGCTGGGTGGGGAGGAGAGACGCCGGCTGCTCAGAGCGCTCTCTTCCGGCAGCACTCAGCCTCCTGTGACAGTTTCTCTCCTCCCCGCTGGACGCTGCTCTGTGTCCCAGAGAAACTAAGGATGCACCGCTATATCGGCCAAAACATGGCACTTTCGGCATTTTGCCAAAAGTGCAATTTTTGGCCGATATATCGGTGCATCCCTAGTAAAATGTTATATTTGCAGATTTGCTTGTTGGCCTAGGACATATTACAAGAGCCAATGTGTTTTTTAAAGTACAGTTATCTTTTAATGCATTTTCTCATGACCAAATGTCTTTGTGAGAAATAAAATACATGTTCCATGATGTTAAGAGCACAAAATTTCCCCAGGGGATGAATCACATTTTTTTCTTTAGAAAAAATAATAAACTGAAATCTTAACATAATTGCTTATATTCCAGTAAAGAAAAGGCTGAACATAAGGAATAATTTATAAAGCAGAAATAACATGTATTTATGGAAGGTTTATGTCCGTGCATTCAGCGGAGATCATCGATGTCAGAATATGACAGTTCTGTGATTCCACATTGATGTGCCCTAGGCATATATGAATGAGGACCCCTTTGTACCTTTTTGTCAGGTGATTTTTTGGCAAAAAATGGAGCTGTGCTGTTAGAGGCATCACATTGTCTGCTTTACATGTAGATCTACTCTGCCACTGTATAGACTACAAAACAACAGCTATTATGCCCTGCACGCCTTTGTTGCAGGATTTTTATACATTTCAAGACAAGGGATGTTCTGTTCAACACAGATTGCAACTTTGCTGGAAGAACAAATACATTCTGTATTCTTAAAAAGGTATCCCTACCAATCAACATGTGCTTGCTATTGATGTGAAACCTGCAAAGCTCAAATAGGGTTACCTATGTCATGATGAAGCAGCACACCCGTAAGGTCATGTAATGCACCACCATAATAAAATAGGTGATTTCCTAGAGGGACTGATGCTCATCCAGATTGTTGGGAGACTCACTGAATAACTCAACTGGTAAGGTGTCCCTTAATGACCCATGACCTGAGAAGCGAATCATAAATTTAATTTGCTAAACCGCCAGCAGAGCAAGTCCTCTGATCATCTCTTGGAAGAAAAAAAAAAAAGCAAATATTTCAATTTGGTGTGGTCTAATTTATAGTGTATGTATGGTCAACACCTATATTTAATTTTAGATAGATTAGGAAAGGGTTAAAACAGTTGGCAATCTATTTTTGCTGTACATGTTGGGGAGATTTCCCTTCACTTCCCATCCAGTAGACAAAACAGGAAGTGAGAGGAAATATCTAAAACGTAAGAGAAATCTTAAAGCTGGCCATACATGGCTCAAATCTCATCCAATTTCATTTAAGAAAAATGCTGAATATTGAGCTGTGTGTGGCCCTATCAGCCCCACCTGGCTTGACAAACTTCAAGTGATAAATCAAAGGAGCTGTTGGCTGAACTGTGACTGCAGCCATCAATCAGACGCAGGTAGAACAAGAAAAAAACAGGTTTCCTTTCCATCATTCAGTCCAATAATTCACCCAGTTAATTTTACCGGAGACTTTCTAGTAAATGAAAGATAAAAACATTTTAAGGCATCATTGGAGGAGGGCAATCTGGGTTGAACAGTTTGCTGCATTCAGAGGAGGCTAAACACCGCCACTGGATGCAGCTGCATTCTGTCCTATAGCTGCATACAAACTAGCCGATTAGCTGCGGGTAGAAACTCCACAGAAATGCCGTACCTAGGCTCATCATGTCTGCATCCAGTTTCAGTCAGAGGCTTTATTCACATGCAACAGCTCGGGTGAACAGCGGCGGCACTGGTCATTGATTTGCACAGAGTAGAAATCTGTTAGCCGCCGTTGCTGGCCATGTCTGTTCGCACACATTGTGTACTAGTAGCCTGAAGCTCTGTCAGCAGAGGCCCGTATGAATGGGGCCGTATTGTGGAAATATTTAGCAAACACCAGTTAATCTAGTTATCATTAATGATTCAATCTTGGCTGCAAAAGTACCTTTTCATGATACCAGCCTCCTTGTCATACCGTACACTCATAATGAAAAGGGGAGGGGCAACATTCTTAGCCAATTAGGTCTTTATTGCATTCGGGCCATAAGCATAACACTGGGAAGGTGAATAGAGACGTGAAGCAGATAGAAAGGAGAGATGACTACATGAAGCAAGGTCACATAACCAACACCCCCAAACCTCCCCCTCCATATAAGAATCCTGGGGTTCTTCTACCCGCAGGATTCTGTATACATTTAAAATTGGCGTGGCTCTGCAAGCCTCCATTCGCACAGCCGCTTTATCCACATTGACAGGATCTGTGAATGGAGAAACGACAAGTCCCATCGGCCACCAAGGCAGAGACTTGCAGATGTCAATAGATTGTGCGGTGACGTCACCGCACTTGTAATCCATTTATTCCTTCTCCGACTAGGGTTGCCACGTTTTCTTCAAGTGAAACCTGAACACTCTAGCGACGCGCATAAATTTTTTCTTGGGAGAATGAGTCTCGGCTTATTTATATGTAAATAGTGCCACCCATTCATATGTAAATATCACAGTTGAGACTTTTTTAGGGGGGGGCAAGTAGCCCCTATCTTAATTTTTGTTGCCCCTGTCTGCCTGACATCGTGTCCGGGTTTCTGATGCCATGAAACCCGGACACAGCATTCAAAACCCGAACTGCGTGGGTGAATCCTAGACAGGTGGCAACCCTACCTCCGACCCTGTAGCTGAAAGTTTGTACCTCGGTACAGACAGGGGCCCACGAGCCACTGATCGCGGTTGTAATGCTTTATTGGCTCCAATGCAAAAAATAAATGCACGTTTATTTCTTTTATGAAGATGTGTGCGGTTATTTTTTTTTAAAGTGGACTTTGCCTTTATGGTGATGTAGCAATTAGTTCTGCTCGGTGAAGACTCCCGAGAAGTCGGTTGCATGTCACAGAACCCAAATCCCATCATTCATTATCCTTTCCTCACTCCCTGTAAAAGAAACAAGCAGATAATTAGTAAGGTCATAACAATGTCCCATAAAATATAAACAGCAATCTCTGCTGCCACTCTCCAAACACTCTCCAGCTGGGCCTTGTCATGTACTAGGTGGAGCAATCATAGCATAGCTGCACCTTCACCACTGGATCTGCTAGAGTCATTAGTCACCAAGTTTTTCAGACTACGTTCAAGTAGATGGCTCGCATCTGTTACTGGCTGACATAGTGGGAGGCTCTCTCACATCGTTCATTAGTAATTCTCTAAACCAGCCACCAGGAAATGATCTGAAATGAATTCACCTGCCCTCCGCTCTGAAGCTGGATGTCATCCATAGGAACGTTATTATTTGATTTTATGAAACTATAAAAATCATCCATATTAAACATGAGGCAACTTTATAGGGAATAGTGAATGTTTGACCTAAATTTATTTAGAGCAAACCTGAATATGACTAACAGTGATTCCATCTTGTCTTTTCTTTTTTATTAAAGAAATATAAATCAAAGTCAAAAAAATTATTCCTATTGTATCATATTAAAAGTGGGCCTAAGGCCCCTTTCACACGGGCTGGTAACGCAAGATGGAGGAAAAAACTGGATGAACACGAATGTCACAGCGGTGACATCCAATCCCTGCCACTCCAATCAGGAGAGAATCCATGCAGGGATCCCCTCCTGATTGGAGCGGTAGGGATTGGATGTCCAGTTTTTTCCTCCATCTTGCGATACCAATACCGTGAGATTAATGCATGCTATCGGACAACACACCTAGCATGCAATAGGTGCGTTTTGGTGCCATTTATTTAAATGGCACTCCAATGCACCTCCAGATCACCACCCGCTGCAACACGTGGTACCATAATGTTGCACGCTACATTGAGAAAAAGTAGTGCATTATGCGATAGCGTGCATTAATCGCATGGTATCATGTACACCTAAGTGTGACGGGTCCTGAAGGAGAGGACTGAATCTGAATTTCAGTCTATGTTTTCATGCATATGAGTGAATGCCTAGGCTTTTAGCAATGATTGGAGCCAAACTTTGGCCCTTCAACTGTGGCCAAACTACAAATTCCATCTTGCCTTTTGGAAGTGATGTCTGCGGCTGTCAGAGTCTTACAATGCTTTAGGGCCCATTCACACCAGGGCAGTTGTGGATCAGTGCGGTTTCCGCACTGATTTTAAAAGGGCGGTTTTGGGAGTTTTTCATTGCGTTTCAGCGCCAAACACAATTAAAAACTCCCAAAACCGTGCTGAACAGCACAGTTCCATTGTAAGCAGTATGGAAACTGCGCTGATGAGCGAGGAAAAAAAGTGTCGGCGAGCAATTCGGACGGGGGACGGTTCGGATCGCGCTGAACCATGCAGTCGCATGAACAGTCCCCATAGCAATGTATGGGATCATTCATGTCGGCGGATCCACACGGCCGAACCGCCCTGGTGTGAACGGGCACTTGAGGGACTTAGCGTTCCACAACAGCTAGAGGGCCAAATTTTGCCTACCCTTGCGCTGCACTGCACATTGAATCCTAAAGGTGCCCATACACCTTACATTTATCTGGAGATTTTTGTCTGCGATTGCGTTTTCGTCAGAAAATCTGCCAGTTTATGGGGAGTGTACAACCTCAATTACTACAACTGGCAGATTTTTGTCTTTCAAGCAGGCTAAAAAACGTTTGTCTAATTGGATGAAAATTTACAGGTTAGTGGCGTTGTTGTACAACAAAAATCTCAAGATGCAAACAGCACATACTCAAACAGAAATCTGTCCTTTCGATCAATCAAAATCAGCCAGGTGGTGGTGCTGACGAGCGTTAATGGCGAACTACAATGGTCTGTGCATGCTGGGCTAGTTGTAAGAAAATTGAACGAGGGTGAGATGTCTGGATAAAAAAAGTTGTACAATGGTGGTAAGGTGTATGGCCACCTTTAGAGAAAATACCCTCAGAATCCTAATCCTTCCCCACTCCATCCTAAACTAGAAAAAAAACAGTTTTGGCTGGACTAAGGCCTCATGAACACTACGCAGCCAAACGTTGATTCCAGGTGTATTTGGAGCTTTCCTCTAAACACACCTGGACTAATTTTAATGCTTTTGTATGACTGAATGCACAACTAGACATGCAGCTTTGTTTGGGTGCATTCAGTTCAGAAGCGATTACAAAAAATAGAATTTTCTGCGTTCTAGGCCACGGCTATTAATGTAAACGCATGTAAACGGACGTACACACATGAAAAGACATGTACAAAACTGCACAAAAAAAGCCAGTATATCAAGGGAAAAGGGATGCTGGACCATGCTATGGTTACCTATGTCAAAATACATATGTAGTGCATGAGGCCTTACAGTATAAGCTCTCTTATAATTTGTAGTAAATATTTAGTACAGGAAGGACCATATGAAAAGGAGCCTATGCCCCTCCTGCTGTCTGGAAATCATAAATGTTAAATATTTATATGCCATATTTTAAATAAAGAAATGTAAACATATGTTGGTCCTGAACTTGGTAATTTGTTAAAACGAACACTGATGACATCCAAGAAAGTGGCAAAACACCAGAAATTCTTGCTGTCTCTCCCATTACAGTCTGTGTGTATTCCGAACTCCTGTGACATGAGCATTTTGCAGCTGTAACCTATAGTCATTTCTAATCAAGTAAAAGTGGCAGAGATTAAACACTGAATGTAATTAGGTGCAAAGAGCTGGCATCGTACAGCACTCTGTGATATTAGCCTCGGGACGGTGACAGAGCAAAGCTTGAACACTGCACTTTTCCAGTTAGAGAGGTTTTTTTTTGTACAAGTTCTTATGACAGGCTAAGAAGACGTGGAATCATTCCACACCACCGTTCCTGCATATTCTCATATTATATACAAGCATTCTGTTTTTTTAGAGGCTGAGATAAAAAAGGGGATGAATAAACTATTTTGAACTTTAGAGCTGAACTCCAGACAAGTGGATAAATACAATATGATATAAATTGCAGTGCTCGGAGACTTCTTTATTTCAGTTAAAGTGTAAACCATCACCTTCTGTAAAGAAAACTCACCAGATAAATGTACTTCACATCTACAGAGGTCATCATAAGTGTTCAATATATAAATCTGATCAAACTTGGCATCAGAAGTGCGACAACCAAGATGTGAGATCCTCCACCATACCTTTAGTGACTAACACCACCATATGATGAGAGGTCAATATAACTCACGTGGCACAAATACACTACTTGAATCATCCACCAAGGCTTGTGTTATATCCAGAAGTTGTCTATAAGTAGCTAAATATACATATTGTGCTGATTAACCTACTAAAGGATTTTTATTCCCGTCCATCGAGTTTTGATATTTTCACCTGCCTGTCCGTTCAGCAGACGCCACTTTTCTGATATAAATATAGACTGTAAAAGCTATACAATGGTGTCCTCTCTCTACCGTGGCACCGAGTGTTGCGCTGCAATGCACACACGCCAGAAAGTGTGTTGGGCTGTCATTAAGAATAAACCGCAAAGCATGCAGTACCGTCCGCTGTACAATAAACACACGGATCCAGTGCTTAACCTTCTGTTTTGGTTCTGTAAACTTTTGAAATGTTAAATAAAGAATACAAAAAAAGACGCACAGATACTGCAGCTCAGGGTTATGGTGTGAATGAGCCCTCAAATGTTATATGAACTATCGATCATAGATGCAATTTCTTTAAACACTCTTTTAGTGGGAAAACAAGTATTGGCTGAATAAAGAGAAGATTGATCAGTTTTATTTGTGTAAGACAATCCCATCAAGAAAACCCAGCCTTCCAAATATCGTGAACCCCATTTTAATGAATATGTAAACTGAAATGAATAGTACAACATTGCAGTACAGTGCATTCAAATATTAAATGCATATTACAGTCATGTTATCTGATTATAACAAACAATTTATTAAAGAGGACTACATACATTTATTAGGAGGTGGCATGCCCCTCTTTTAGGGCATTTAGACTTTTTTGATTAAGAGGCCTAATTTTGAACTTTCATCACATAGATTGCGGTGGGTGAGATCACAATATTTGGAAGGATATATTGGCCAATGGGATTGTCTACACGCATGTCAAATGTATTGCATCGATTGCAATTCACTTATTAAAGCTGAACTCCAGGTGTCCTGTAAAAGACTATAGTAGTCTTCGCTATTACAGTGATCTCCCAGGTCCTGTACAGCGGCTTGCCCTCTGCTCTGGCAGTCACAATGTGATTAATATTAGTATTAAAATTATTTGCAGTGTTGCATTATTTAGTTACAGTGGTCTGTTTACTATTTATGTGCAGTTTAAATTCATATTTTGTGCAAGCTACATTTGTAGGATACAGTCTTTTCATCAAATTGATTGTGATTATAATGTAATTATACACGTATGGCCAGCACCAAGATCCCCAGTGGGAGACCCCTAAAGCTCCTATATAGTTAACAGCTTTCTGAAAGTTTTTACATTGGCATGCCCCCTCTTTTCCATCCTCATGTTATTGGCAATTCACCTCCACCAAAGAATCCTAGTTTTGAAGATATTTGCAAATTAGCATTTGGGTTTACTTAAAATATTCCATTATTTGTGTATCATTTTGGTGGATAGCTATATTATACGTAGGTAGATGCAGATATTGTAGCTATACCAGTATTATGATTTCTGACCTAGTTTTCTTTTTCACAAAGTGTGTATCCTTTTTTTTAGGATTTCAGAAAGACCTGACTGGCTTGTTTTTTGTGTGGAAGGAACTGCCTTTGTTACTCATCTCATTTTATTCAGGTACATTTTTTTATTAATTGAAATTATCTTAATAACATATCTCAAATAAAGGATCTGCCCATCTAAAATGAATATTTCAGTTTTAGAACACGCTGGAGAATTGAACCACCTAACAGTTAATTTCTCTCTGTTAAGGTGCCCATACACCTTACAAATATCGGCCGATTTTCGTATGCGATTGTGTTTTTGTCCCATATTCGTAAGGTTGATGGGCATTGTACAACAGCAAATACTGATCGACGAAAATGCGTGCGGTCTATTGCCATAATTCGTCCAGGTGCTTTCTTCTAATTACCGCTGATCCAACCTTGCGATAATCGGGGCAGAATGAGGCGGCCGTACGAAAATCGTACGACGGTTCGCTCATCGGATGAAAAGTGTCGCCCGATGATCGCAAGGTGTATGGGCAGCCTTACTCTGGCCACAAAATATATGAATTTGAGTTCTTAAGTCTGCAGTCCTAAGAAAGGTTCTAACAATTCCTCATTAAGAAAGTCTTATTTCCATCTGTGTACCACTGGACAAATTCCCCCCCTCTTCCTGTCCCAGTGACTACCTAACAACAGAGAAGGAAGTGAGGTTAAGGCTCCCCATGGGGACACAGAGAGCGATAAATAATTATCTCTTCTCTACTGTATTCAGAAACCAAAGTAAAATTTTAGATAGAGTTGCATTTAGGCCTGGTTCACACCTGAGCGTTTTTACGGTGGATCTGTGCGAGAAAACGCGCAAAACACATTTCCATTCAAGTCTAAGGCAACTGTTCACACCTTAGTGTTGCGTCCAGTGTAGAAAAACTCCCACCACACGAAAAGATGCAGGAGCTATTTTGAGACGGATCTCGTGTCGTTTTGGTCCCATAGATTTGTATTGAAATTGCGCACGTACATGTGCATATGCATGCGCTCTTTCATTAGCGATGATCACACGGTTTACACAGATTGGAGAGAGGACCCCCCCCCCCTGTCACACAGCACACTGGGATCAAGATGGAAGACTCAACACTGAACCAACACTGTCTACTGAGGACTTCCTTAGCAAGAGCATGCAGTCACAGGAGTGCTTGGTGGACCATTGGTGCACAAATATGGAGCTACCGGGATGGTTTTTCCCCATCAATTAAAGATGCCAAAGGCAATGTGTGGTTGCCACGTCACGCTAAGTAGAGGGATCCATACTCAACAATGCAATACCGTCTTGTAAGAAACCCTCTCCTCAAAAACAGGAAGGAGGAACTTGGTCATGGCTGTTTCTGGTGCTCATTGGATGCCTGTACATCTCTATGCAGGCAGAAACGCTTGTTAACGCGCATTTCTAGAAGCAAAAATGCGAGAAAACTGCAAACGCCTAGGTGTGAACGCAGCCTTAATTCTTCTGGACTAAAACATTGGAGTATTATATACAAAACAAACTACTTCTGAACTCTGGTAACACAGTTGGTAACACAGCTGATAACACAGTGATCCATGATCTTCTTGGACTGCCCTTGCCTATACCATCCCTAAATATGAAATTTTTCTGTATGTTGTAATTTGGGTTTGTATTCTCTATTACAGTTCTATTTGTTACGTACATTGAAGAAGAGCATTTAGAATGCAGAATTAATTTACTGCAGATAATGTTGATCATAGTGTTGTGTAGCAGACTTGGGCAATGCGAAAATCATGATTATCTTTTTCCTGACCTATGGAGAGAGAGTGCTGGGCAGGAAAATCTGCTGTGTCTGGACTTGGCTTGAGTCTCTAGGAAGAGACCTAAACAGGTCTCTTATCAGCAATACAAATCATGGATTGTGTAACCTTTTATGTACACCGCAAACACACTTGTGAGAATGAGCATACATTTTTATTCATCACATTTGTTACAGGCATTTATACAGTGCTTTACATATTGTACACTACCATCAGTACCTGCCGTCAAGGTGTTTACAACGCATGGTCCTTATCCCACATGCATACATAGTAGAGGGATCCATACTCAACAACGCATGGTCCTTATCCCACATGCATACATGGTATGTATGCATGTGGGATAAGGACCATGCATTGTAAACTTGTAATTGGTTCCTGTGTTGTAAACGTTTTAATTGGTTCTTGTCTAAACGGGAACCACCAATTACCTGTTAACATTTCTTTGGTTTGTGGCAGATAACCAGATTCTTTATTTATTTATTTACGGTACTATATATAGAGCGCCGACAATTTACACAGCACTTTACAAACTGTACAGTCACATCAGTCCCTGCCCTTTAAGGAGCTTACAATCTAAGGTCACTGTCTCACATGCACACACTAGGGCCAATTTAGACAGGAGCCAATTAACCTTCCGCCATGTCTTTGGAATGTGAGAAGAAATCAGAGCTCCTGGAGGAAACCCACACAAGCACAAGCATGGGGAGAACATGCAAACTCCATGCAGATAGTGTTCTGGCCAGGATTTGATCCCCAGTGCTGCAAGGCAGAAGTGCTAACCACTAAGCCAATGTGGTGCTCCAGAGGACCCAGCCAAGCACAGGGAGAGCATGCAAAATTGATGCAGTTAGTGTACTGGTGGGAATCCAAACTCAGGACCTAGCGATGTAAGGCAGGAATGCTAACCAGTAAACCACAAACTGTTAGACTGCAAAAACAAGCTAAGATGAAGCTATATGTTTATATATTTGTAAATGACCGTGAGCAACTGGTAAGCATGGGCACTCCAGAGTATTGTTTAAAGAGAAGCTGAACTCTGGAAGCTGTGCTAAAAAATAACAGTAGGCAGAGGGCAAAGGACTAGTCACGTGTATTGCCTTTGGTCCCTCCAGATGATCTTTCCCTTTTTTTGACTTGCCATGCCTTGTTCTACACTGTGTCTCTGTGTGGCAGTGCCTACTTGGTAGAGACAGGGCTTTGCTTCAAGCACAGTGAGCAATAGTGACATCACCAAATCTTCTGAGACTTACAGAGGCAGAAGCGCCTTATATCTATACAGCTATGAGTAGGGTTGCCACCTTTTCTTCAAGCCAAACCCGAACACTCTAGCGACGCGCAGACATTTTTTGGGGAGAATAAGTCGGAGCTTACTCATATGTACATAGCGCCGCCCATTCATATGTAAATATCACAGTTGAGACTGTTTTCAGTGGGGGGCCAGTAGCCCCTATCTTAATTTTGGTTGTCCCTGTCTGCTTGGCATCTTGTGTCCCGGTTTCTGCTGCCATGAAACCGAACACAGTATTCAAAGCCCGAACAGTCCGGGTGAATCCTGGACAGGTGGCAACCCTAGCTATGAGGCTGCCAGCACAAGACTGCTTAGGAAAACTCACAGACCAGGACGTGCACTGCTTTCTAGGCACAACTAACAAATGTTCCCTATAAAATAGCAAATCTTACTTTTCAGTTCAGGTAAACTTTAAGTTGCAGATACTTTAATATAACCATATGTGGTCTTGTGCAGAAGCGAGCAGTCTCCCCTGTCTACTGTAAAATATGTTTTTCATGCTGCTGTACTATGGTGGTCATACTGTAATGTTTAGAGATCAAACTTTTATATATATCTCACATACAGCTCGATATCTGGAGACGTAACTTGATATGTTGAAACATCTCTGTGGTGCTAGATATTGCTCATTTGTTTTTCAGTGAAGTAAAAGAAATGCATCTTTTATTTCTTATCTTCCCCATTTTTATTGTTGATTATACGGAGACTAAAAGGTGCTAAATCCTGGTGGCCGAGCAGTTCAAGAGACAATAGATAATTTGTTAACTGATTGCTTTTCTTGCCGAAAAATCTCTCCATAAGTAGCTCTCCTTGATCCCTCCCAAAGCCAGTATCATACAATTTTATTTGTGTTTAATTAAAGAGAGGAAAAAAAATGATCAGCATTGCCAAGTGTACCAACCCTGATACTTTATTACATGGCAAGTACAGAGGAGGTAGTGTTGTTTAGTAAAATGACATCAAATGTTTATATGGTATTGAGTGATCCACCTTAAGGCACATTGGATACTCTCACCTCCCTCATCCTCCTTTCCTTCTTTGGAAAAAGTGCAAGGAAATGCAAATAGCTATGGTCACTATTTTTTTTTACACAGGGGCAGTATGCGTAGGCATGTATGTATGTGTATGTGACCTTTTCCCAGAAACCTTCCCCTTCCATTTCTCTCCTCATGAAACTCCTAAATGTTTGTATAGACCATAGAAACAGTCTAATGGACATCCCCACTGCCTGCAATGTTCAAGCTGTGGCTGCTCCAGGATCCTCAGTTTTTAGTCCACCAGTGCCAGGCCCAGGCCGTGTAAATTAATGACTCTAGCTCAATGCAGGTCACCAATAGTTGCTATGGCTATGCTCCCCATTTCTGATGCCAGTTACAGTTTGTCTTTAAAGTGAAATAATGACTAGCTTTTTTCCAACCCACTTTTTGTGAACCCGGTTGTCAAAGACAGACCCCCTGGGGGAAAATGAAGAGACAGGTCACCAGCACTCAAATTATTTAAATAGATATGTCCTTTTTAATGGACAATTATGTCCCAATAATCAACAAAGCCGACGTTTCGGGACCCCGCAGGGTCCCTTCTTCCTGTTGTTACTCTAAGGACCGTGATATAATATACATATAATCACAATATAATAGACATGTGCGATTCGTTTCGTTCCGAATCGAAATTCGGACGAATTTTCGTAAATTCGGACATTCGGATGTATCCGAATTCCGAATTACAGACATAACGAATGCAAACGAATCCGAATTTCCATTTCCGAAATTTCGGTAGCGTTCGCACGAACGTTCGTTTCGTTTTCTGTTCTTATTCGTTTCGTTCGTTGGAGCAAAGTGACATTAGAGAAGGAGAAAAATATTTTTCCCCCTCAAATGTCACTTTTGCTGCAAACGAATAAGAAACGAATAAGAAACGAATAAGAACAGAAAACGAAACGAACGTTCGTACTAACACTACCGAATTTCGTCCGAATCCGAATTCCGAATCCGAATTGACTTTCACACCCGAATCCTGAAAAACGAAATAACACAAATCCGAATTTAAAACGAAACGAATTTTTTGGCAGTGCACATGTCTACAATATAATCATATAATATACATGGTATATTATGGAACCAGGTCACATCTTTCTGCCTTCAAGAAGGGACCCTGCGCGGCCCGAAACGTCGGCTTTGTTGATTATTGTGACGTAATTGTCCATTAAAAAGGACATATCTATTTAAATCATTTTCTAATAGTTAATGGGGTCAAATTGAAAAAGTATGTATAGGGTTTTTATACAAGGAGGTGGCCTTCATGGAAATGGGAAGAACAGGGGTGGGGGATGGAGGAGCTACCGTTCTGCTTTAACCTTCCTGGCGGTATTCCCGAGTGTAGCTCGGGGTTACTTTTCCATACCATAAGCGGTAACCCCGAGCCACACTCGGGAATGCCGCATAGCATTACTTACCTTGTCCCTCGAGCCGCGCTGTGTTCTCCGGCCGACGCCTGCATCCATCTTCCTGGTTCTGTCCCTTGCGAGCGTACGCGTCGCAGGGGGCGGAACCGGCGGGAGATTTAAAAATTTTTTTTTTCAAAGAATAGACCGAAAAAAGAAACGAAAAAAAAAAATCATACCGCCAGGGAGGTTAAAGGCAAGTGCGGCTTTGCAGTGAAATCTACCAAAAGGTCCCTATTCTTCCCCCCCTGTTGGACTGTTTGACAATTTACTTTTTTTTTGGAAGAGGGAGAGAATGTAAAATTAAATTTACTGTAATAAGTACTCTTATTACCCTTTAAGGATCATTGACCTGCTTTCCAGATACTGCGCAGATTTACATACATGTGAAAAAGAACAGCTTGATTTTGTTTTATCTGATAATATCATGGGACACCTTGTATTCGCTGCTATATTTTACCTTTGTATGACTGTCTTCCATATAGCGTATCCTTTTGATTGATTGTAGCCTGCAGCAGGGATAGGAATGTAAGCCGATACTGTGTTTTAGACTCAGAAAGCTTCATATTCAAGGTCACTGTGATCGAACCAGGACATAACTTGTAAATATTCTGCAGAAGCCAAAGGGTTATGTACGTTTTTTTTTTAAACGTCTGCAGTATAATCTCACCTGGATCCAAAGCTTTAAGCCGAATCAGTCAACACTTAATCAACATTTACTCAAGAGGCTCTCAGGAATAGAGCCAGGATACTTCACTATTGATGTAAATAGAACATCTTTGTTGATGTTGTAAGGTCCTATTTGGTTTCTGATAGACTTGAGGGAGGAGCATTTGATTCAGATTGCCTCAAACTGTCATGGGATGCGCACATTTTATGTGTCTACCTTGTTGCTACCAAGTGCCAACCACCTTATTGTGTTGCCATTTTCCATTTGTTGTCGGCCCCTATATAACAACACCAGGAAAATATGATAGAATCACCTTTTAACTTGGTTATATATTTAATTTAAAATAATTCAGTTTCCTTATTCATTTTTTATATTACCAGAAGGGTACTTTAAATTATTTTTTAATCCCTGGTCTGCAGAAATGTTTAATGACATACTGAATATAATGAAAACAATGTTTACAGTCGCTCAGACATGTGAAAACAGCTCCAAGAGCACAGGGAAAGTAAAGGCAGAGGTAACAGGTTAAATTTGCAATGGTGCTTTGTTTTTCTAGACATAATAAAGTGGACTTATCATCAGATTTTTGTTTTTCATGTTACAAGTCTGCTTTCGTGAACTCGTACTTTGTTTCACTGCCTACCCCACTTAGTTTATCTTGCTGTGAGAAATATAATAAACTCACAGTTATGCGGTACCCACGGGGATCGATAGATGATGGATAACCGTAGTTTCTGGTTGCTTGAGAGTGAATAGTATCTCTCTCAGGTCCGCTCCTCTGCTCAGTTGGCGGGTACAATAGCCAGCCTGCTATTGGCTATTGCAATTTTATTTGTCAATAGCAGGCTGGCTATTGCTCCCAGTTACTTACATTCTGCTGCTGACTGTGGAATCTAGCCGAATGTAGTGTGCATTAAGCCACCAGCAAAAAAATAAAAAATCAAGTACATATGTCCTAGATTTTATTCTGCCGTTTCCTTGAGAGTGCCGGTTGCCAGTTTACTGTACTTTTCTTGCCCCCATTCCACCGATCTTCACTGTCCCATTTGGCCTTTTAGTGAAAATGTTGCCTGCCAGCCCTTCTTCACAGTGCACATGCAAGCCATAGCCTCTTTAATCCTTATGGGTGAGCTAAGTATTTCTCTTAGCAGGCTGTACTTACAATGTTGTGGTCTGACCACTAGGAGGAGGAGACTGAGGAAATGCTTCCGTCTTCCTGCAGCAGACTGATTACATAATTTCAGCCTAGGCAAATTATAGGAGAACTATGAGGTGAGTGCTTTTCACTCATCCTCATAGTTCTAGCCGACCTGTGACAATAAAACTGTCACAGGTCGGCTCAGTAGATCGGGAAGTGAGCGAACACATACTGGCGTTCACTCACTTCTCGATCCTGTCACAGCACAGAGCCGTGACAGGGGAGGGACTGGATTCCCCCCTCCCCGCTCCGATCCTCCAGCGCTGACTGGCAGGACGGACGGGGGAGGGGGCGGGTACAGCTGGCTCTGCCTCTAGATAGGCAGAGACAGCTGTCACTCACGCAGCTGGGCGGATCCAGACATAATTGTCGGGATCCGTTCCAGCTGCGGCGTCTCAGTATATCGCGAGCTGTAGCTCGCGGTATACTGAGCTTAGGGTGACGGGAGGACGCTAGTTTGTGTCCTCCCGTAACGCTTAGGAGAACTATGGGGAAAAGCCCTAACCCCATGGTTCTCCTTTAACTTGTCTGGATTTCAAGTACTTCTGCTTCCCCGTTCTGTTCCTGGAGTCTTCCCCCAACCCAAATGTATTTTCTTTTTAGATTTTGAAGCTTTTCTGTATTATACTGTTACTGCATTTTATGGCATGTCAGGAATTTAGAATTTGGAGAAAAATAGAGACAAATGTTCTCCCAAAAGCCACTCAGGAGCATTTGCAGGGTAGTACTTTGTAATGAATTTGCACAATGAATAAAAACAAATGTGTCAATCACAGTTATAGTCCGTTTACAATGAAGACCTGTAGTAGAGAGCGTGTAAAGAATACTTCTGTCTCCACTCAGGTTAGGTGTCAGGGCATACTCTCTGCATAGAAAAAAACAGTTCCCAGGGGACCACCCAATGGATACAAAGCCATGCAGTGGGGGTTGCTCCAATAGATCAGTTGTTGATGTAGAGGTGCCTTTGTGAACCAGGTTTGTGCAAAGAATAAGCATATGTTGCATTAGGTGTAAATGAAGCTAAAACACTTTATTAGTACTTTTACAATGTGTTTTTATAGTTTTGTCACTACTTCTTCAGGCTCAGTGCTTAAATATGGCGCCCTTCACATCATCATATCTACTCATCTGAACATGGTAGTCAAACACCCTAGCCCAGTTTTTTCATTCCTATTGAGAATTAAGCAGGTGGAGCTTAACTCTTGTGTTTGGCTTCAAGAAAAACATGATAGTAACTGCTCTGACATTTATATACTGCAGGCATTCTACCAAGTGGATGCAAGAGCCTGATACACTTTAAGCAACTTAAGTGGATTCTACTGGGTGTTTAAACAATAGAAACTCATTTAACAATCAGTTAAATATTATTTTGTTAATACTAAAAACATTTAACACCAATAGTCTGTTGTTACTGACTTAATTAAATATTGTTTATTTTGCCTAAAGAATAATGTTTGATTAGTTACAAGGTTACACAGTTAATTAGATTGGAAAAAAGACATGTGTCCGTGGGCTGTCCATGCCAGAAGCCCAAAGCCATAATTTCTTTACAGAGAATGACGGCATGGGATTATTACAAATAAAAATGTGCAAATAGAAGATGCAGTGATTTCCAGGGGCATCACTGCAGATAGGATGCACCTTGCAGATTCTCACTAGCCAACCATGCTGGTCCCCTCTCTGGCTTTAAAGAAGCCTCATTAAAAATCTAAAACATTTATTTAATCTGTTATGGGACAAAGTGTATGTAGCTCTTGGTCCTGTTGAAATCCATGCTGCCGTTGCCAAGCTACGTGGTTAGACAGTTTGAGGGACTGTACCTCTGTCCAGCCATGCTGCTAGCAAGGAGACAAAGTTTTGCATGACACCGCTGGTCTCTGGCAGCCGGGTCTACTCTGGAGACCAGGGCTGCCATTCATAAGAGATTACTCAGCACTGCAGGGCTGTGTTCTATCTTCTGGGCTGTGTACTTACAAGCAGCCCACACAGATAGATAACTAACTTGCGGCACTGAGTGATCTTTTGTGAATGAACAATCAGCACCATTGGGGGTTTGTGATAGAGCTGCCACTGCCCTGTATGTTGACAAGCAGCTGGACACTCTATCACAGAGTCCTGATGTTAATTCATAATAGTGAACAGTCAGCTAAGAACGAGGGTGGAGGCTTAGTGCTGACTGTACCTCTCTCCATAGGAATGCCCATATGTTAGGCTTCAGACTGGAGTGGAGCTACAGCCAGTGTTACCATAAATAAAGAGGTTCTTTTTTGTCCATATCACCGATCCACACAGGAATAAGTGCTAGATGCATTTGGTCCCCTTGTGGATAAAATAAAAAATAAAATTTTAAGTGTATCTGTAGAAGTCAAGGCACCTGGACTTGTTGTAATTCAGAATTTCTGAACTAAGAAAGCTGGTCGCATGACTTATTTTTTACCGATATACCATGGCCTGGATGAATGAGAACCTTCACAGACAAAATTTTAAGTGACACTTCTTTAATAACACCCAGTTTCATCCAACCCACTTCATATGAACCCAGGCTGTCAAGACCAATATGAAGGGGCTACCCAGCATATTTTTTAGCTAGCAAAAAAAAAAAATCTGTCTCAACTACTCAGGTTAAAAACCGAGGTTCTGGTTAAATACATCTGTGGAAGCCACGCTGCTGCGTCAAGGCATCTCTAAGTGTGGTCCCCACTTCTAAACTATGCAAGTTTCCAGCTATATATATAGCAATGCAGAAACAGAGAGTAAGTCCCCACATTACTAAAGATGTGGAAGTATCTTTACTAACTGGTTAATTTATGAGATTTGATAGGTAACCATGTAAAACATTCTTCCAGGATCAATCAACACATAGCTGTTTCAGTTTTTGGCAGTCACTGTTTTCTTATATGGCTCAACAGCTCTGGTGGTGAAAACCCTGCACTTCAGTTCTCAAGCCTGCACAGTTCACACCATCCCCTTAAAAAAGACTGGTAACTAATGG